>NW_022589747.1:3005781-3115421 GCF_004348235.1 Phoca vitulina
TACAAAGCTGTCATCATCAAGACAGTATGGTACTGGCACAAAAACAGACACATAGATCAATGGAACAGAATAGAGAGCCCAGAAATGGACCCTCAACTGTATGGTCAACTAATCTTTGACAAAGCAGGAAAGAATGTCCAATGGAAAAAAGACAGTCTCTTCAACATATGGTGTTGGGAAAATTGGACAGCCACCTGCAGAAGAATGAAACTGGACCATTTCCTTACACCACACACAAAAATAGACTCCAAATGGTTGAAAGACCTCAATGTGAGACAGGAGTCCATCAAAATCCTAAAGGAGAACACAGGCAGCAACCTCTTCGACCTCAGCCGCAGCAACTTCTTCCTAGAAACATCGCCAAAGGCAAGGGAAGCAAGGGCAAAAATGAACTATTGGGACTTCATCAAGATAAAAAGCTTTTGCACAGCAAAAGAAACAGTCAACAAAACCAAAAGACAACCGACAGAATGGGAGAAGATATTTGCAAATGACATATCAGATAAAGGGCTAGTATCCAAAATCTATAAAGAACTCATCAAACTCAACACCAAAAGAACAAAGAATCCAATCAAGAAATGGGCAGAAGACATGAACAGACATTTTTCCAAAGAAGACATCCAAATGGCCAACAGACACATGAAAAAGTGTTCAATATCGCTCGGCATCAGGGAAATCCAAATGAAAACCTCAATGAGATAGCACCTCACACCAGTCAGAATGGCTAAAATTAACAAGTCAGGAAATGACAGATGTTGGCGGGGATGCGGAGAAAGGGGAACCCTCCTACACTGTTGGTGGGAATGCAAGCTGGTGCAGCCACTCTGGAAAACAGTATGGAGGTTCCTCAAAAAGTTGAAAATAGAGCTACCATATGATCCAGCAATTACACTACTGGGTATTTACCCCAAAGATACAAAAGTAGGGACCCGAAAGGGTACATGCACCCCAATGTTTATAGCAGCAATGTCCACAATAGCCAAACTGTGGAAAGAGCCAAGATGTCCATCAACAGATGAATGGATAAAGAAGAAGTGGTATATATATACAATGGAATATTATGCAGCCATCAAAAGGAATGAGATCTTGCCATTTGCAACGACGTGGATGGAACTGGAGGGTATTATGCTGAGCGAAATAAGTCAAACAGAGAAAGACATGTATCATATGACCTCACTGATATGAGGAATTCTTAATCTCAGGAAACAAACTGAGGGTAGCTGGACACAGAGAAGGGGTGGGAGGGATGGGGTGACTGGGTGATGGACACTGGGGAGGGTATGTGTTCTGGTAAGCGCTGTGAATTGTGCAAGACTGTTGAATCTCAGATCTGTACCTCTGAAACAAATAATGCAATATATGTTAAGAAAGAAAACAAGAAGAAGAAGAATGTAGCAGGAGGGGAAGAATGAAGGGGGGGAAATCGGAGGGGGAGAAGAACCATGAGAGACGATGGACTCTGAAAAACAAACTGAGGGTTCTAGAGGGGAGGGGGTTGGGAGGATGGGTTAGCCTGGTGATGGGTATTGAGGAGGGCACGTTCTGCATGGAGCACTGGGTGTTATGCACAAACAATGAATCATGGAACAGTATATCTAAAACTAATGATGTAATGTATGGGGATTAACATAACAATAAAAAAATTAAAAAAAAAAAAAAAAAGAAGTGAGCAAGACCAGAAGTTTCCAACAGACTTCTTCCTACTGCCCATGAATATTTGTATGATGCTTTATATATTCACCCGTTCACACATCCTACCATTTGACACTCACCACAGCCTGTGATGCCCACCTCAAAGTGTATTTGCAGAGAGTTGATCTTCAGCCCCATGGGGAAGATGGTACTCCACAGACCCTTCTTTTCATCACGAGGGCTTCTCCTGAATTATGCATGAATATTAACTTATTCTAAAAGAGAATAAAGAGAAAGAGAGAGAGAACCAGCATCGGGAGTTACCTGCTCTAAGAGAAATTAAATGGCATGCTTTGCTGAATAAAAGCCAATTAATTGCATTTATAGTCTATTTTCTGGTTACTAGCCTCCCGAGTATATGGTAGCCCTGCATAATTATATTTTCAAATGATTTGCTCATTTGATCTAGCCAAACAGCAACAGCTAATTTTAAAATGGATTAAATATACTCCAGGCATGAGCTTATGAACTACATTTCAAAGAATAAATCATCATTTTAACGAACGGAGTCTAGTTTAATTAATTAAATTGAACCAAAAATATCGTCGGTGATCTTTCTGTCACCCAAATGCAGTCGCCGGGGCCATCAAGGGCAACGTATTTGCACTCACTGACATTACATAAGTCAATCAAATCAGTTCCACAGACAATGGGGCAATTTTTATCATCTCTGTAATAATTACTAAATCAAATGTCACAGTATCAGAGATATTCAAACAGGGATATTCATTTAAACACCATGAGCTATGAATAAATCCAGAAGTTGGAGAGTATTCACTGAAAATAGAATAGATTTTAAAAACCACAGGGAAGTGAGACAGTGACCACAGTTGGAATGACATGGGCTGCAGGGTGATCATTTCATTTTGAACAATTACCCATGGTTTTATATTACCTCTGATCTATCACTTCTTCGCTGCTTGATTTTGGTCAAGTCACTAAATTTCTCCAAGTCTCAGTTTCACTACTTACAAGATAGATAGAGAATAATAGCTACCCAGTAGGACTATTGTAGAAATTAAATGAAAATATATTTATCACAGTGATTGACAGAAGAGCAAGTGTGTGATGAATGCTAGCACTGTGGTTATTATTAATTACTGTTATTATTAATATTGTCATTAGCATTGCCTACACTATTCCTTTACTGGGAAGAAGGGCACGATCAGTGCAGACGGGCAGAGAGGAAGAAACAAAGTGGTCGATATCTGGATGTTATTACAATACAAACGTCATTTCTTGAAACTGAGGTCAAAGCAGGGCTTGGCATTTGACCAGAAATTCCCCCAACTGAACCTGGTGGGAAACAACTGGGCAAAACCTTTACCTTGGCCAAGGAATCATAAGTTAAGAATTGTAAGTCATTAAAACTAAAAATAGCCCCCAATCAGGTTAAGTGTTGAGGTCTCATTGGTCAGAGTCAAAGGGCCACAAAAAAAAAAAAAAAAAAAAAAAAAGGTAAGAGATAAAGATAAGCCTGGATGGAAGTAAATCCATATAAATAAGTTTCCCTTTGAAAAAGCAGTATTTTAGGGGCACCTGGGTGGCTCAGTCAGTTGAGCATCCCACGCTTGATTTCGGTTCAGGTCGTGATCTCAAGGTCCTGGGATCGAGCCCGGCATCCGGCTCCATGCTCAATGCAGGGTCTGCTTGTCCCTCTCTGTCTCTGCTGCTCCCACCCCACTCTCTCTCTCTTTCTCTCTCTCTCTCAAATAAATCAATAAAATCTTTAAAAAATAGAATATAAAAAAAAGAAAAAGCAGTATTTTAGTGGCCGTTATCGATTAGAGTCAGTCAAGAGACAGAAAACATGCTGGTCATTTAAACCAGGAAATTTTAATACACAGAACTATTCCCTGGTGCCGTTTCTCTCTGGTAGCTGGTGCAACCCAGTGGTTTCCTAGCATAGCTGATGGAGGCTTCCCGCCTGCCAGGAGGATGAGGAAGGAAAGGGAACTCTGAAAAAGACCCCAGGACCCAAAGGGTCCCAGAGAAAGGAGCAGCTGTGGAGGCAAGTTCTCTCCCCAAAGCAGAGTTTCAGAGCTGTTGGCAGGATGTGTCTGTGGCCCAGAAGTGGTGGGGAAGTTGGCTGGTTGGCTTGGTGAGACCGTGGGTAAGGCTGGCGAGCAGGACAGCATGAGCTGTCGGGTGACTGCAAGCCCCATGCGTAGAGAACCCGGGACTCTAGATGCACGGAGAGCCTGGAACGTATGCTGAAGGGTACCTCCCCCCCAGCGCCATGGGGCCAGCCGCCAAAGAGGAATGATGACAGGGACCATTCCAGCCTAGCAAAGCAGGGCAATCGAGGGCTCATAGACAGTGAGTTAACTGCCCAGTAGCAACACCTAATATTATTAAAACTCATCCTGGACCAGGTGCACAAGCTTACTCCATCTTTATGGTAGCCCTGTGATTTAGAAACTACAATGCTTCCCTGATTAAGGACCACGAGGAGCACACCTGGAGTCCAACAGATTTAGGGTCGTCAGTGTTTGCGGACGAGGAGAACGTACACTGTGAGAAACTGGGACATTCCAGAAGAGACGCGTGTCATGGAAGCACCTTCTACGGTTCTGAGGCTGAGTTGGCTGCCAGACAGTCCTACGAGTTATGATCAGAATTTGTAAACGAGGCCAAGCACTGGAACAGCCAGTGAACTTATATTCAGAGCACAAATTGGTGCCAAGTTTATGGTTGGATCTCCTTTGACTACGGTCTTAGTATCTGAAACACGTGGCTTGTAAACATGTTTTTGTTTTCAAGAGTTTGACTAGGCTGTGGTCATGCTGGACTTGGTACCGTTGATTTATCTGAAAAATCACAGGACAGATTTGCAAGTTGTGGTTCCTCTTTCAGTGTTCGGTTTTTCCCACAGCCCTGGTACAGATAGTGACAATCTTGGAATGTCATAGCTAGACGGGTATAGGAGGTGACTTCGTTTACCCCTGAGAGATGACCATCATCATTGTGTCTTGTATTACGACCCCTAGTCTTTGCTGTTAAATTAACAGAAAAATAAATAAATGACTTGTACTGGTGGCAACAATCTCCTATGTCTCATGAATTAAATGAACTTTGGTGATTTATGAAGGAAGTTGGCTATACATGTGCAGAAAGTCTTGTTCCCTTTTCCAGAGTATTCTTTCTCTTTCTTTCTTCTTTTCTTCTTCTTCTTCTTCTTCTTCTTCTTCTTCTTCTTCTTCTTCTTCTTCTTCTTCTTCTTCTTCTTCTTCTTCTTCTTCTTTCTCTTCCTTCTTCTTCCCCTTCTTCTTCTTCTTCTTCTTTCTCTTCTTCTTCTTCTTCTTCTTCTTCTTCTTCTTCTTCTTCTTCTTCTTCTTCTTCTTTCTTCTTCTTTCTTCTTCTTCTTCATCTTTTTAACAGTACATTAAAAATCATCTTTGGAGTCGCTTTACCTTTCCCTGACAATAGGAGCTTACATTTAAATATCTTGATTTAAGGTGACAGAATTCAATTTAATTCTATTATGATGTCTTCCAATCCAGAGACTTAGTCTAACCGGCTATTGTAATTTTCTGTTTAATAGCAATAAAATGTCTTTCCCATTGATCTTACATTCAGAAGGAGCATAGATTAATTCTACAGGTCTCCCCAGATTTATAGCTAAAGGGATAGTGGGGATTGGAATGAATTTATTTAAATTTACACTGATTGAAACCGAATATCCTGCAAGTCTTTGCTAAAAACAGCTTGTCTGACAGGGAAATATGTACAGTGCATATTAGAGATTTTATGAAACTTTAATTCCCTTTTAGTGCTTCTTATGTCAGGGAAATATATTGAAGTCAAGAAAATTTATCATCTACTTTTGAACATTTAATGACTAAAAGAAATAAAGGTAGATCCAATTCCCGCAGTATGTATTTCGCATCATAATCAGCTCCGTGGCTTAAACCTGCACGTCAGGGGATGATCAAGAATTATATGACACGGAAAATTGCTCAGGAGTTCCGCGGCGTATTGGAAAGCATCCTGTTCTGCATTTACCGAAGTGCAAGTAGGATAGCTCATTAGCATATCCAGTGGGGTCAAAGTGAGTGTGGTAGAGGTGGACAAGGGAGACTCCGGATGACAACACAGACTCTCCCAGTGTGTAGATATCTACAGGTTGCAGTGCAGGTCACCTTTGTGTCTGTGGATGCTTCCTGCGTATATGGAGTAGCTTCCTGTCACTGAATAAGAGTAACAGTAGAGACAGCAGAGTGGGATACACAGACCACAGAGAACCCAGTTTGCACAGGTGGAGACATGGGAAACTCTGTGCCCTTGCCTTCGGTCTGGAGGATGAGTAGCAGTTCCCACTTGAGGAGTAGAAAGGGAATTACAGATGGCAAAGGCTTTTCTGTAGCGGGACACTCTCACCATTGGATATTAGTGGCCAATAAAGCTCAAGTCACAGTGGCAGGACCCGGGATTGGAGCGGGCGGTGGAAACCGGATTCTGAGGCAGGCGGGGTTACGCGCTGATTGCCTGGTATCACTTAATGGAGAAACAGTTTCCAGGAGAAAAAAAGAGAAGGGGAAGCGGGAAGTTAATACATAGTCTAGACCAGGAATCATGACAATCTTAGGGCAGCTATGGCTAGGGAAGACTAAATGGATTTAGGAAAGGGTCTCCAATTGGTTCTCCAATTGGGAAAAGAGCAGAAGGCATCCAGGAAGTGTCCAGGGCTTTGCTTTGCGTAATTAAGAGAAAGACTGAATCTGCAAGGAAAAAGCTCATCAGACTTAGCAGGCTCTCAGCTACCAAATCTTAGAACCGACGGGCAACCTCGACCCTTCTTGTGGAGCTGAATCCCATCTGTAGGGATTGGACTGCCTAGAATGATGTAGAGATTGCAGGAAATCCCGGCAGTGGGACTGCCCAGGATGCGAAACACATGTGCATTAAAGTCACTAAGCGTTCAAGAGTAAACACTAATTCTTTCCCATATCAATACACATCTCTGATCAATAAACTAAGTTCTGGGATGTTGTAGAAATATATTAGTATGCCCGGTGTCATAAACACTCCTTATAAAGCCATCACAATGCACAAATTACTTTCACATTTTTAAAATATTTTCTTCCTCAAAACAATGCTTTGGATTAAGTCTACAGTCACCCCCCCCCCCCGACTTGCTGGCGCAGGGTGCTCGGGGTCCCAATTCCCCAGTACCCTTGTCTCTGGGACTTGCTCTTTCTTCATGATCCACCCTTGGCATTTGAGGAAGGACTCCACGCTCCAGCAAAAAGTGCTTCCTTTTCTGTTTCTCCACAAAGTACCAGGGTTATAAATCTTAGGGGATTGATTGGCTTTTTGGATTCTGCATTATTTGTTGTTTATGACCCTGAATTCCAAGGGCTGTGAAACATGCCTTTGTTTGCACTTGATTAAAACAGCTGTGCCTGAAAACTGATAGCGGGAGTTCTGAGCCTCTGTGGAGAGCCTAGGAGAGGAGCACCTGGGGTTTCCGAGTAAAAGTGGGGAATAGGCACTACTCTTTGTTGAGTGTATTTTAAGGGCTATTTAACAGTAAGCTACTGCTCTGAAGATTATGAATAATAAGTAGTTTCTTGTTTTGAAACAATTCTATAATTCTAGAAAACTGGCTGAGTTAATGCACTAGAAACCTATTGAGCAAGAATTCTTGTTGCACCAAAATATTATTTCAGCTAGCAACCCATGTAATAATGACTGCTTTCTCATGCCCGTCCCCCTCTCCCGCCCCCTTGGTACGGACTTCCTTCTGGTCAGCCTGAAAGGAAAGTTCTCATTTATGATGCCTGTGCATTGATACTTGATTAACGGACAAGACTGGAAGGAAAGCAAAACAGGAGCAAAGCTGAGTAAGATCAAATAACCCCTTGGTCATCTCCTAATGCCCACATCCCCTAGTGCCCACATCTCCCAATGCCCACATCCCCTAATGCCCACAAAATCCACATTCTTTGATCCTGGGAAATTCACTCTTGAGGTTTCTCTTTCTTAGGATAATTTATAAAGGCCTTTGCTAGTTATTTCTCACTTATTGAATGTATTCATTAAGGCTTCCATAAAGAAATGCCCAAGGCACACTTCCGTGTATTAAAGAGCGTAATTGGACATATAAGCAAAGCACAGAGGATAGCAGAGCGGCCCTAACCAGTGGGAAGTGGTCTCAGTGGAGACATGGCACCAAAGTAAGGCCAAAGAGGGCATCTGAAAGGCAAAGCAGGGATGTGGGTGCAAACGAGGCAAAGGGGACCCTATGTGCAAGAGCTCAAGCTTTGCGTGTTACTCTCCTCCCTCAGCCCCGCCCACTTTGCCCATCCTCCATTCTCTGTCTTCGATGGGGGCTCTTCTGCTTAGCCTAGCCCATGCCCAGCTGGCCTCTTTCTTTCTTACAGTCTGTTTTGTCCATGGTGACACAGTGGGAAAGTCGTGGGAAAGGAAGAAAGGAAGTGTCTGTCCCCCACTCTCTGTGTCTCCTCAGACGGGTTTTGCCATAGCTAAGACCCTCCTCCCTGCCCGATGCTCTACCTGTCTCGTCTAGCGCTGTGGTTCTTGCGGCTCTGGGAGTAGCGCTTTCTAGTCTTGCTTCCTCAGCTCTGGGAGCACAAAGGTCGCTATCCTTGGGATCTTCTAGCCCTTCTTGATTCTCTTCACCTCATGCATCACCATAATCTGTCACTTCATTAGACTTTCTCTGGTCAGTCCTTTGAATAGGCTGTCCCTACCCTTCCAGAATGTTGAGTGATACAACTTTTTTCTAAGTTTAACACTATAATAGATTTTCCTCATATAAAACTAATTTTGGGGTGCCTGGGTGGCTCAGTTGGTTAAGCATCTGCCTTCGGCTCAGGTCATGGTCTCAGAGTCCAGGAACAGAGCCCCTCATCAGGCTCCTTGCTCAGTGGGGTGTCTGCTTCTCCCTCTACCTCTGCCCCCTGCTCATGCTCTCTGCCTCAAATAAATAAATAAAATCTTTAAAAAAATAAAATTGATTTTGTGCTTGAACAATTCACTGAAACCTTCTGATGGTTCTACAAATAAATACATTAATTGGGCTGTTTTTCAAGCTACCTTCACTAAGGATGTGATAGAAAAAGTCAATGTCCCATCCATCTGTAGGGTCAACAGTCTCAGAAAAACAAAATCCACTTTTTTTTTTTAAAGCCACTTGTCAATGTGTTAGAAGAATAGTGCCATAATTAAAATGACCTATGTTCTCCTTTTATGTTTCTGTTATTTTAGATCTCTCATTATCCCTTGTCCAGATTACTGTCATAGTTGACGGTCAGGTCATTTTCTTCTTTGTAGAATTACCTGGTGATGCTGCTTCCTTGGCTTCTATGACTTCAGTAGCTGCCTACTAACTACACGCGAAAGTGAACGATCATTGTCCTGACTGACGAGTCACTCTACCACCTGCGATTCTCCCCGGGCAAGCATGTGCTCCAGCAGAATAATTTGTACTCATTCTCCAAGTCATGGTGGAAGGAGTTTTCTGAGAAGACATCCCAAACATTTTATTCTTATTTCTGTGCATTTTCTGTGTGTGTCAGTTATGATATACTCATACCTCCATGACATCATATGTCATATTATAGGGGAATGGTTCTACTCCTTTACTTGTGCAGTGGTGTATGCTCTTTGAGAAGGATTTTCATCCTTTAATTTCTGATGCCAAACACAATGTCTGGCACACAAGAAGTGCCAATAGGTCTGTTGACTGCAGAATTACAAGAGGACAAATGGACCCATAATTCAGCCTATAAGGATCATCATTGTATTGACCCTTCCATCCTCTGGATGCCATAACCAAAGTCAACCACAACTGTCTTGACATCTACAAGATCTACTTAAGCATTTGCATAAAAACGTTCCCAGAACCTGATTATTTGATAGCACATGATGGTTGACTGAACTTCAAACAAGGGCACTGAGCCAGTAATGGATAATGCGAACGGCTTCAGTCAAAGAAAGATTAATTTCATATTTCTTCCTGTGAAGAATCTTTTACATTTCTTCATGCCAGGATAATTTTCTCATATATTCAATAATAAAGTAAAGCAATGGGGAAATTCATTTAGATTGCTTTTCTGGTGATTTTAAACAAAAAGATAACATAAACCTTTCAGTGTATTCGACTGTGACATAATCCAATAATTTTGGTGAGTTTCAATTATATAATGACTTAATTGAAAGTAAATTAAACAAGCATATGTCTGAGTTCTGTCACACTAAATGTGATTTTAAATTACTCTAGAAAAACATTTTAATTCTGATATGATGACTTTAAATATGGTGATATTTGATTTTCAAAACAGTAAGAATTTCACAAGCATTTGGGACCATCCTCTACTGATCTTGCACAAAATTAAATCAGACTCTACCTTATGCCCAGATGGTCAAGGTAGAGGAAGAAGAAGTTAAAAAGCCAATTCAGGCTTTGTTAGGTAGGTACTTTACAAAATGCCTTCCCCAATATTAACAAGAATGGATTATCTCTGCCATCTTGCTCCTGGTACCAGAAGTCGGCTAATGAAGCTGAGTGTATGCACTTAATCATTTTACAAAATTAGTTAGGTATTTATAGAGAAAGAGTGCTCTGCAATCACACTTCCAGATCTTCCATGTATCTGCAGAGATATTTATTATTGGACAATATATTTTTAAGGAATTTATATTTTATAGCCTATTCCATAAAGGATTTGAGATACATTACAAAGTGAAATACACATAAATCAGGACAATTAAAATTTAAAGGCAAATAAAAAACCAATTAGGAAGAAGATAAAGGCGAATAAAATAGTGTCTTGGAATGATTTAATTACACCCTCTGAGCACTACCTTTTGCCCTGTGGTTTAGCAGTGCAAGAGAGAAGAAATACCTATTAACTGGCGGGATTCTAATTTTTAGTTTCTCCCTATGGAACATTCATTGGTTCAGCTGGAGCCAGTGGTACTGAATGCAATAGAATCTTGGGGGAGTGTTCTCCATGATTGAGGCATTGCCCATTCTATGTGAATTCAGGTTTGAAGGAGGTGGAAAGATGTATCTCCGTAAAAACTAAGATGATCACGTTCAAGTATAAGATAGTAAAGATACATTATAAGAGTTTTGTCTGTATTTTATTCCAGTCCATGCCCTTCTGCTAATTTAGGCAGGTATAACTCATACTCCAGGCCACATCAGTCACTGAGAGTAAAGGATTGATTCCTGAATATGATTGATTATGAATATGACCTGATCTTCCCCCCAGGGAGTTCCGCTGGCGGTGGCTCTCAGCAATCTATCAGGACCCAGTACGAGTAGCCATCTGTGTCATCTGCTATGATATATTGGTCGACACATCTTTGGACACACTGCAACTCCATCAGACTTATGTAGGGAATAGCCATGGAGGCCCCAGGGCCTGATGAATGAAAGACCCCCTTCATCTGAATGGCATTCTCGCAAGCTCAAGGAATACAGTCTTCCTTAAATGTTTATTAAACATTAACTTTACACTCGCTTAGATTCAAATCCTTCCTCTGGTACTTGCCATATTTGAGACCTTTGGTGAATTAGCTAATCTTTGAGAGTTCACACTTGCAAAGGGAGGAGACCAGCTGCCTAATGGGTTTATCATGGAAAACGGGTGTAGTGTGAGCCACACCACCAGTGAGGGTGTCTGATTCCGTGTGTGTTGGTTTCCCCTCTTTCTCTAGCCTGGGGCTTTGGTTTTACATTACTGGATATATGCACACAGAGCAGTCTCAGAGTTGCCTTGTTGCCAACCCTGAAGATTCAGCAGACTGCAATCTCCAGATCTGGCCACTTCAGGATCTCCTCTGCTTTCACTGTTGCTTACAAACTTTTATACAGGCAGGTTTGGAATGATCAATCTGCTATGATTATGTGATATCTTAGTTTTACCAGCTTCCTTTCTACTGGAGAGTAAAGAGCAGCATCTCAACTTTACTTCTGAACGGCCAAGTGTCCCCATGTCTGGGTCAGATAAGCTCGGTGTGGGAGCTTGAACTTGCTCCTCTTTAGGTGTCTGCATTTACTCTAAATTCATTTTCTTGACTTCCTAGAAAATTAGGGGTATGTATGTTACCTACAGTAAGATGGTGTATGATAGCAAGTGGCAACTTCTCCTCACTCCCAATGTGGCCATCCACTGCCATCCACCATGTCTGTCCATTAATCATGTTATGATTTCTTAGTTGGGTGTCAGCCAGAAATCAAGTTTAATATGTCCTGTAGGATGCTTCATGGAAAAGGAATCTTGACACGTGATGAACTATGGTCAAAGAATATTAAATTTTCTTATTGTTTACTAAATTATAGTTACCAATTGCTACTTTACTTAGTAAACACCTAGCTAGCAAAGACGAGGTTCTTTGGTGTGGTGATCCTGACTTAATACTTTGTCCAAAACAAGGATCATGCCATATCTGAGTGGGACTGAGTTGAAGAGGAGCTTTTCTCAAAATCATTATGTTTCTTCATTTATACGAAGAGTTTATTTTCAATCAGTGTATTATACTGAAACAATAATGCAACAGTTCATTTTATTCTAAAAGTGGGATTTACCTAATGGCCAGTTATATATTAACTCCCATTAAGGCTTTTTGGTGGGAGGACTCAACTTCATAAGTGCTGTTTTAATATTCTCAGGCAGGTAGAGGAATTCACCAAATATGAACAATAATTGACACGTTCCTGTCAATACTGGGTAGAAGGATTTGTATGGCAGGTGCTGAGCTCTACACAGAGAAAGGAACTAACCAATCAAGAGGACTTCCTAGTGCTTGGTGTTTGCTGATGGGGCCATAGCATCTGTGTGAAACGTTTGCTTCTATTCCTTTTCCCTCGGGATGAGGTCATGATTTCAGCTTGTGAATACCTGCAGTTAGTTACTTAAATTGTAAGTGATTAAGAGCAGAGTCATAATTTTGATTGGAACTTCTCTATCAAAATACTATTTATATTCATTTTAAGTCTGTCTTTACAACTGTGATCCAAGATTTGAAGTATAATTAATGGCATGGGATTGATACTGAAGCTTTATAATTGATAATTCTTGCTTATACAGTGAAGAAAAATTGATAATATTTACTTGGTAAGGTGCAACAGAACTTGGAAATGAATAGAATTAGGATATTAATATGTAAAAACTTTTTTTCAATATTCAAAATATTAGAATTACAGACTCAGTCAATCCTTTATTCATTCTAGTAATAAGTTATCAAAGACTCCATGTATGCCGGTATTAAAATCTGGGCGAGATTTAATAACACAAAGGCAAGGGACACAGTCTGTGCATCCCCAAAGCACTACTGGGAGAGAAGTGTTATGCACAGTTATAGGGAGCTGGGGAGACACCATGGAAAGTTCTAGAACTAGACTAGGAAGTCCGGTAAAGCTTCCTAGGAGAGATGACTGAGCTCAGAGTTGATGAAGAGGAATGTTAGCCACACGCAGAAGTGAATTAAGACATTGAGAATGCCCAGGTTGTAAGATGGAAGATAAAGGTGTATATATCAGCCGTGTAAGTTGGAAGTTAAAGGCACAGCAGAGTGAGATAGGTCTCGGCGTTATCCAGGCTAACCCGAACCCTAACGCCATACCCGTGGGAAGTTGTTGCCTCCCAGGACAAACAACTTTTCCCTCCTTTCCTAACAACCCTTCCCTTCGGTCCTCTGCCCTATCATGGTGACACCAAGGGCCCATTGAGAGTGAATCGTTGGAATGTAGGGTAGATGAGAATTTATTTTTATAGGAAAATACCAAAAAATCTCCGTGACTGTACTAATTCACATCCCGCTAGCCGTGTATGAGATGCAGTTGCCTACATCTGTGTCAGTATTTTTCATTTTATCTCTTCTGGTGGACATGAGGTGGTCTCCCAGTGAGTTTTAATTTGCATTTCGCTAATGACAATGCTGATCACGTTGTCATGTATTTGTTGGCATTTCATATCTCTTCTTCTGTTAAGTGTCTGTTCAAGTCTTTTGGCTCACAACCTTCTCAGGAGCTTTCTGGGCATAATCTGAAAACCGGCCCTGAACTTGGAGGGTAGGCAGAGAGCAAAGAAAGAGGCAGCCACTCGGGCTGGCAGGTAATAGTTTTAGTAAGCAAAAAGATCTTACACAAGAGGCTTGTCTTGGGTGGCATCAGGAGGAATGGATCCCTGTACCTGCTGGCCAGAGCTTAAAAGTTTATAAAGAGGCCTTAACTGGGTTATTAAGGTATTCTCAACATCATGTCACCATCTCAAGGCTGTGTCCTTGGAACAGCCTTTGGGAGCAGGAAAGACAAGCAGAATTCACATTCCAAGGACAGGGGTTGGGGAGGTGAGGAGCCTCTGAGTGCCCAAGAACCAGCTCATGGGTCCATGGGTGATCACGTCTTCATGATGACCTTCCCCAACAAAATCTTTTGCCCATTTTTACTGGGTTACTTTGATTATTCATTTGAAGAGTTACCATCTAAATATAAGTGCCTGGGCAGATATATGTATTATGAATATTCTTCTAGTCCATGGCTTGTTTTTTCATTTACTTAAATGGTATATTTTCATGAACAGGAATTTTAAATTTTGATAAAGTCTAAATTATCAATTATTTTTCTTTTATACTAAGTGCTTTTTATGTCCTCTCTAAAAACCATAGTTTTAGCATTTACTTTAAGTCCTGTAATGAATCTCAAATTATGTTTGAGATGTGGGTCTATAGCATGAAGTAGCATTTGAAGATGATCATTTTCCTTATGTTTATCTAATTGTCTGACCCCGTTTGGATGGCATTAGCACATTTCTTGTGGAGTTATTTCTATATATATATTTTTTTCTGTTTCATTGATTTACTTGCCTATTCTTACGCTAATACCACATCCTCTTGATCACTACAGAGTTATGACATTTCTTGAAATCAAGAGGTTCAAGTTCTCCAACTTTTTTTTTTAAGATTTTTATTTATTTATTTGAGAGACAGGGATCAGGAAGAGAGAGAGACAGAGGGAGAGGGAGAGAGCACGAGCAGTAGGGAGGGGCAGAGGGAAAGGGAGAAGCAGACTCCCTGCTGAGCAGGGAGCCTGACGTGGGGCTCGATCCCAGCACCTTGACATCATGACCTGAGCCAAAGGCAGATGCTTAACCAACTGAGCCACCCAGGCACCCCCACGTTCTCCAACTTTGTTCCTCTTTCTCAATACTCTGGATATACTGTCTTCACATTTCATAGAAATTTTAGAGTCAGCTCGTCAAACTTTTCAAAAAACTTCTGTGTCATTGGAATTGCATTGAATCTATATATTAACTAAAGGAGAATTAAAATTTTAATAGTGTTAAGTCTCAAATCAATGAATATGTTGCATCTCCATTTGTTTCTCTGTGTAACAAATTTTTTTCAGTATAAATGTCCTGTGTGAATTTTGTTTCATGTATTACTCCTTATTTGATGGAAGTAATTGCAGATAGTGTTTTTCCATTTTTAACAGCTTTGTTAAGATATAGTTATCCAAACTGCACATATTTAAAGTATATAATCTAATAAATTTTGGTGTATGTATATACTCCTGAAGCCACCATCACAATCAAATATGGAATATATCCTTCACCCCAATAATCTGCTCATACCTCTTAAGGTAGTGGCAGATTAAGGGATCCTCCTTCTTGACTCTTCCTTTCCAAAACCACCAATGACATGCTTCTTTTCACTGTAAAATATTTTGCACTTTTCAGAGTCTCATACAAATTGAATGGCAGTTTTTTGTTTGTTTGTTTTGGAGAAGAGAGTATGGCTTATTTTGACATTTATTTTAAGATTCATGACTGTGTGGGGAGCCTGGGTGGTTCGGTCAGTTGGGCATCAGACTCTTGGTTTCAGCTTGGGTTGTGACCTCAGGGTCATGAGATCAAATCCAACATCAGGCTCCACAATCAGTGTGGAGTCTGTTGGAGATTCTCTCTCTCTCTCTTTGCCCCTCTCTCCCCTGTCTGTCTCTCTTTCTCTCTCAAATAAATAAATATATCTTTAAAAAAAGAGTTTCATGATTGTTGCTATGTATAGAACTTATTATTTTGTATTAATATACTTATGTGTTCCATTTTGTAGATATACCTAGTTTGTTTATCTATTCACCTGTTGATGGATAGTTGTTGTTTTATTTATGTGTGTGTTTGTCATTTGTATATTTATTTATTTATAGGTTGCAATGGACTATCATAGATAAAGCTGCTGTGAACATTCGTGTGCATAAGTTTATATGGACATTTATTCTCTTTTCCTTGGGTAATTACCTGTAAGCAAATGGCTACAACACATGGTATGTGTACATGCCATTTTTAAAGAAATTCCAGAATGTTTTCCAAAGTGTTTCTGCCATTTTACTATCCTACTAGCAGTATCTATGAGTAGTACCACCAATGCTAATGTCCCACAAATTCATTCACATTCTTTCCAATAGTCAGTTCTTATTTTTAGCTGTTTTAGCAGATGTATAATGGCATCTCAGTGTGGTTTTAATTTGCGTTTTCCCAATGACTAATGAGGTTAAGTGTCTTTTCATGTGATTATTTGCCATGCACATATTTTCTTCGGTGAAATATTTGTTCACGTGTTTTCCTATCTTGTGATTTATTTTTTTTTTTGTTTATTATTAAGGTTTTTTAAGACCTTATTTTCTTAGGGCAGTTTTAGGTTCACAGAAAAAACAAGTGAGAAGAAAGCACAGAGATTTCCCATGTACTCCCTTCCCCACCCCTAACATACACAGCTTCTTGAGCTATTAATAGCCACCAGAAGAGTGGTACATTTGTTACAACTGATGAACCTATAATGCTATATCCTTATCACCCAAAGTCCATAGTTTATATTAGACTTCACTCTTGGTGTTGTCCGTTCTGTGGGTTTTGGACAAATGTATAATGACAGGCACTTGCCATTATAATCAGACAGAATACTTTCACTGCCCTAAAATACTTCCACTGATTTATCTCTCTCCCTTCTTTATATTATGAAATTTTGAAAGTTATAAGCCTTTTATCAGATATATCTTTCCAAAGATTATCTTCACAGTCTGTGGCCTTTATTTTCATATTCCTGACAAGTTCTTTATTTTGAAGAAATTTAATTTGTCAATAATTTTATGAGTCATGTCTCTGGTTTTTTACCTAAGAAATATTTGTTTAAGGAAGGCTCACAAAAATTTTCTCCTATATTTTCTTCTAAAAGTCTTATTGTTTTAGGTTTTATGTTTAGGTTTATGATACATCTTGAGTTAATTTTTGTGTGTGGTACGAGTTATAAACTCAAGTTTGTTTTTTGCAAATGGATATCCAAATTTCCAGCAGCAGTTGTGGAAAAATACTATTTGTTCTCCACTGGATTGGCATTGCATATTTATCAAAGATCAGTCGTCCATATATAACATACAGAACTATTTCTGGACTTTTAGTGCTGGTCCATTGATCTATTTGCTTACCTTTAGCTCTACCCACACTGTTCTGATTACTTTAGCTTTATTATAAGCCTTAAAATCTACTTGCTTTTCTTTTTCAGAGATCTGGCTTTTCTACACCTTCTATATTTCTACACAAACTTTTGAATCAGCTCATCAGATTTTACCAAAAAGATGTCTGCTGGGATGTAACATATAGCGTTACATTAATTTCAGGTGTAAAATATAATGATTCAACCATGCTATAACATTTCTCAGTGTTTATCACAATAAGTGCACTCTTAATCCCCTTTATCTATTTCACCCCCCTCCCCAATTCCCCTCTGGCAACCACCAGTTTGTTCTCTGTATTTAAGAGTTTTTTTGTTTGTCTCCTTTTTTTTCTTTTTGTCCTTTTGTTTTGTTCCTTAAGTTTCACATATGATTGAAACAATATGGTATTTGTCTTTCTCTGACTGATTTATTTCACTTAGCATTAGGTCCATCCATGTTGTTGTGAATGGTAAGATCTCATCCCTTTATATGGCTCAGTAATGTCCCACTGTATATATGTCAGTGATATATATATCACATCTTCTTCATCCATTCATCTATAGGCGGACAAGGGCTGCTTCCGTATCTTGGCTATTGTAAATAATGCTGCAGCAAACATAGGGGTGCATGTATCTTTTTGAATTAGTGCTTTCATTTTATTTTGGGTAAAACCAGTAGTGGAATTACTGGGTCATAGGGTAGTTCTATTTTTCATTTTTTGAGGGACCCTCATACCATTTTCCACAGTGACTGCACCAGTTTGCATTACCACCAACAGTGTAGGAGGAATTTTTTCTTTACATCCTTGCCAACACTTGTTATTTCTTGTATTTTTGATTTTAACCATTCTGACAAGTGTAAGGTGGTAACTCATTGTTGTTGTAATCTTTATTTCCCTGATGATTGGTGATGTTGAGCATCGTTTCATGTCTGTATTGGTCATGTGTATGTCTTTGGAAAAATGTTTATTCATGTCCTCTGTCCATTTTTAAACTGGATTATTTTTTGGGGGGGCTGTTGAGTTGTATAAGTTCTTTATATATTTTGGATATTAACCCTTTGTCACATATACCCTTTGCAAATATCTTCTCCCATTCTGTAGATTGCCTTTTGGTTTTGTTGATGACTTCCTTTGCTGTGAAAAAGACTTTTATTTGGTGTAGTCCCAATAGTTTAATTTTGCTTTTGTTTCCTTTGACAAAGGAGATATATCTGGAAAGTTGTTTCTACGATTGATGTCGAAGAAATTACTGCCTATGTTTTCTTCTAAGAATTTTATGGTTTCAGATCTCACATTCAGGTTTTTAATCTATTTTGAGTTTATTTTTGTGAATAGCATAACAGGGGATTTTTTTTTTAATTAAACTTTTACTCTGAGATAATTATAGGTTCATATGCTGTTGTAAGAAATAATCACATGCACTTGGCAATGATGTGTTATCCTTTTCTATGTTTTGTTGGATATTATTAAATTATATTCAGAGCTTTTGCTTCTGTATTTGTAAGGGATTTTGGTCTGTGGCTTTCTTTTCTTTTAATATCTTTGCTTTATTTTGGTATCTATAATGCTGGCCTCGTAGAATGAGTTGGAAATTATTTCCTATTTTTTTAATTTTATGGAAGAGTTTCTGGTAGAATTGGTATTATTTCTTCCTAAAAGTTTTATAAAATTCATCAGTGAATGCATCTCAAGCTATAGTTTTTTTGTTTGTTTGTTTTGTTTTGTTTTGTTTTTGTGGAGTTTTTACCTACAAATACAATTTCTTTAAATAGATCTATAGAGTGAGCATGTGTCTTCCAAGAAATCTTTCAATTTCATCTAAGTTATCTAATTTAGTGGCACAAAGTTAATAACACATACAAATGATCAATTTAATAACAATAGAATCTGTAGTCCTATTACCTCTTTCATTCTGGATATTGGTAGTTTGAGATTTTTTTCCCCTTAAATTGGCTGACTAGTAATTTATTATTTTAGCTTTTGGTTTTATTGACTTTGTTGTTTTCTGTTTTCTATTTCATTGACTTCCTCTCTGATCTATATTATTTTCTTTCCTCAATTTATTTTGTGTTTCATTGTTTTTTTTTTTTTTTTCTTAAAGATTTCATTTATTTATTTGAGAGAGAGAGAGTGTGTGAACCCAAGTGGGAGGAGGGACAGAGGGAGAGGGAAAGAATCCCAAGCAGATACGGTGCTGAGCACGGAGCCGATGCACGGGCTCAATCTCATGACCTGATCATGATCTGAGCCAAAATCAAGATTTGGACGCTTGTGCCCATCTCTTCTTCTTTTTTTAATTTACAAGTGGATTTGGAGGCTATTGACTAAAGATGCCTTCTTTTCTAATATGAAAATCAGAGCAGGAAATATAATGTAGAAGGAAACTCTAAATATTGTTTAGTGGCATCTCACAAATACTAATGTGTTTTCATTCCTTTAGTTCAAAATACTTTCTTATTTCCCTTTTGATTTCTTTTTGACTCATGTGTTGTTTAGAAGTTCTATTTATATCCAAGTACTTGGTGATTGTCTTAATATCTTCTATTGTTGATTTCTATTATTAATTCTACTGAATCCTTTAAAATTCATTGTTACTGGGTTTTGTTTGTTTGTTCTGAACATTCTCTATCTTGGTAGATGGGATGTGTGATTTGGAAAACGATCTGTAGAATTCAAATACTGAATTTTATAAATGTCAATTAGCTCTCAGTAGTTGATGGCGTTTGTCACATCTTTCCTACCTTTATGGATTTCGTGTCTAGTTTACCTATTATTTATTGAAAGAGATTTCAATAAATCTCTAAGTATAATTGTGAGTTCATCTATTTCTTTTTGAATTTCTATCAGTTTTTTTTTTATGTATTTGAAATGTTGCTATTAGGAACATAAACATTAAGGGTTTTTATGTCCTCTTGGTTGTTTGGCTCATTTATCATTACATGGCCTATTTATTCCTGGAATATTTACTACTTGAAATCTACTTTGTCTGTTATTGAACTAACCACTCTAGTATAATTTTTGCTGAGAACAGTATGACAGTATATCTTTTTCATTTTTTTTTTTTACTTTGACTATTTTATGTAAGCATTTTATTTAATGTAAGTTTCTTGTAAGTGGTGTAAAGTTGGGTCTTGATCTTGATTGTCTTCATATGATAATCTCTGTCTTTTGATTGAAATATTTAGATAATTTACATTTAATGTGATTACACATATGGTTATCCTTAAGCCTGTCATCTTACTATTTGATTTTTATTTGTCTCATCTGTTCTATGTTCCCCTTTTCCATCTTTTTCTGCCTTATTTTGGATAATGAGTACATTTTTTAATTTGATTTTATCTCTTTCTTTGATTACCAGCTATACCATTTAAAAGAAATAGCGTTTTTTTTCTTTTTTTAAGAATTAATACTGTAAATCTTCATCTTCTCACTATCTGCCTTCACATGATGTTATACCACTTTATTTATAGATTAAGTACCTTATACTTTCTTCTCCATTTTTGCCATATGTTTTGCTTTTACATTTGTCATAAACCTAATGATACATTGTTTTAAATTTTTGTGTAAGTGGTCAACTGACTTTTCTAAAATCCTTAAATAAAAAGAAAATAATCTTATATATTTACCCATGTCATTGCCATTTCAGGTGTCCTATTCATATGTATAAATATGTATTTCCACATAATGTCATTTTTCTTCTATCTGAAAAACTGCTGTTGATCAATTCTTTCAGATATTTTTTAAAGATTTTATTTATTTGTTTATTTTAGAGAGAGAGAGAGAGAGTGCGCGCATGCCGGGGGGGGGGGGGGTAGAGGCAGAGGGAGAGACTCTCAAGCAGACTCTGTGCTGAGCATGGAGCCCCACCTGGGGCTTGATCTCAACATCCTGAGATCAGGACCTGAGCTGAAACCAAGAGTCTGGTGCTTAACTGACTGAGCCACCCAGGTGACCCAATTCTTTTAGCTTTTATATTTTATGTAAAAGAATTTATTTATTTGCCTTTGTTTTTGTTTTTTTTTCTCTTCACATTTATTTTCTTTTTTTCTTTTTTTTTATTGTTCGCCCTTTGTTTATTTTTTTATTATTATTTTTTTAAATTTTTTTTATTGTTATGTTAATCCCCATACATTACATCATTAGTTTTAGATATAGTGTTCCATGATTCATTGTTCTCAGATCTGTACCTCTGAAACAAATAATGCAATATATGTTATTTGCCTTTGTTTTGAAAATAGTATTTCACTGGGTAGATTTCTACGCTGACAGTTTTCATTTTATTCTTTCAGAACTTGAAAAATCTTGCTCTGTTGTCTTCTCATGAGTTGCTTCCTTTGAAAAATGTAATCTTTTGCCATCTTTATCTTTGTTCTTCTGTATGTAATATGTCATTTATTTCCTTGAGCTGTAGATTTCTTTTTCACTGGTTTTGAGCAATTTGATAGTACTTGTGCTCTGATGTAGTTGCAGATTTATTATGCTTGAGCTTTGTTGAGATTTTTTTGAACTGTGGGTTGGCAGTTTTCATTTAATTTGTAACTTTTTCACCTATCATTTATACATATATTTTTTGCCCCTTTCCTTCACTCCTCTCCTTTTGGGACTCTAATTACCTATGTTTTTGACTGCTTGAGATTTCCCCTAAACACTTGATGCTCTTTTCTTGAAAGAAAGAAAGAAAGAAAGAAAGAAAGAAAGAAAGAAAGAAAGAAAGAAAGAAAAAAGAAAAAAAGCTATTTCTCTGTATTTCATTTTGAGTGGTTTCAACTTCTATGTCTTATAGTTCACTAATCTTTTTTCTGTGATGTTCAATGTGGTATTATTTCCATCAGTGGTAATTTTTATTTCAGTCATTGTGGTTTTCATTCTTGAAGTTTGATTAGGGCCTTTTTCATTTCAACAATGATTCTCCTTAACATTTTGAACACACATGATATACATAAAGTATTTTTATTGTCCTTGTTTACTAATTCCTACTTCTGTGCCAGTTCAGAGTTAGTCTCTATTGATTGATTTTTCTACTCATATGATTCATATTTTTTCTGCTTCTTAGAATGTCTGGTAATCTTTGATCAGATATCAAAAATTGTATATTTTTCCCTTGGATGACAATTTTATTATTCCTATAAATCTTCTTGAGCTTTATCTTGAGATACAGATAAGTTATATGAAAGAATTTTTTCCTTTATGTCTTGTGTTTTATGATTTGTTAGACAGGGCAAGATAAGCATTTAATCCACATGTAATTATTATCTGCTATGGAAGCAAGTCTCTCCTGTGTACTCGACCTAATGTTTCATCCCTTTACCATCAACATCTTCAGGTCTTTGTATTTATATTGACTATGACTTAAAGAGAAAGTAGTTGTGTCTTACTTTTTTAATCCTGATTGAAAAGTGCTGTCTTAGTTGAAGTGTTTATTACACTTACATTTAGTGTAATTATTGATATAGTTGTGATTAAGTTTTGCAGTTTTGGTTTCTATTTCTACTATTTGATTTTCATTTTAATCAAGTATAGTCTAATATTTATTTTTATTGTCAACATTTTTTAGTAATGTAATTACATTTGTATTACCTTTATAGGTTGCTTTAAGCACTAAAACATGTCTTCCTAATTAATCACAGTCTGCTAACAACTAACATTGTCTCCACATAAAATTTCATACATTGTTTATTATTTTTTTCCTACTGTATTTTCTCTCTTTTATCTTTCGGGACTCACATTACATATATGTAGACTGCTTGATGTTGTGTCAATGTTTACTAAAGCTTTGTTCACTTTTTCCAACCTATTATTTTCCCTGTTCTTTTTTTTTTAATTTTTTTATTGTTATGTTAATCCCCATACATTACATCATTAGTTTTAGATATAGTGTTCCATGATTCATTGTTTGTGCATAACACCCAGTGCTCCATGCAGAACGTGCCCTCCTCAATACCCATCACCAGGCTAACCCATCCTCCCACCCCCCTCCCCCCTGTTCTTTTATTGGGTAATTTCTATTATTCTGTGTGTTTATTGACGTTTTTATTCTTCAATGTCAATATGCAGTTAAGTCCATGCAGCAAATTCTTTATTTTCAATATGTTATGTCTCAGTTTTAGAATTCCATTCGACTTTTTGTTTTAGTTCCCATTTCTCCACTGATAGTCCACATGTGTACTTATTTTGTCCACATTTTCTTTAAATCCTTGAAATCAAGGATTTTTTGTTTGCTAATTCCAACATCTAAACTGTTTTGGGTTCTGTTTCTGTTGTCTGCCCTTTCTTTTGGCTATGGGTCACATTTTCTAACTGGTTATTTATTTATTTTACAAATCTAGTAGTTTCATTGCATGGTGGACATTATGTTTAGTTTGCATAGGGAATCTAGATTATGTTGTCTTTCTTCAAAGGATGGTAAGTTATCACATTGTTTACCTACTGACAGGGCCTGAGACAATATTTAGGGATCTGGTAGTTTCAGAATGTTTCTGGGGCAATTCAATTGTGGGTTATCCAATCGGGTGTGTATATCCAGGTTGTTGTCTAATGCCTGGGAACTAGGTCTCTGTAAGTTCACATTTTGGAGTGAGGTGGGATAAGGAGGTCAGAATCCAATTTGTAGGAAGGGAAATAGTAAAAAACACAAGCTAAAGATAAAGATAGAAAGATTCACATTCTTTAAGTGAAGTGAATAACTGGTGTCCTGCAGATTATTTAAGATTATGGCTAGCCTGAACATTTCTCATCATGATGAGAGCAAGGGGAAAATTCTGGGTCTGGGCTTCCATCATGAGCAGTGCTCACCCCTGGAACCCCCAAAGCATCACTCTTTTGAAGAAGAGAGTAATTTGTAGAAAAAATAACTTTATGTCTGTCTAGGGATTGAGGATTGACTGGGGCTAGGTTAGGGCTGGGGGAAATTTTATGGATATATATATTATATATTAATGTATATGTACTATATATAGACTATATATACACTATATATTATATATACTAATATACATAGTATACTATATATACTACTAATTTTATATATATATATACATACTCAGTGTGTGTATATATATATATATACACATACATACATAGTATGTATGTATGTGTATGTGTGTGTGTGTGTGTGTGTATACTTACTCTATTAGGCTCAAGACATAAGGCAAGTGAGAATTTGCAGATTATTTGGTAAGGTCATAGATAAGATGGGAATTAGTTTAAAATACGCAGATTTCCCAGCTCCACCATGACCTACTGAATCAGGATCTCTAAGGACACTATCAGAAAGTCTCTACTTTTACAGTATTTCAAAGATGACTACAACATAATTCCAAATTGTGGAAGTACTAAGCTAGAGCCTGCAGGCAGTATTAAGGGCTATAATTAGGACAATCAGCCTGCTAAAAAGGATAAACAAAGTAGCAGCAGTGGGGGCAATAATAATATGAAGGTTCAATGAAGAGGGTGGAGAAAAAAGACCAAGACTCAGACAGAAGCTGGGTTGACAAGAAAAAGAATGGTATTTAACCTCTGGCTAAGAGTGGGAAGTGAGCTAATTGGGAAGACAAGTGAGCAGAATGGTCGCCTGAAAACACTAAGTAATCATTAAATGTCTGGTGGGAGCCTGGGTTATTTTGATTGATTCTGTTACGAATCACTGGTCCTTGCGATACCCTCACTGCATAGTTAGAATTTATTAAGGTGTTACATTGGAGTGGATTAAATAGGACCGAGAAACTAAACATAAAGAATCCCAGAAGCTTTGTCATGTCAGAATGTTCATTTTATTCCCCAAAACTTTCATCCAGTTCTGGCCCTAGAAGGAGCAGCGGGAATCTGGATAAATGAGCCGTGTGCTGGCTCTGCTCCATTCCGTCATGGGCTGTGAGGCTGCAATTACCACACCGTAGCCTCCCCATCGATTGGTTAGCTGTCCACAGCCCTGACTCATGCAGTTAGCCACACTGCTTGTTAAGCTGAACCAAATCATTAGGTTTATTTCCAAGTGGCAATACTCAAATTAGGTAAAATATGCCTATTAAAATTTTGTAGCCCCAGAGGCCAGCACACAGTGTGTACACAGCAACAGATGTTGATTGCATTGAAATCTTCACAAAGTGTCAATTGAATGAATGAAAAACTTGAGTGTCACCGATGTATTTCCCTGATAATTTGGGGGGGAGTTAAGGATCAAGATGTTGACAGGAAGATAAAGGGTTAAGGAATTTACATGGGGGTGGTGTTCAACGCAAGAAAAACATCCTATTACTGAAACCCACACTCCATATATAGAGTTTGATTTAAATAGGAACTGATAGATTTGCTGTTGCATAAATTGGTTTGATTCAAATGAGAACCGATAGATTTGCTGATTGGATAAGTGGACAATCCATTACTTTTTAAAAATTAATCTTGATGGCAGAAGAGAGCCAATATTAAAACAGAATTTCAGCAATAATTGAAAGGAGTTTCAGCTTCCCAGAGTGGGAATCTAGAGAATTATGGAACCATTAAGTAGAGCAAGCTGGAAGTACTTCATCCCATACAGTTGGACAAACCCCAGGACCCAGCAATTGCACTCCTGAGAATGTACAGAGAAAAGAACATTTCAAACAGGTTTACAAGTATATGAATTAGAGAGATGTTTGTGGTGGCAGTAAAGACAACATGGATGAATAGGTGAAGTGTAGTAGATACACAGTTCAGAGCACTTCCTGTCCTGGATGGTGATCTCCACACTTGAGATGTGGACTCCTGTGCAACCATTTATTGGCTGGGTGCTCTCGGGAGAAACCTGTGGAAAAGTGAGGGAAGCAGAGTATAGCAGGGGAGGAAGCTGGGCAAATGCATGATTCTGGAGATTCATAGCTTTAGTCTCATCCGATGTGGAGCTCTGTGGTATGTATGGTGCCACAGTTCAGTCTGTCTTAACCAGGGGCAGGGGCATATCAGTCCATAGGCTGCCCCTGGAGGTGATAATTTCATATTCCCACAGTGCTGGGGCTCCCATCAGCAAGAGCATCCATTTGGAGAAGAGCACAGTGTGAGAACTTAGTGGCCACCGTCCCTAAGGACCCAGATGAATACTTTGGCCCAGCGGAGCACATCTGGCCAGGGAACAAACAGCATCTGCTACTGGGCAGCCAAAGGAAGTGGGTTAGGTGTTCACCTAGCAGGATGGATAGATCTTAAAAATACGTGCTGAGTAAAAAAAGAACAGAACTGTTTGTATTCATGATGCCACTCACACAAAATACAAATGCATATATCCCAAATGATATGCATTTATTAAAAAAACCTTAAACATGACACTTGGACACAGAATATTATTCAAAATATTTAACGGTGTCTTGGAGAAGGCTCTGGCCAATCAGAGTAGGGCACTGATGCTCACCACAAGAAACCAGATGGCTGGAGTCAGGGCTTGTGTAGACCAGCCTCAATGACCTACAGGAAAACATGAAGTCCAAAGACTTGAGTCTGTACTTGAAGTTCAAAAAGGAAAAAAATAAAATAAAATGGGGAGGGAACGCTCCCTCTTCTTTCTCCATAGAAGTGTAAGTGAGGGGATTTTGACTGAGGTGATTTTGACTGACCTTCCATTTACAGGATGGATTTCTCAGTTCTTTCATTCCCAGCTAATAAATTAAAAGACTTCTAGACATAAGACCATCTCTGTGATGCCTGCCATCTCTCACTTTCTCCAGGCAAAATGTTCTCTCAGAAAAGTGAGCCATGGCTTCCTCACCACTTGTCAGGAATATTAATTTAGATTTTCAATATTTTGAGGTTTGCATTGAATGGTAACGAATTTGGGAATGACTTATTTTGAATTTTCAAGGTGAAATAAGCTTTGTCAGGATTAAGGACAAAGGTAGCTGCTGAGAATCCCTTACTCCACCCATGAGAGACTAAATATAAAGCAGACCATGGCTGGACCATATATAACAATAGATGTCTGACCCACTACCTGCAGCAGCCTGCCAGGGAAACCTACTTCCCCCACCCCTTATTTATGATAAACAACCCAGGAAACCATCTTGCTGAAACAGTAGGCCCCAAATGGCAGGACATGATCAATAATAGACAGCTTCCCTAATTTTTGGTCCTACTTCCAACTTAGGACCAACAGAGAGAGACAAATATGCCCCCTTAGCAATTCACATGACTCCCCACTTCTCGTAGCCACCTCCAACTTCCCCAGGCCCACAGCCTCCATCAGGGGCCCGTCTGTGTCTTTCCTTTCCTCAGCCATAAAGCTTTCCCACTCCTCTGCCAGCCGTGTGGTCTCTGCCCAAACACAAATGATGGTGGCTGATCTTTTTGCTGTAATAAGCTCTGAATAAATAAGCTCCACTATTTGCATTTGGTTGCTCTTCATTTATGTCCACAATTAATCATGGAGGCCCCACTGAGGTTTGGTCTGCACTGCACATCACTGTGGGCCCTGGCCTTCCGCTGGATATGGTGCCCACAGAGGCCCTCTCTGCCCTGCTGCTCACAGCTTGTCAAGTCCATGAAGGTGTGGTAAGTAAACACTGGGTCTGAACTCTGCTCTCCTGGCTTTGAATTCCTCAGCCATCTGTTCTCAGTTAGGTACTGGGTTTTGTGATGAGCTCCCCTTTGTTTGGCATCCTTGGTGGGATCAGCTCACTTCTTTTCATGCTTTTTTGCTCTTTTGTGTTTCTGTTCTGTGTCATGCTGTCTAAAGGGGTGACTCATCATGAGGAGAGTCATGGGGTAGAATGTAGGCCCCACAAGCCCGTTTGAGGTGGCCTCACAGGCTGGTGGGTTTACAGTTACCACGAGACCACCATCATCTCCCATAAAGTTGGCTGTGGGTCACCATGAAACTGGATGATGTTCTCCTTCTGCCTTGATTTCTCCTGAAAGCTTGACTTCAATTCAGAGACAGCATTCTCTCTGGTGTTCTACCCGTCAGGGTGCAGATTGTTGTGTCTGCATTTGGGGGTGGCCCACCATCTGGTGTAGGCCCCAGATATGACATGCTCAGCTGTTACAGTCCTACCCACAGTCACCCTCTTATGGGGCCGGGCAAGCCTGTGTCCTCTGCTCTGGGAAAACCCACTTCTTCCATGTACTCTCTGCACACTCCTGATCCTTTCTCAATGGCATAACCTCAGCAAGGATGATCTTGGGCCTTAGCAGCCACTCTTGCTGACGTATGATCTGAGCAACATTGCTCATTTGAGAAGTATCTTAGAAAAGGGAGATATGATTTCATAAGCCCGATGGGCAACATTTCTTGATTTTTATGCAGAGACCTCCAAATGAAATTCTTAATTAAAAATTGCTTCACTAAAAGATTCTGTGACAGAAGTTAATGAGCAATTTGACAACTGTAAGCAAGAAAAAATTAGACTTATTTCCCAAGTAAATCCTCCAGTTGTCTCCTTCTCTCTAGTGCTCCCACTTCCCTCTCATGCTGATCTCTCCCCTCCTGTGTCCCCTTCTTCCTCTTCTCCTTATCCATACACCATACACTCTGCCTTTTCCTGGTGACTCTCCTAAAAGACCAAAATGCCAGTTGCCTCCAAAGATCCATCCCTCCCATGAGCTGTGCTCATCAGTTGCATGCTGACAACTATAGAATTTAAACCTTGGGCCCAGCCCTGAACTTCAGAGATGTAATTAAAGATGTCCCTGGGGCGCCTGTGTGGCTCAGTTGGTTAAGCATCTGACTCTTGATTTCAGTTCAGGTCAGGATCTTGGGGTTATGAGATCGAACCCCACGTTGGGCTCCATGCTGGGTGTGGAGCCTGCTTAAGATTCTCTCTCTCTCTCCCCCTCTGCCCCTCACCCCCATTTGCTCTCTCTCTAAGAAAAAAAAAAAAAAAAAGGATGTCCCTAAACCTAAACAAGACCAGCAAATATTCATAGAAGAATTTAGAATTCTTTTCAGTACATATAACCCAGAGCTACCTAACTTAAGTTGATTTGTACACATGTTGGTCAGGATCAGAACCATGAATGCTGCTTCTGCATAAATGTTGACTGGACTTACCTGGAGAGAGACCTACAGCATCCCTTCCCCACAGTCAACCTGAGGGTCAGAAACAAAAACAGAAAGGCTAGAAAAGTAGATCAAAATCTCTTAAAAGCCATACCTGAAACATCTGGTAAAATGAATTGGACTATAATTCAGTTATGTGAACCACAAAAAGATATGAAACTGTCAATTTTCATGGTAGACCAGAAAATACCTCCCAGACATCATTCAAGTGTTTAAGAAAAGACCAGTGTACCAGTCACGCCCTCCTCTTCTTTTGTCAGTGGAGTGAATCCTGAATGTAATTTGCAAACAGAAAAATTGGAATGAAAAACAGCCCCTTTAGCTGAACTACAGCATCTGGGAGACTATTTTGAAAGGGCTTTAGGGAGTGCCTAGGTGGTTCAGTCAGCTAAGTGGCTCAGGTCATGATCCCAGGGTCCTGGGATTGAGTCCCATGTTGGGCTCCCTGCTTGGTGGGGAGTCTGCTTCTCCCTCTACCGCCCCCCCCCCCCCCCCCCCGCTTGTGCTCTCTCATGCTTCCTCTCATGTTCTCTCTCTCTCTCACATAAATAAATAAATAATCTTAAAAAAAAAGAAAGAAAAGAAAGGGCTTTAAAACAAAAAACGAGATGGGACCCAGAGTAACATGTGGCCCTGCAGATCAAATAGCTAGGCGGCCTGTTCCCCAGCCAACCACCTGAAGATCTGAACAGAGGGGACGCTGAAAAACAAAAAGCTCCATCTTATGAAAGACAAAGAAAAAAATCCCTTGATTCAGATCAATGAGGGTGCTTTTAGGAAGGAAAAAGTGGCCAATATCGTGTCATCCACTTAAACGCTCAGAATGAATTCACTATAGATGGCCATCCTCATCAATTCCCGGTGGATACAGGTTCTACTCCTTCAGCATTAACCCTGTCATCTTTTTTTTTTTTTAAAGCTTACTTGTTTATTTTAAGTAATCTTTATACCCAACTTGAGGCTCAAACTTATGACCCCGAGATCAAGAGTTGCGTGCCCTTCCACCTGAGCCAGCCAGGTGCCCCAACCCTGCCAACTTTGCTCAGCCTCTTTCTTGGAGCACGCATACTGCACAGGTGGAAGGCATCTCAAATAACCCACAGATGTTCCCTTCTCTCTCAGCCCTCAACTTGACTGTAAAACATGCTACTACTACATCAACTCTGTGATACACCTCTGCAAATTTAATTGGGAGAGACTTACTCTGCTCATGGAATTGCTGTATTAAATGCACACCATGGGGATTGGTTCTTCAGCTTCCAGAGGACCCCTCTGTTCATAATCAAGTGGCATCTTCCCTCAACCTACCTCTGTCTCCTCCATTGTATTTAATGCATACCCCAAATAAATATCTTGACAGTGTACCTGACCATGGGCTAAAAATTCCACTCACATTGGCAACATAATTGTAGTCAAACCTATCAAAGTTCAGATAGCTCTTATCAAACTATTACCTAAACTTCCCCAATATCCTTGAAGCCAGAAACAAGGGAAGGAATCAAATGTAGTTGAAAGCCCTATCTCCTAAAGCTTCTTATGCCCTTGTAACACTCCTGCCCTGCCAGTAAAGAACTGAATGGATGAGGATTTTGTTCATTTAAGAATTCAGGGCCACCAAAATAATCATTACCATAGCTTCCCTGTAATACCCAGCCCAAATACCATGCTTCCACCGATTGCTCCTGAGGCCATGGGCTTCCCTGCAGTGGGGCTCTGCTCTGCCCTTCTGTGTGCCTCTAACCAAGGGAGCCAAGGCTTTTGTGCTTTCACTTGTGGAGGGCATCAGTATACTTGACCTACATGGCCCAGGGGTTCGCTGACTCCACTTGCCACGATACCTACGTCCTCAATCAGGACTTATGGGCTCTAAATACAGGTAATGACCACAGGGACACTGGAAAAGGGGTGAAGGGAGATGGGATGTTTTCCTTTTCTCCTGGTGTGCTGTCTACCACTGTTCCTATGCATCGCTCCATCCCAACCACTTCCTTCGACGATTCTGTTCCTGATTTATCTTCACTATCATTTTTCTTTTTGTCAACTTCCCTCGTCCCTCACCCTGCTTCATCCTTTCCCTCTGCTTAGCTCTGCTTTCCTGTAATCAATTCTCATAGTGAATTTTATTAACAGATAAAGGAAATGTTCCCATTTTTCTGTCAGTAAGCACTTATATTGTTTCTTAGTGTGGATCACAAACTACATCACCAAAGAGCTTCTCCCTGCTGGCCATGTCAAAATTTTATCCTTCTATGATGAGTTATCATAAAGAAGTTTACAGAGTTTAATAGTTTACCTTATTGGGACACAGAGCCTTGGGTGAAAAAAATGTTAACTTTCTCCAAAAGGTATTATAAGTTTAATAATAATAGATTTGAGAACATTAGGGTACCACTGGCTGAACTGGTATAATTGTGAAATCATTAATCAGAATGTGGTAAGGACCTCTTCACTCCACTATCGTTTTCAGGAAGTTATTCTAAGAAAAATGATCAAAAAGAGAGAAAGAAAAAATATTTTGGGCATGAATATGTTAGTTGAATTGGTATTTATAATAGTAAACAATACATAGAAAACAAGCTAAAATAAGAAAAGTGGAATGATTACCTATTACATTAGATTTGTCATTTAGCATAACTCATGGCACAGAGTAAATGCTAAGTTTAAAAAAGAAACTTAATTGAATGGAATATAATTAAATTATTAGAAGGAGTAAAAAAATAATTTTCTGCATACAACATATTTATAAAAAAACATACTAGGTTATTAATTTAAATGCAAATGTATGCATAAGTTATAATTGCAATGTGAAAATATCATACACATGTGGATGAAAATTTTTGATTTTTAGGATGGAATGATTATTAAAAATGTTTTCATTTAATTTTATTTTCTATGTGCCAAAGTATTGTATTTAGAACACTAAAAAATAAGAAGAAATATTAGGAGGACATTTAACATTATATAAGTCATAAGTTGAAGAAGCCTCTGATTTGTGAGTCTAATTGTTTGAAACTAAGATTTTGTAGCAATTAACAAGGTTTTCTGAAGCCAAAACCGTTTTGGTATGACTTGTTAGGCCTATAAACTAAAAGTGAGTGAATACATTTGACAGGCTTCTGAGTCACACACATATTGGCACATTTTCCAAAGTTGGGTCTCTCGCTTAACACACTTTGGAATAAGATTCTTGCTGACAGTGATGGATTTCACATCATTTTTTCATTCAAGCCCATGCTCAACTGCTATTTGTTTTGCCAAATTGACTTCAGTTTCTCATTGGTGAGGAGTTGATTATGAAATGGAAGTTTCCAGCGCATTAACTGTTCCCTGTGAATTTCTGCATTCTGAATTGTGTCCAAGGCTACTTTTTATGCACTCCTTACCCTCTCTTACTTGTTGAAATTAATGACTAATGTATTCAGGATTGGATGCACTTCTGCAGCCCGTAACAGTGTTAATTAGCACCTAAATTTGACAGAGTATAATAAAAATATGCATATTGTTTTCCACAAAAAATGACATGCACAGAATTAGAAAGTGAGACATTTATTCACTCCATAAAATATCTACTAACATATTGGTAAGGAAGCTTTGCCATATTTAGGTGAACAAGGATTAGATGTCATTTTGAAGGCAGCTGAGTGCCTTATCTGAGTTATTTTCCAATGGTTCATTAGTTTATAAATTTTTACTGTCACGGGAAAGGTCCCTTATCCATAGCAGTAAAACCGCAGTGACCTAGCATAACTTAAATAAGAGAAAGTCTAGTCAGCTCGGCGGAATCTTAGGGATTTTTATTAATCTTCTGATGGTTTGCTCAATCAAAAATGCTAGGAGGGGCGCCTGGCTGGCTCAGTTGGAAGAGCATGTGACCTTTGATCTCAGGGTCGTCAGTTTGATCCCCATGTTAGGTACAGAGATTACTTAAATAGAAATAAAACTTTAAGAAAAAAAATGCTATGATGTCTCTGGAACCACTAACACTAAAAAATGTGTTACATTGCCCATTCACTAATTAAAATAGAAAAATATGTTCTCCTGTCATTATTATCCTTTATATCACCCCATGCTGAAGAAGTAAGGCTGTCAGTGGGGCTTTTTTCCTCTTATTTTTAAGATATCTGCCTTGGATGGAGCCATTCCATCTCTTCTGCTTTCGTTTTTGTGAACGAGAACTGGAATCTTCAATGCCACTCATGAACACTTAGCATCTTCTTAGCTGCATCTGGGGGTCAGGAAAATGCATACATTCTTCATCACAAACACAGACAGTTGATTTGAACAACACGGGTTTGAACTGGTATCACGGGTTTGAACTTATACAAGTTCAAACACACATATTTTTCCATAGATACAGGACGACCCTATAAATGTATTTTGTCTTCCTTATGATTTTCTTAATAACATTTTCTTTTCTCCAGCTTACCTTATTGTAAGAATACAGTGTATAATATATATGACATACCAAATATGTGTTAATCAACTGTTTACGTTATCAGTAAGGCTTCTGGTCAACTGCAGTCTGTTAGTAGTTAAGTTTTGGGGGGAGTCAAATATTATACATGGATTTTTGACTGCACGAAGGGTCAGCACCCCTAACCCCCACATTGTTCAAGGGTCAACTGTCCATGAAAAAATGATGTAAAGATTTCTATGACCCTGATTACAAGGAAATTCCAAACCACTGTTTTGTTCCATGAGCCTCGTTAATAAAGATCTATCTAGTATGGTGTATCCTTGATTGTAAGCAATCTCATTGTACAACTTCCATTTGTTATGTGAATATAATTTTGCCTTTTTCAAATGGTATTCACTCATTTTCAGTTATAAGTGAGCGAGGCGTGTGGCCATGAAGGGTTCTGCTGTCCCTTGTCTCATGCTAAATGACTCACTTCTGCGGGATCCTGCATCACTTTCCTAATTATAAAATGGGTGATGGGCATTAAGAAGAGCACTTGTTATGATGAGCTCAGTGATGAATCACTAAATCTACTCCTGAAACCATTTTATTACACTATATGTTAACTAACTAGAATTTAAATAATAATTTGGAAAAAAACCAGGGGCGCCTGGGTGGCTCAGTGAGTTAAGCATCGGACTCTTGGTTTTGGCTCAGGTCATGATCTCAGGGCCGTGAGACTGAGCCCCATGACGGGCTCTGCGCTCAGTTCAGAGTCTGCTTGGGATTCCCTTTCCTTCTCCACCTGCCCCTCCTGCTCTCTTTCTCTCTCTCAAATAAATAATCTTTAAAAACAAAACAAAACAAAAAAACAGCAAAAAAAAGGCGAAATGGAAAAACGTGAAAACTCAAGGACATTTTGTTTCATTCCACTTTGCTGGAAGACTAGACATTAAGCACAACACAGTCTCGAAAGAAGGCAGGTGGGGGAAGAGGGACAGTGCCTCTTTGTGTCCTAGTAGAGTTTTGGGTAGAGACTAGATTTGGAGAGTGTGTCTCCAGCTCCCAATCCTCCCCGCCGAAGGCTGCAATTGAGAAGTGTGTCTGAGGATAGGGAATGGACGTTTGAACTCCCTCTGAAGGTGGGAAGCTTTTAAGAGTCACCTGAGAGCCAGAGCCAAGCGTTGCTGGGTGGGCGTGTTTGTGGAAGCTGCGGCCATCTCCATCTGGCTGAGGCCGCCCTGGGACAGCAGAGACCACAGAGGTCACAAGGACTCCTGCTGAGCCCAGGGATGCTGCCTGGTCCGTCCCCGGTTTGCAGCCCTCTGTCCCTGCCGCCTCGTCACCTAGTAAGCCGAGAAGCCCTCAGAAGACCAAAGATGGCAACTTGCCCTGCTGCTCTGGGGCCAGTTCTGTGGGCAATCACCTTTCTTCCTGCACGACGAGGCCCCGTAAGATAGAAACAGCACTAGGAGGACGCAAACAGGAAATGCTTGAGAAGGGGAAGAAATCAGGGGAGCCGAAGTTTGAATTGGACAGTGATTGAGATAATGATACTTGAATTTGAATAAAGAATTACAGAATCAGACAAAGTGTACCAGATTAGCCTAAATTAAGTTTCCACTATTAGTAAAATGGTTTCTCTAGAGCTCACACAATCTTGGTTGTACAAAAAAATTTTTTTAAATCCTGGATTTGCAGAATGTCGCGTCAGTGAAATTTGATACTCCTTAGGTATATTAATATTCACACACACTTGAAGGAGTTGGCAGATCAGTTAACGTTATTCTCAATTTGAAATGAAGAATTTGAGCCTCAGGTGCAGCAGGTTTGGGTTTTAAATCATGGTCTCCTCAGTCCATGCTCAGTGGTCACCCCATCCTTCACCAGGGCTCCCCCATACTGGCCAAGTGCTCTGTGATTAATCATTGCGGAGGATACACTCGTCACCCTTCTGGAGTACTGATAAACATTTTTATAATTAATTGCTATCCTGTTGCCCTTCAAATGAACTTTGCAAACCCATTTTACTATAGTATTTGACCCAACTTTTTAGTGACTTGATTTTAGAATGGTATATTGGCAGCATCCCCTTAGGCTCTGGGTCATTAAATTTCTGGACAATAATAAGAGCAACAATTTTTTTTTATGTTTTGCCTTGAAATGGATGAAGTTGAAACATTTAAAAAAAAGATCTTCCCAGGCATAATCTCTTAAAAAAATCACATTTGCTTTACTATATACTATCTGCTCTTTGTATGGTGAGGAAAAAAGCATTTAAAACTCACTAAAGAGCATGCATTAAACATGATCACCTTTCCATTATTCTTCAGACTCTCACAAATATTTGTATGCTCACTATATACAGTATACTGTGGTTATTTTGCATTTTTGCCAAAAAGTAAAATGACGTGGGTTTTGCTCTCAAAGGCCTCATCACATAGTGAAGTGATAGATAATTCAGCGGGTAAGATAAATTAGAAAACACAGGTGGAAGAAAGATGATAACATGTTTAGTCCTAAATGGCGTAAAGCAGGACTGCTTTATTGAAGGAGGGAGTTTTAGGATCTTGCTACACACACCAGTCGTCCACTTTTTGCCCGCAGCTCTGGGCTTACCGTTCTTCGTCCTGCACCTGGAGCTAGACCCTGAGAGCTGGACCCTCCTGGGTCGTCTGGCACAATGTTACGCTTTGCCAGTAGAGGGCGCTCGAGGGACGCTGCACAGGGAAGAACAGGCTCTTCCATCCTGGTTCTGTGGTCCCCGGGCTCCCAGGACCCTGCAGCTGACCCAGTGGGTGGCTCCTCCGTGACTCTTGATTTTCAGTGGCATCTGAGTGGATGACACTCCCAGGGTGGGTTTTCCTCCTTGCCATCTCTGACCTGGGCCACTTCAGTGAACGCCCCCACCATCCCAAGGCCACCACCACACCCTCTTCTAGGGATGTCCACACCGTGCTGAGAGGGGCAGGGGGTGGGGTGGGGGGGCTCCTCGCAGTCTGCAGCCTGCTCCTTCTTTGAGTGCCGGTTCCAGATCCCTGCCAACTCACTTGCTTTATCCGTGTCTATGCTCGGGCATAACTACTTTCTTGCTAGCCATCTTATTCTGTTCCTTCTGCAATCTGTATGCAATCCCAGGATCGGCTCTGATGAAGAACCAACCGGCTTCCTGCAGCAAGGCCATGGCAAGCCACCTGTGACCAGATCACTGGAACCTCCTCCCAGAAGGTCTAGCTAATAACCCATTGATTCTATGAGGGTGCTGATTACACATTCTTTCTCCTATCTATATGCATTTATTCTAAACTACTCTACTGAAAATTATAAAGTGTCCAAAGATGATGTGTTCAGGGAAAGCAGACATGGTGGATAGAACAGGGACTTTGGAACCAGTGAGCTCTGCCTTTGAACCCTGGGCCTCTGTTTCCTAATTGTGTGACCTTGACCAACTTACTTAATCTTACTGAAGTTTAGTTAAATTTTATGTAAAGTGGAAACATTAAACCCACCTCACATGTTAATTACATGTTTATAGTTATCTCTGTGACTTTATTATTGACTACAACTTCTTTCCCTTCAGCTGGACCCATATTTTATCTTTAAGTATTAACATTGGCATCAACTTTTTCAAGTTAACCAAGGTCCTTGCAAAACGAAATGTTGCCTGCATCATGCAGAGTAAAATGTCAACTGTGTTTGCTTCTCGCAATGTCTCTCTTCTGGATGGTGTGGCAAGATGTGGCCGGAACATGCTTCCCCTTGAGATACAGCATCTTCTCTGAGGGTTTGAAGAAGGCTATGATGGGACGAGCTCAGAGAACAATTGCATAAGAAATGATTTTCCAACTGACTTTAGTAGTTAGGCTCAGTCATTGTCTGGAACCAAGCCTTAGAGAAGGAGAACAAAAGAAACATAGTTTCAGATGATGGACATTCCGTGAAATTTGAAGATAATCCAACTAAGCTCATAGGAATGTTGAAAAATAAATAAAGGATAGTAGTTATCAACTTTTTACTCTATTTGAGTTATGTTGGTATAAGAATAGTACATTACCAAGATATAACAGTCTTTTTAAAAAAGAAAATACTTTCTGAATTGGACTTGGGGGTTGTTGAGTTTCTAGGGCTCTTATGACATTTGACTGAAAGTCCTGTAGCTTGGATGTTGTGTTTTCCAACTTCGATGATGCAATTTTTGAATGGTACTCCATCATACTCAGAAACAGAAATTTCAGTCTCCAGAAGAGAAAACGTTCTGGAAATCAAAACCACAAATAAACTTTGACTGGAATATTGGGTCTCCAAATCCATAGTAAAAGTAAACCTTAGTGAAATGTGGTGTGACCTACATACCTCTATTGTCTTCTTTGTCTTAACAAAGAAGGTCTTCTCAAGGTCCCCAGACTGAAACAACTTAACTTGTTCCTTTAAAATTAATGATAATCTATATATTCTTAAAATAATTTTGATCAGGCAAAAATGGCTGAGGTAATTCTAACTATTGATGGTTTGCAGTATGTTTTATATATCTTTCACTTCGTACTTTCAGGAATCCTAAATTCTGATTTTTGATTTAGCACTCATGAGCATTAAAAAAAATACTTATTATAAACATTTTCAAACATGTTTAAAAATAAAGACAATGGTGTAATGAACCCCTGTGAACTCATAGCCTAGATTTGTAGTTGTTAAGATTTTAGGTATTTTTTGTTCCTACTTTAGTATTTTTTGTTCCTCCTAAAATATTTTTTAAGGTAAAGCATATGCATTATGATGTTTCACTTTAAATAATTCAATATATATCTAGACAAATAAGGACATTTTCTTATACGTCCACAATGCCATTATCACAGCTGACAAAACAAAAATCATTCCTTACTAATGTCTAATACTCAGTCCACTTCCAAACTTCACATCAAAATATGCTCTTAAAAATAAGAAGGTAGTAATGTATGGGGATTAACATAACAATAAAAAAATTAAAAAAAAATTATTAAAAAAAAAAAAAAGAAGGTATTGAGGCAGCTGGGTGGCTCAGTTGGTTAAGCATTCGACCTGATTTCAGCTCAGGTCATGATCTCAGGGTCATGAGGTTGAGCCCCGGCAGCGGGTGGCGGGGGGGGTTCCACGCTCAAGGTGGAGTCTGCTTGAGGTTCTCTCTCTCTTTCTCCCTCTGTTCCTCCCCTCCACTCACATGCTCTCTCTGTTTCTGAAATAAATAAATAAAATCTTCAAAATAATAAGAAGGTATCTAGTTCCCCCAACTAAATTTTGTGCTAATTATTTTTTAAACAGGAAGCATAACCTTCTATGCATTTAAACACACATGTTTGTGATGTGGACAAGAAGAGAGTGCTCCTAGTCGACAGAACTCATGGTGATATTTAACCTGTTCCTCTATCCATTGAATTCCCCATACCCTGCAGATTAGCTCTAAAGCCTTTGCAGGATGGATCTTGAAGATTTTCTAGTGAAGGTACTGCCTAGGTATAGGTGGTGTTACGAATGTCAGGTAGCCATATGCTTTTTATCACACCACACGCCGACGAATTTCCTGAATGTTGGCTTTGGAAAGAAGGTCAGTGGAATCTTATATGATGACGTTTAAATGAAAAGAAAGCTAGAAGTCAGTTACTGCCACTATGTTCTAAAAAGGGAGACGTAATGTTTTTATCACATCAAAGCTTTCCTTTTAAATAGGGAGCCATCTGTTTTCTCCCAAACAAACAAACAAAAACCCTACAAAGTTAGGTAAATGTCACTTTGCATAAGAACAGTAGCTGTGTGGGTTCAGAAAATGAATTCCTTTAGCTCCTTGATTCTTAAGGTCTAAAAGTTCACATAGTTTCTTGGGAAATCACAGTTCTTAATACTCTTTTGAATTAACATATTATTGAAACAGAAGAGAACATACAACAAAAATAGAAGTAAAACACTCTGATGAATGAACTTGCCAAAGTGAGAGCTAAATGATCCTAAAGTGTAATAAAATTTTTAGAACTCACTTTAACAATGCATACATAAGTATTTCTTGGTAAATGTCTTGTTTCTTGGTGAAAATCTATTTAGCTTAGCAAATAAAACTTTGTAATTACTATGTACTCAATTATGTGCAACAGACATCATTGCCATGGGAGGAAATAGAAATTTTATTTTGTTTATATATGTATTAATTTTTTTTTTAATTTGAGAATAGTTGACACATGATGTTACTTCAGTTTCAGGTAAGAAATGGAAATTTTAAAAAGAACAAAGTCATGATGTTGGCTTGTCACGTCCTCGGGAGCTTCCCAGGTGAGATCTGAAACCAGCCCCAGCACACAGAGGACAGGGAATGACCGAACAAAGAGGCGGCCACACCAGATAGGCAGGTGGCGAGGTTTGATAAGCAGGGGAACATACATACAAGGCTTGTCTTGGGCAGCTGCAAGACAAGGTCTGTGCACCTGCCTGCAAAATCTTAAAAGCTTCTGTTGAAGCCTTAACAGGGTTCAGTCACATGTACCATCCAGATGGTCTCATCAGCACGTCACTACCTCTGGGATGTGCTCTGGGTGCCGCTTCTGGGAGTGGAGAGGGCAAGCAGGATGCACATTCCAAGCATAAAGTGAGAGGCCTCTGATTGCCTGGGTCCCTCTCACAGGTCAACTGGGGGTCACATCCTCTCCATGACCTCCCCTGACACTCCACCCCTCCTTGAGTCACCCTTACAATCTCACGTACTCCCCTCCTCCTCAGTGTGCCCTGAGTGGTCAGCAAAGGGTGTCGTTAGCATGGAATTGGTCCCTCTGCTGCTTAACATTCCATTTTTCCTTTCTGCCAACCCTGCTGTTTGTGGGTGATTGGGGAGATGGTTCCTCAGTACAAGGTCATGCTCTTTTGCTCAGTCTTATACATTGTGACTTTGAAACGTGACCCCAGTCACTGTCTACTCGATGAGGGTATTCATCCAGGCTAGTCAGCCTCTTTCATCCCTAATGCTGGCAGCCTGATTTGCAGGGTGACAGGGCAAAGTTTGGGTGAGGCCAGATGCAGTGTCCACACGAGCCAGGACATGTTTAGAACCCGCGCTCAGAGGGAGGTGACCAGTGTCATCAGTTTGCCAAACCCTCACCCGTGGGGAACGCTGGTGGATGGCCCCAGACTCCTTTGGCAGTTACCTTGGACATTGTTTAGAACACGTGGGACAGGCTGTTACTGCTTTAAGCAAGTCACTGTATTTCGAGGGCAATCGGCATCCTTGGCAATACGCCATCCCACCCAGTGCCGTGTGGCCCCTCCTTCTAAGCACCCAATCCGCTGTGTCCCCTGAAGAGTCAGTGTCTAGAGTTGGTACCTCAGCTAGGGCCTCCACCTTCCTGATTGCCAGGGGGTGTCAGTGTGCTATGAGCTGGGACAGGAAGGACAGTGAGGACTGCCCCCAGGCTCCTGCAGACGGATCCACATGTCTTCCCACGTACATCCTGGCCCCTCAAGGGCTTGTTCATGATCATCCCTCACCTTGGCTTCCCATTGTCCAAGCTGTAGTGTTAATTTCTTTAGAACAGCCCAAGTGTCAGTGGGAAGGGTTAATGTCCAGGGCTCAGAAGTGATCACCAGCCCAGTGGCTCTGAGCTCAGCCCACTGCTGCCCCAGCTGCTGTGTGAGAGGCTCTCCCTGGAGGAACTTTGTATACAACTGTGAGGAGCTCTTGCTCTATGTGGTATATCAAGTTCCTGCCTCCTTCTGGAGTTGGGACTAAAATCCCAGGGGCATTCTCTCCTTCTGTGGTGTCTGCCACAGTGCCTGACCCACATTTTCCAGAGTCACAGACACAACTCATTCAAATGGAATTCCCACTTTGGAGACACCCATAGTTTTCATTGGCTTCACTAGTGTTTTTACCATCTCAAAGAGAGCTTCCTGCTCTGGTCCCCAGGCCCACATGCTCTTTCTTTACCCAGTAGCAGAAGGGATGGAGGCACTTTGCCAGGTGGGGGATAAAAGTCCTCCAAACCCCCAAGTCCCTAGAAAGCCTTGCACCTTTTTCCCATTCGTAGAGGTCAGATAGGCTGGCATCTTATAAATCACAGCTTCTGGGACAACACATATCTCACTCAACAAAACAACGCCCAAAACCTTAAGATGGTGGCTGGCCTTGAAATTTCTGTGGGTTCACGGCCCGTCTTCTCCCTCACAGATGCCCCAGCAAAGCCTGCAGCGTGTCCTGTAGCAGAGACAAGTCTTCATATGTTAATGCAATATGTAATATGTAATATGTAATATGTAATATGTAATAGGGTCACTTTACTGATGGGAGGACGGAGAACAGGACGATCCTGACATACGGTGGGGCTGTGCCATTGACCTTGGGGAAGCACTTGAAAGGTCAGTGTGGCCCCTCCCACATGAAGGCAAATTCATACTGTGATTCAGTGCCCAGGAGTATACTGAAACAGGCATTTGCTAAGTCCAGAGCAGTACAGTACCCTCCTCGAACTGTGGCTAAGGTATCCAAGATGGTGGTAATGTTGGGCACAGCTTCACGGATGGGGCATCACCTTGTTCAGTTCTCAGTGGTCCATGATCAGCTGCCATGAGTCATCTGTTTGGTTTTTTTTATTATTATTATTATGTTATGTTAATCACCAAACATTACATCATTAGTTTTTGATGTAGTGATCCATGATTCATTGTTTGTGCATAACACCCAGTGCTCCATGCAGAACGTGCCCTCCTTAATACCCATCACCAGGCTAACCCATCCTCCCACCCCCCCTCCCCTCTAGAACCCTCAGTTTGTTTTTCAGAGTCCATTGTCTCTCATGGTTCGTCTCCCCCTCCGATTTCCCCCCCTTCATTCTTCCCCTCCTGCTATCTTCTTCTTCTTCTTTTTTTTTTTTTTTAACATATATTGCATTATTTGTTTCAGAGGTACAGATCTGTGATTCAACAGTCTTTCACAATTCACAGTGCACATACCCTCCCCAATGTCTATCACCCAGCCACCCCATCCCTCCCACCCCCCACTCCAGCAACCCTCAGTTTGTTTCCTGAGATTAAGAATTCCTCATATCAGTGAGGTCATATGATACCTGTCTTTCTCTGATTGACTTATTTCGCTCAACATAACACCCTCCAGTTCCATCCACGTCGTTGCAAATGACAAGATTTCATTCCTTTTGATGGCTGCATAATATCCCTAACCCCGATGTTTATAGCAGCAATGCCCACAATAGCCAAACTGTGGAAAGAGCCAAGATGTCAATCAACAGATGAATGGATAAAGAAGATGTGGTATATATATACAATGGAGTCATCAGTTTTTGTTGTTGTTGTTGTTCTTTGTTTGTTTGTTTGTTTGTTTTTACTGACCACACAGGGCTGTTGAGTGCTCTCTGGGCAAGGTATACGGTACCACTCAGGGTAGTTCTTGGATAGTTTCTCCTATCTCCTTATGCACCCCCATCCCAGGCAATTGATATCGCCTGACATTACCACCCTTCACGGGGAGTGGGGGCAGGCTTACTGGTTCTCAGTTGGTGTTTCCCCTCAGCTCTGGTTTGATTACTCTAACCTGGAGGCTGACTTCATGGACAGAGATTTGCAGTTTGACCTTGTAGGATATCCGTGCCCAATATGTTCTCTGGCATTGGAGAGATAAAAACCTTATAATCTCAGGGGGGAGAACACCCAATTTGCAGTGTTAAGACTTTCCTGACTATAAATATTTGCCCCCCATAATCATCAATGGTGCTGGGGGGACCAGAAAACTTCTGAGGAGCACCATGTATTGAAGTGCACCCAGCTCCAGTATCCACCAGAACCGCCACATTTTGTTCATTTCTGGAGGACCAGTGAATTCAGGGAATTCACTTCCAATGGCCCTCACCTGGAGGCAGTCTTGGCCTGGATCCTATGCTCGGGATGTGGGAGGCACCCATCCCTAATAGTTCTGTACTCCTGAGGCCTCTGCTGGAGCAGGTGGTGCATCAGGGATGTGAGGGGCAGATGGGGCAGGTCTGAATTGTTGTTCAGGCTTTAAGGCTTCTCACAGGCTGACCCACAGAGAGTTGGGTTGTCCATCTAGATGTTCAGGTGGGGTCCCTGCAGCAATGAGGTCAAACCACATTGACTTCTGGGTTATTTTTACCCAACACTTTATAGTTGATTGAAATAATCTTTTGGCTTTCTGAGCTTCCCCTTTTTCTTGGGTCTTCCCCACAACCTGTACACATTTCAGGATTTATTGGTTTCCCTAGATCAACAATGAATTGCCCAATGTCATAAATGTCTTGTCGCATGACTGTGCTCAGCATGGGTATCAGCATCGCATACCAGGTGCTGGGGGAGGAACTGGAGGATCTTGGCTCCAGTCCCTGCAATGAATGTGGCCCCATCAGGACCTTCAGAAACAGGGGTCTGTCACATTCCCTGCTCCCTGAGAATTTGTTGTACCTCCCCATGGATTTCCAGGGTCCGGCATAGGAAGGTCCTTGGGTCAAGCCTGGCTGCGGGATAGAATGACCCAACCTATAAGGAAGTGAGTACTGTGAGCCCCCTGAGCACCTCGCAGATGCTGCTGGAGGGCAGGTGGGTGGTGGTATTGCTCATTTTCTGTCTCCTGCTTGGTCAGAGAAGTGCTGTCACCCCTGTGTCACATCAACGCTCTGACCACGCCTGGATGCTCTCCTGGCATTTTGCTGGAACTTGGCAGCTGTATCAGTGAGCTCAGCAGGAGTACATTCTCTCATCACGAGCCTTTCCTGAGCTGGGGCTGCCCCACTGGCTGGGGGTGCTGTGTCTGTGCTCTTGCGTTCCTCTGTATTAGGGGTCACAGGGCTCAGGGATCCACGTGGTTCACCGTCAGACACCGCACTCCCTCCGAGTGCACTGAAGAAGCTGGAGTTTCCCAGATGTTCCCGTATGCACGAGGGGGTCCACAAGCATCTGCCACACGGGCCACCCCACCCCACCCAGGGGTCGCCTACCATCTCGGGATTTCCCCACAGACACCTCCTGCCCGAGGCCCATTTTCTCAGTCTCCTGGCTTGTTCACTAAGTGTTGGTTCATACCCTCGGTAGCTCCAGGGCAAGACCTGAAACCAGCCGCTGGGGGTGCAGGGCAGGAAGAGAGGGAAGACCGAGGCGGCCACTCTGGAGGGGCAGATGGCAGGTGTAAGGAGCAAGGGAACTTACATCTGAGCCTTGTCCTGGGTGTCACAAGATGATCTCACCCCATCCCCAAGCCTTAAAGTTTCTACAGAAGGCTTAATGGGGCTCAGTTACATGCACTGTCCAGATGGTCTCAGCACCAGGTCACTCTCTCAGGCCGTGACCTTGGGGCAGCTTCTGGGAGCAGGGAGGCCAGGAGGATACACATTCCAAGGACAGAGGAGGGAGTGAGGAGCCTCTGATCGCCGGGGTCCAGCTCATGGGTCAACCGGCTGTCATATCTACCTGATGACCTCCTCTGACACATGAATAATTCCAATCCTTTTCTTGCAGAAAACGATGCTAGCAAAGCACACAATCAAATTTAATCTCATGGTGACAGGGGCAGGTTTCTGTTTTAACTTCAGAGCTGATGTTCATCCAAAATCTTAACACATTTCTAAAGGCTTAAATTATGTTAAATGTTTATGTATCTTACAACATTAGGAATTATAGTGGCTAAAGCATTTCTTAAAATTTCTATTCCTTGCAGAGAACCCATTTAACACATTTGATTTCATGTCTTTAATGACATTGTTAAGATTTATATATTTTTAATACTCACAGTAAGGCTTCCTGCCATTATATTCAACGGAAAAAAGAATAACCCTCAATATGGGATTGGCTAATGGACAGATGGCCTCCCGCTTCTAAATCACTGTGCACACAGCTGCTCATGTAATCTTTGAGAACCTAATCATTCTCTTGCTCAAAATTTTCTCGTTCTTTTAAAAACACATTAATACAAATTCATACAAACTATGGAGGATTATTTCCATGACCAGCTGCTTTCTTATCCAAACCATCCTTCTGGTCTTTTGCCCCAAAATACCCTTTCCCATATTCCAAGTTCTAGAACTTAATCTGAACACACTCTGTGCCATTTTAATAGTCTCAAAGTCTGGAACTGGGCTGCCCCTCTAATAGCCTCATTTTAGAACTCCTACTGATTGTCAACAGTTTATTTGTTTGTTTTAATTTTTTTTAAAGATTTTATTTATTTATTTGACAGAGAGACAGAGAGAGAGCACAAGTAGGCAGAGTGGCAGGCAGAGGGAGAGGGAGAAGCAGGCTCCTGCTCGATTCCAGGACCCCAGGGATCATGACCTGAGCTGAAGGCAGACGCTTAACTGACTGAGCCACCCAGGCGCCCCTGATTGTTTGTTTTTAATGACAAATCCTTTCCATTTTTCCTGGATCATCCGGGGGGGCCTAAAAGCAATCACAAGTCTCCATAAAAGAGAGGGACAGAGGTAGGTCCACCACCACATACACAGGAGAAGGCCACCTGGACACGGAGCAGAGAGGTACAGCCACAAGGTAAGAAATGCAGAAACCCCCATAAGGGGGAAGAGGCAAGGAACGGGCTTTCTCCTAGAGCCTCCTGAGCGATCATGGCCCTACCAACACCTTGATTTTGGACTTCTAGCCTCCAAAACTCTGAGTGAGTACGTGTTGTTTTTCAAACCTCCACGGTTTTGATCATTGTTACTTGCATTGCATTTGTTATGTTTCAGTCCAGGTTTGCTAGTAGCATTTTACATTTTTCAAGAGTTAGAACTGGACCTTATTTATATTTTCTACAACCCCTGGTTTAGTGTCCACCACACAAAACTAATATTATGCTAGGTGCTGGACACATGAAGGAAGAGTATAAAGACACCCCTGACCCTAAGTTGTTCTGTTTTTCATGGGGGTACACAGGCAAGTAAACTGGATCTCACAGGACGCTGTGTTTTATCTTAAGGAAATTTGTGTTGTATGGAACCATGAAAGTGACCTGGACCCCATATTTGGAACATTTGGGGAAATGTGTTCTTGAAGAATAAGGTCTTTGCTAAGAAGCCTGGAAGGTGAGTAAACTTAAGCAGGTGAGGAGTTGGGGTGGGTGCTCCAGAAAGAGGTGAGATGTGGCACATTGAGGAGCCTGAACAGAAACAGTCTCAGAATGAAGGGAAACAAGAGAAGGGAGACACACGATGCACCTGCTTTGGTCCGGAGACCCCTTCCCGTGGCACATAGCGGGCGGTGGGTGGGCACAGCAGGGTGGTTGTGCAGAACCCAGGAGAGAAAGCTGGGAGCTCAAGGCTACCGAGGAGGCTGGAATTTGGGGGGCAGGTTACAGAGAGAAAGGATGCAAGTGAAGAAGGACTGTAGAAACTTGCACAGGAATTTACTACCTGCTGCGACACTGAGCTGGATGTGTAGGACGGGGCTCCATGAGACCACCCATGGAGCAGCCACAAAGAAAATGCCCCTCCTGAGCTGCTGTGGTCCCAGCAAGGGCTGGAGCTCACTCGGGACTGGGAGACGTCCAGTGCCAGCCCATCTGTGTGTGGAGGTCTTATTAAGGACCTAAGCATTACGAAGATTTCCTGGCACATCCAGCGGTGATGCAAATACCCACCCAAGAGTAAAGATACTTGACTCATTCTGTAAAAGCCTACAAGCAATATTCACAAGCTGATAGAAGGCTTGAAACCGCCTGCTGAATGAAAGACAACAATATTCAGACAGTATTTGGATAACAACCAAAATAACAAGCAAGGTAACGCCCCGAATCCCCAGAATAAAATATAAAAAAATAATAGATGTGAAGATGCAGAGAAACTTAACCCATACCCAGAAAAAAATCCTATCAGTAGAAACTTCATAGACATATGAAAATAACAGATAAATACCTTGAAACAGCTATGAAAAATATGCTAGGATCTTAAAAGAAATATCAACCTAATCAGGGAACAAAGAGAATGTTACAAATGAAATAGAAATGATACAAAGAGCCAAATGGAAATTATAAAAATGAAAAGTAACATATTTGCAATGAAGCATTTGCTTTTTGAGATGAATAACTCAAATGATCACTAATAATGAGGAAAGACCCTTAGAACATATTCAAATTAAAATCCAGAGAAAAGCATCTTGAAAAGTCCAGAGAGCCTCCGTAAGCCGAGCGGCAATGTTAAGATTTCTAAGATGCAAGAAAAGGACAGAGAAATTGAGTCAAATCGATGTTAAACTGCACTGGACATGATTTTCTCAAACTTGATGCAAAATGTGAACCTGATGTCCAAAAAACTCCACCAACTCCAGGCAGAGTAAATAAAAGGCAGCAAACAGAGGCATGCTCTCATCACACTGCTGAAAGCCCATAATAAAGAGAAAAATCTCAAAGGGGATATAGAAAAAAGAAAAGACACAATGCATCCCATGCCCCTGGGAACAGCGGGGAGGGGAGGGGGCGGCTGACTTTGCACCAGAAGCAAGAAGCAGCAGAAGCCCTTGGAACAAGGTGTGGTGTTGCTGAACGGCAAGGAAACTGGCAATCCACGCTTCTAGATCAGGTCAACACAGGCTTCGGAAATGAGGGGAAATCAGAACAAGGCAGAGCTTTGGCAGCAGACCTATGTGTAGGACAGACCTGTGGCGGGATGAGGAGAAAGCAAACCATATCAAGAGTTGGATCCAGAGGAAAGAAGACCATGAAAAACAGCAAATACGTGTTTAAGAATGAAAGTGGGGGGGGGGTGCCTGGGTGGTTCAGTCGGTGAAGCGTCTGCCTTCAGCTCAGGTCGTGATCCCAGGGTTCTGGGATCGAGCCCCGGGTTGGAGTCTGGGGAGTCCGCTTCTTCCTCTCCCTCTACTGCTCCCCCTGCTCATGGTCCCCCCCAAATAAATAAACGAGATTTTTTTTTAAAAAAGGATGGAAAAAGAATCTCCTTGTACATTTAATTTCTTTAAGTGCCAACTTAAAACTTAAAGCACATAAAATAACATTGTAGTTTGTGCTTTATGACATACTTAGAAAATGTGAAATAATAGCAGAAAGTACGTGAGGGGGAAAAATAAGCGTCTGTGGTTCTAAATTTCTTTCAACATATGTGAAAGAGAATAGTTATTTAAAGCTCATGTGGGAAGTCGCAGAGGGCAATCAGAGGCCAAGCACTGAGAGGACACAAAGTGGCATGTTTAATAAGCCAATAGGGATTCAAAGGACATTGAGAAAAGATGATCGATATAAAAGAAAGCAGGAAAGATCGAAAAGAGATGGTGCTAGAACGGAAATGACAAGATGACAATGACGTAAGTTTTGTGATGATGGAAGCATGGTGCAGCCAGCCGACCAAGATGGTTTTTCAGAAAAGATAGTTTGCTAGTCACAGCTCCTCAGAAGAAGGGGCGCCCACAAGGTGCCCTACGGAGAAGCACCAGGACCAGTCAGGTGGTGGAGGGAGAGGGAATAGCATGGGCCAGAGCCTTTATTGTGGTTTCCGCGGGAAGAAGCGGGTGAGACAGAGCAGGCAGGTCTAGGTTTGGCTGGTTTGAATGATTTTGGGGACTGTGGGACATTGGGGCTGTCCCTAGTTGTCTGGTGCTTGGTTCTGGGGTGATCAGGGCAGGGGGATGGTGGCCCTGAGTGTGAGGGCCCATAGAAGCAGGGTGGGGGGGTGGGCTACTGCACTGGTTGGTTTGCATATGAAAGGCGAGCTCCCAGTAGAGCTGTTCTCTGCCTCTCAGAGTTGGTTAGCCCTGGGAGGCAAGTGTCTGCAAGGCCTCAGAGGTCAATGCATCTGAAATGCAGGAAAAAAGAAAAAGGCACGATTAATACAGATGGTCAGCTTAGATCCAACAGTGCAAATACTAGTAAATGTAAATGAACTAAACGCTTCAATTACAATGCGGAAGTAAAAGCAAGACCCAGCTACACACAGCTTACCTGAGTCATGTAGTAAATATAGACCCAGGTAGGTTCACAGTAAAGGGTCTTAAGGACAAACCATGCCCATACTAATCATAAGGGAGCAGGAATGGCTCTTCATATAAAACAGAAAAGAATAGTCGCTGAAGGTAAAAAGGTCTGTTTATGAATGAGAAAATGACCAATGTATGTAAAAGATGCAAGCATCCCAAATGTGCATATGAGCATCCCAACAGAGTCTTGAGATATTTAAAAGAATGAAGGTGTTTTCTGACCCTAACATAAAGACATCTGGAAGATGGGCAAGTATTTGGAAAACAAGTAACACATTTCTAAATTAAAAAAAATGCAATGGAAATTAAAAAAACACAAGTTCAAGTGTGTAGGATAAAGCAAAGATAAAGTGCTTTCAGCACCATTTACAATTCTAGTATTTGTGTTTGACGCTTTTAAAATCCATAATTGAGCTTCCACCTAAAAAATGGTATGAAAATAACAGTAAGTAAACCAAAAGGAGACATAAGGAAGGAAGTAACAAATAAATAGCAATGGTGAACCTTACCATAGTGTATTCACGAAACCAAAATTTAGTTCTTTAATAATATTTATAAAACCAATAAACTCTTTACTAGACTAATTAAAAAAATGCAATGCAATAGTAGTGGGAGAGAAAGGGATGGTGTACTGCAGATCCTACAAACCTTCAAATGATAAGAAAATTAGGAACATATATATGCCGAGAAATAAGGAGCAGGCACATATTTGAAAAACAAATGACCAACAGTGTAATAGAGAAATAGCAAAGTGGATTATGCCTCCATCCACTAGAGAAACTGAACCTGTCATTTAAAAATTCCCGCGGAGGGAACTAGGCCCAGACAGCCTCAGTGACCAATGCCATCATGTCACTGAGGATGAATTCATACCAGTTTTAAACAAACTTTTGAGAAAAGAGCAAGGTAGAGGTCACTAGAGAAGAATGAACGCTGGATACTTGGAAGTCAAATTTAGAACATTATCGTTATAGCGGCATCAAAAATATAAAATCTCTAGGAATAAATTGAATGAAATATATACCGCATCTGTGCCCTAAAAAGTCCAAAACTTGTTAGAATAAACTGGACACAACCCAAAAAGCGTGAACAAAAAGTCACGCTCGTAGACTGGCTGACTCAGTGTTGTTGGGGTAGCCGTGGCCCCAAACTGATATATGTATTCAATGCAGTCCCACTGAAATCCCTGTTACTTTTAGAAAATGACATTCTGATTTTATCACGTATATGGAAATATAATGACCCGATCATCTTTAAGAAAAAGAACAAATTTGTAGAACATGCACTACATGAGATTGAGAATTATTACAAAGATACATTACTTGAGATAACCAAAAAAAAAAAAAAAAATCAAAGGAACAGAATAGAGTCCAGAAATAGATTCATATTTTTATAGCGACTGGTTTTAAAAATATAGTGCCAAAGCTGTTCAAGCAGTAATGAGGTCTATTCACCAAGTGGTGCCCTGAAAACTGGGCTCCTGTATGGAGAAACAGGGAATACTGGTAACACGCCTGACATTATTTGAAGAATGCATCACAGACATTGCAAAAGATAAATATGTACGGCTTCCAGAAGTAACTATAGGCCAATCACCTCTCAACCTCGAAGTGGGCAAAGATTTCTTAGGATCCATTAGACAGTTAAACCATAGAAGACAAATTGGACTTCATCATTAAAAAAAATTGTTCATCATAAAAGCAGAATAAATAATAAATAAACCAGCCATCCACAGGCAGATATGTTCCCAATACACATACAACAAAATAGTTGTATCTAGAATATGTCAAAAAACGCCTGCAGCTCTTTGGCCAAAAGACGATTAGTTACACAATGGACAAAACCACTTCCACAGGTACTTCATCAGTTCCTGGATAGAGGAAGATTACAAATGATCTGTAAGTACATAAAAAAAGGGCTGGTCACTTGTTACCAGGGAAATGGAATACCACGACTCCACCACTAGGGGCGCTAAGATTAATAAAAGTAATGACAAGACTGAGAAACGCAGATTTGTAAGGACGGGGAGCCGCCGAGCTGAGCCGCCGAGCTCCGCGAGCGTGACAGCACGAGCTCTCTGCACTGGTCTGAGAGTTTCTCATAAAGAGAAACTTCTCCACAGGAAGACGTGCGCATGAATGTTCCTAGCAGCTTTCTTCATGATAGGCAAACACTGGAAGCAACCCACACAGAGGTCCATCAGCAGAAACCTGAATAAAAATTAGTGTTCTATTCATTCAGAGGAATACTAGTGGACAACGAACAAACTGCTAATACACACAGCATGAATGAATCTTAAAAACAGTATCTTAGGTAAAAAGAATGCTGTTTTGCCAACAACTGAGCACTTTTTTTCCTTTTAGATTCCAGTGGTTGGGAGGGGCGCCTGGGTGGCTCAGTCGGTTGAGTGTCCCACTCTTGATATCAGCTGAGGTCATGATCTCAGGGTTGTAGGATCGAGCCCCTCGAGGGGCTCCATCCTCAGCGGGGAATCTGCTTGAGATCCTATCTCCCTCTCTCTGCCCCTCCCCCTGCTTGTGTTCTCTCTCTCTCTCTCCCTCTCTAAAATAAATAGATAAATAAATTTCAGTGGTTGGGAAACACTTGATCAGTGGGAGGCTGGTTTGGGAGAATATCTTGCAACTCATAGAACAGTCTGACACCAGGAAGAAATGATGCCTCATGCTCTTTACAGCTTCAGACTCTGAAATACCTATGAAATCTAGAACCTAATTCTCTCTAAAGAGGCAAAGTGTATTTTGCATTATTTACTGTACACTAATTTTTTTCATGAATGCAGCTACCGCCAATTGATGGGGGAGGGGAGAGTCTACTGTCCACACAGAGCCTCATCAAAGCTATTCTACATTGTGGGAAATATCCTCACCAACAGTGGTCTGAGCTTCTGACCACTTCATCACATTTCAGTGAGTTGTGCCAAAGCATCATTTATGTGTTTGTATGTGTGTGTATGTATTCATTTAAAATTCTTTGGTATGATTTCTTTTTTTTAGAGAGGGAGGGGTCGAGGGGCAGAAGGAGAGGAAGAGAGAATCGTAAGCAAGTTCCACGCCCAGTGTGGAGCTTCACAGGATGCCCGATCTCATGACCCTGAGATCATGACCTGAGCTGAATCCAAGAGTCAGATGCTTAACCAAATGAGCCACCCAGGTGCCCAGTATTATTTCTTTTATATAATAGATTGACTTTTAAAAATTTGCATGCAGTTTTGTTGTATTGCAGGATAGGTGAGGGGATATCATTCTATAATACTATATTGAGTATATTGATACTATATTATATTGATTATATTAATACTATAATAATACATTGATCACATAGGGTCCTGGACCTGATGGAGTTGACACCCCATCCTGCAAGAAGCTGCAGAGGGGGTTCAACATCATATTCACCATGACAACTAAGGACGAGGCCAGCCCTGGTTGAAGCAGGCAGCTGAATCAAGAGGATCAAGAGGCAGTACCCCGAGTGTGGGCTCTGGAACGGGAGGAACAGGACTGAGACTTGGTGCCCTCACATCCATGTGCTGAAGCTGCACTCCTCCTGCTCTGACCCTGGAGGTTCTCACCTACAGGGCTGTGTGTTTCAGGTTCCTGTTGTCCATGGGCTTTTCAGTACCTAGAATGACTCAGCATATATCCTGAGCTTCAAAGCCATCGACCTTTTAAGGCTCATCCCTAATGATACCTCTTCCACAAATGTTTTCTGCTGATGCACAATGGATGTGTTCTTTCTTGGTATTTAACATTTTTCTCCCTTCAATTCTGCCTGATGTCACACATACTCTTTGATCATTTAAATGCTAATCGCCTTTAATAGCTTAGAAGCAACCGTCTCCTTTGTGACTTCTCCTCAAGCATTGCTCTATTGTCTGATCTATTATTTAACTAGCTACCTAACTAAATTAGGAGATAAATTAGGACCCCAAAGAATTTTTTTTTTGCAGGTTGCATGGAAATATGACAAATAGATTTACTTCACTCACTTCTTATATTCCTGTACTCTCTCTAGGGACAGGGAAAGCACAATGTAAAATTTCTGGCCCTCAGACAACTCACGATCTGCTGGGATAAAGGAAGAATGGAAATAAACTTTAATAGAACAAAAAAATAGATTTGAGTCTTTGGGTTAAAAGAAATCTCCGTAGCCGAACCATGAGAGACTACGGACTCTGAGAAACAAACTGAGGGTTCTAGAGGAGAGGGGGTGGGGGGATGGGTTAGCCTGGTGATGGGTATTAAAGAGGGCACATATTGAATGGAGCACTGGGTGTTATATGCAAACAATGAATCATGGAACACTACATCAAAAACTAATGATGTAATGTATGGTGATTAACGTAACATAATAATAATAAAAAAAAGAAGTCTCTGCAGAATGAGAAAGGTGGAAAGGGCATTCCAGGAAAACTAATGGATATTTACAAATCCCAGGATGCAGAAAGATTACAAAAGAAAAGAAACAGTGTATAATCTCTGCCAATTAAAGGACATGAAAGAAATATAGAAGGACAAGGAACTGGAAAGAAAGGTTTAGACCAGACTTTGAGAAACCTTTAAATTTTAATATCAAGGATGGGATGTCATTGAAGATCCAGAAGCTAAAATAAGTGACATGATTGGGTTTGTGTTTTATAAGTGTCTCCGAGAGGCTGTGGATTTGATGTGAGGATGATTCAGAAATTGGGAGGAACTGTCCAGGTGACAAGTGCCACCAGGAGAGTCCCCATGGGGCTTACATAATAGGAACAACCATGGATGAAAAGCTTGTTAGAAATGATTTCGGGGCCTAAGAATGAACTCTTGAATTTTCTCTAGGTTAAGAGCCATAAAATCACATTGACATTTGGATATTCTTTACAACGCTCATTGGTTCTTTCTGAAAAAGCCATTACTGTCTATTGTTTTCTGAATTTACGAGCATTTATCTCTCTTCTTGATGTTTCTTATTCCAACTTGACTTGTTTATTATCTTACAGAATATGATTAGCTATTTCATGAGTTTAGGTAATTAACCTGTCACTGTGGGTTTGAAAAGCACAGTGTGAAGACTATTGTCTAAAGTATAAGTGCGTAGGGACAGCCCGGTGAGGGAGGAATAATCTGACTAGCTGTTGATGAGGAGTTGGATTCCAAGGTGCATGCGAGGCAAGAAGCAAGGCGTCCCTGGAGGGGGTCTTCTCAGGAAGTAGGTCCCTTTACCTGGATGCCTGCCGTAAGTTAGGGGCAGGATCAGGCTGGAAATTAATTGTTCAGCAAAATAGAGGCTTTCGAGGATCCGGTGTGCAATCTTAGGCGGACAGAGTTGCTGCTGGGAAGCTATTTAGTGAAAATAAGAAAAAAAAGAAAAGAAACAGAAAAAAGGAAACTGTGAAATAGGGATTTTAATGTTGAGCCATGGGTGATGCAGTCTCTTTCTCTCTCCAACTCTTGACAAGGTTGGAAGAGATCATCATGTCTCTTTATGGTTTCATATGAGCGGAATGTGAATAAATGGTGAGTTCTAGGTTCATAGTGGTGAGAAAATTGTTATAGTATGTGATAACAGATGTCAGCACAGCTAATCAGTTTAAATTGGATGCTACTTAAGTAATAAAATAGCATGTGTCCAATGATTAAATTTTGTTTCTAAAAGATTTAAATAGGGGCACCTGGGTGGCTCAGTTGGTTAAGCATCTGCCTTCGGCTCAGGTCATGATCCCAGGGTCCTGGGATCGAGCCCCGCATCGGGCTCCCTGTTCAGTGGGAGCCTGCTTCTCCCTCTGCCCTTCCTCCTGCTCGTGCTCATGCTCTCTCTCGAAAATAAATACATAAAATCTTTTAAAAAAGATTTAAATATATATATGTATTCATCTCATATATTTCTATGGAATATGAAGGCTTGAAACTGAATATCGTCAATGGTTAGAAATCTACATGTATTTTATAGTCTTGTAATAAACTATGTGTGATAAAATAATAAAGGGAGAATATGTACTACTTACATTTGGAAAGTAAGGACACAGAAAGAAAGGGACTGGCAGTTTGAAGTGCCAACTGAACAACCAGCCGGTTGGCACAGTCCGTTTTGGATTCATAATCCAGAAGCTGGTTCTAGCACATAGTTATATTCGGGCCTCAGGGCTCAACATTAAGGGGAAGGATGTGGAGTGGTGGCATGAACTTGGCAGTCAGACACACTAGGATTCACATCTTAGCTCTGACTTTTCCTGTGTCAACTCAGTTGAATTATCTGATCTCTGTAGCATTTTTGAAGAAATGGATAAAAATAGTTTACATATACAGAAGATGAAGGGTGAAGTATATGGGATTTGGCCACAGCAGGGACTTGATAAATATGCTCTCCCCTTTCTTGCACGAGCCACCAGCATATTTGGGGAGCTCAGATCCTCAGGATATCGAAGCTGAAATGATTGGCCACAATGGTGGATATCATGATAATCGAATGGACGTTAGCATTTTTTTCTTCATTCTTTATATGTAACTTTAAATGTAAAGCACTTTATTCTCCGATGGCTCCTTTGCTTCTTAACCTAGGTCAGCGTTATGATCTAGATTTTCCCTATGAGAAAGCCAAGATTTAATTGACTTGCCAAAGAGTGACCCCTAGTAAGTGGTGATATAATTAAGATGCAAAATCAAAGTCATGCCTTCAAGTCCATAACAAAATACACTTTGTGAATTTCTCCAGCAGATTAGTCACTGTTAATATCTAACACTTAATCCCATCCAAAACAGCAGGAGGCAAGAATGCTTTACTGATGAAAGTAACTTCTGTTTCACTCTTTGATCCATTCTGTTTTTTATCCATCCATCGAGTCATATCACACCTCCCCTCCCCCAGTAAATGTCACACTATTCAAGATGATACATACTTTCTTCAGTTAGATATGAAATATTTTTGGAATAAACATCTAGCAAACCAGCAGATCTCGAATTTACAACTGGGCTCCATTCCCACCCCTGGATAGATGCCAAAGCTCCATCCATGGAAAGTGGAGTAGTGATTTTGATTTCATACACAGGGCGTGACATGCAAGTATGATTTATAATTAAACTTTTATTTGTGCTACTAGAGATGAGACTTGTTCAAGCCGTAAATCACTAGCAAATACTTAGTAGTTAACTAGATAGGTAGGCTAATCATTAAGCATTTTTATTGGTTTATAAATCAATTTTATGGACTTGTTTAGAGCTCTATTCCTAAAACACTTCAGGATTTTTTTTTCTTTTATTTTTTTTCCCTTAACTTCCCTGATGTGGTCATTAAGGCAAATCTTAGGACCCTTTCCCAGCCATGTGGACCCAAGCAATAGACACTTGTGAAAATACATCTCAAGTTTTAATTTTACTTCTACTGTTTGTCCTGTATAAACCTGTGGACTGAGATTCTGCTTCCTGCTGCCAGGATATAGACTGGCCAGGTGAGCACATCTGAGCTATTCGAGGTACCTACCAAAATGAGGTAGGAGGCTGACCGGGAAAGAAATGTTGCGGACCAGTGGGATGGAGAGAGCTCAGTCTTGTCCAGATAAACAGAGCTCACACCTGTCCTTGTTCGGATTCTCAGTCGGTCTGATCATTGGCAAGTATCTATCTGGAGATATTCTCCGCCAGCCATTTTAAGTACACGTTCCAGTGTGGCTCAACTTTCTTGCTTATTTTTCTCTTGTTTGGCGGTGTGGATCTTCGTCTTTGCTCGGCCCTGCTCCCACTGCACCCCCACGGTCCGTGGACTAGAGGGACACTGCCATCACGTTGCCTTATGCTCTGCCCATGGGGAACAGCTTTGTAAAGTCTCTCCTGATGCCTTCAGAATTAATACACGTCTCCTCAGGACTGCCAACACATGATGCTTCTATGCTGCTTCTCGTCCTTTTATCTGCTCTTTCATTTAAATGATCTCTATTTCTTTCCTACCTGTTAGTCTGTAATGACCTGACAGGCGAGTGTTGACTCTATCTCAGATTGATTAACAATAGACTCCCAGATCCTGGACGTTTTACCGCTTCCTGACCACATGCAAGCAAACGAAAAGCCAGAGAGCATGCTTTCCTGTGTCAAAAAGAAGTGACCAGAATCGGGACTTCAAATAATGGCTACAGGCATCTGGTGGATGGCAGCGGGGTCCATGGGAGAGGAATGCGCGTGCCAGACACTGACAGTGTTTATGGACATGGAGGGTTATATAATGTGATGAAATGAGAAGAGGCAGAGCCATAGGGGACTGTCATCTTCTCCTAGATGAATGCTCAGCCATTCGAGGAGAGGATGCTCCCAGCATTTAGTGTGCCCGGCGGGCATCCCAACTGCAAGGACGAAGGCTGGCCCAGCACAGGGCATTCCACTGGAGCAGGAGGGAGCGTATCAGGCAAGGACTGGGCACAACCACTGTGGCGTGGATAGTGCTTACTGGCAGAGTTCTATTCATAAAGCTGTTCTGTTCAACTGATTTGCTGGTCGCTTGTACTTGAACTACCTACAGGTCGAAGGAAACACACTACACACACACACACACACACACACACACACACACTTACTGAGTACCTAATACTTGTCATGCGAAGGCACACCACATTACTATGCATTACCTGGCTCTAAAAACCACATACATATTGCAACAGAGAAAAAAAATACCATAATTCTCTGTGTTTGCATTTGCGTGTTTCCACATTTTACAGAGGGGAAATTAAGGCACTGGTTTATGAAGTTAGTGCACAGAGAGGTTAAATCGTGTGCTTAGGGTCCCACGGGAAATTAAAGGAATGAACATTTGAACACAGTTTTTTTTTTTTTTCCGGTTTCCAGAGCCATTGTTCCTTTTGATCTAGTAGGTTCCCTTGACATCTCCTGGAAAGTAATCTTCAAGAGCCCACTAAATTACAGCTGCTCCCCAACCTGAACACTCAGACGGCTCCCTGAGCTCTCCAGAGCAGAACAGACTACTTGATTTGGCAAACAAGACGTTGGCACAATATGGGCTTGGTTACCAGATGGTGCTGACTTCTTGTCACCAAAACCACTCTTTCTCTAGTTTGTTCTGCAAACAGCATTTCCATAGCACTCTCATGTCGGGATGCCTAGAACGTGGGAGAATTTAACTCTACCTCAGCCAGGTGGAAAGACATATATACTCTATCCCTCATTACCCAATCCCCCTTGGGCACCTCCCTGGCTACATTTTAAGGGCGGTTGTTTGTGTTGATGTTCTCCTGGAGTGGAGACAGTTTGTTTACAAGGAAAGTTGTTTCTTCTTCTCTGTTTTAAGTTTTAGCAGTCCCTGGCACATTGTAGATTCCAACGTGTTTGTTGTATTAATTAACCAGCATTTATTTTTTTTTCACGATTCTGGTGCAATATAAATCAGTTAATTAAATATAGCATCTTTAAGAGGTTCTACAGAGGTTCTACTTCCCTCTTTAAGAGATAGGCATGGTAACTGCTAGAAGGGGAGACATGGAGTCGTTTGAAGTTTAGACTCTCCAGAGTAAGGTCCGTGGGCTCAGAAATGCCGACCAGGAGCAAGAGACTCTTGAAAATCACACAAAGAACAAAACAAGCGAAGAACAGCCACCCGGGAGCCAATCTGCCCTCTCCACCTGGACTTGGGAATTCTTTTGAAAATATACTTATTTCATTCTCCGATTCTCTACTTTATTTACACACACCTCCCACTGAGGCCTGCTGCCTGAGGAAAAATCAAAGAACAGTTCTCATCTTATAAAAAATACAAAGGCAAAGGGAAAAAAATAATTAATTTGTTCCCTTAGGATTTCGAAGAGCTATTTTTATTCTGATTGGTATTTCAGTTGTAGGTAAGAACAGAAAATAGTTCAAGGTTGTCAGGGAAGGGAAACAATACAATCTCATTGGTAGAAAAAAGTCTGAAAGCATTTTGTCTTGTCTCAGGGGCTTTCTGCTTTCAACATTTCCCTTAATCTTGGCTAAAACTCAGACGAACTTTTCTCTTTATTTCGTAACTTCAGTTTAATTTGGTTTGATTTTTCAGTGTTTCTTCTGATTTCTTTCTGGATGCTTACCATTCACGATGACCTTTCTTTCCTTATCAATATGGAAAATCAGGTGCTAAATGCATTTAAACCACCTCTGATGAATTCTCACAAGTATTTTTTTTCCAACTGCTACACCCATGTCATCTGAAAGCTGTAAAATGATGTTGCTTTTTATCCACAGAATCATATAATTTTAGAGCCAGAAGGTATGCAACTCGGGGAAAATCTAGGTCAAACACCTAATTTCACAGGTGAGGAAGCTAACAACTCAGGTGGAGCCCGCACCGCTCAAGGTTACAAAACTAATTAAGAAAACCCTGAAGACTGCACCACAAATCTCCTAATTCCCAAAGTGGCTCTAGGCTCATGTGGCTTTCCATGCTAGCTCACACAGTCCTTTGATTGAACCATTCTCGCATCCCAAGCTCTAGATGGTTCACCCCTGGGCTTGGCCTGATGAGACTTTGAGGTAGAAGGGCATGAACTTGGCATCAGAAACAATTGGATCTAAAGCTTCACTCTGCTGATTTGTGATACATATGCCGACGGTGGTCGTGAGGTAAAAATGAAAGAATAAATAGAAATCATTTAGCTTAGTTCCCAAGGCAAAGAATGTGTTTGAGAACTAAACTTTCCCTCAGCACCTCCTCTCTGGGTTAAGGATGTTTCAGTTCATGTATTCAGATATATATTACCATACCTTTAGATGATAATCTCTAGCTCATTCCATTTGCTTTTGTCCTAGAAACTTAAGCCACATGTTTTTCTCCCCCTTTATTCTAGTTTACCAAGAAACAAATCCATCTTACCAAAGCATTCTAACTACACAGAAATGTCTTAAAATTTTAGCATCCCCATAAACCAGCTTGTTCTCCTTGGGTAAAAACAACAGTATAATATAAAATCTGGGCACATAGATTTCTGCTCCTATCTCTATCTTTATTCCTCTCTCTGTGTCTCTTTTTCTCTGTGTGTGCATGTATCCATAGTTGAAATATATTATGTAATATTATAATGCTTGGCCTGTTTCATTTTATAATATATCACTGACATTTTATCAGGCTGTGCTTCCCGAAAAGCAGAATCTTAGAAAAGGACTTCTATATGGTACTTGGTCTGAAAATATGATCCCATGAGGTAAGAGTGATGGATGGGGACAACAGGCTTTGAGGAAGAATCCATGGAAGTAAGAGCAACCAAGTTGACTACCATATTGTTGGGTGGCTAATGGTTTACTCCCTTGGAACTACTGGGAATGGCATGAAATGCATCTGTCCTAGGCAGAGGAGAAGCAACAGAGGCACTGTCCCCTGTCTCTGTTAACTACCCTGCATTTCAGAGTTGAGTATCGTGGACTCGGAGAACTACTATAGTTTTTCGTGCTATGCTGTCAATATCAAAGCTCTAGAACATGTGGTGGGATGCTCATGTTGAAGGCTGAGGTGCGAAGGAGAGACCAACGAGGCTGGGATGGGAGTCTGACACAGTCCACCCCGTATCATCCATGAGCTCCCCGGTCCCCATTGTCACAGCTCTGGCTTCAATGTTGTGGAAGAAAAGATGCGCTTGCTCTTCTCCTGGGAAAGTAGAGATACAAGTCCAGTCTGCTGCAGAGTCTGCTTGGAGATGGCAGCCAGCCACAGTCTCTGCAAATGCTGAGAGCAAACAGGCAAATGAAATAGACTACAGCCCATGGCCACATGTCTCATGAGCCCTAAGCACAGCCATTATCGCTTTCCTGAAATACCCTATCTACGCTTCACTCTACCTTGACCAGTCATTCTGCTGCTCTGGGTTGCTTGTGTGGAGAGACAGTCTGGACTTCACCCCAGAGGGAACTGAATCCACAGACCTCCCTTCTCTGAGGTCTTGGTGCTCTAATGCACCATTCCTGATATGACTCAGAAGGAGACACCAAGAGACACCCCAGAGGATGCCCCGGCTTCCTGACTTATGTCTGGACGTCAGTGTATAATAGCAACCTGAGCTCTCTATGGTGATCAGGATAGCTCACCCTCACAATTCCACTGGCAGGAGGGACCCAAAATGTGATGGCAGCTACACTTTCTATCTCCCCAATCGACACAGTGTACTTCCTGGGAATCAGGACCCCTGAGACTCTGGGCCTGAGGTTTAGAGAACAGGAAACACAAATCCCTAAAGCAAGTAAAAACTCCTCCTTCCATCCCTTAGCTCCTGGGCCTGTGTATGCCAAGCCACTAGGGACACAGTACCATTTGTCAGCTATCTCATGGGGCTGGGATGAATTTGCTTTGCCACTGCTCTTTAGATCACACCATGCCCCTATCTGTGGCCATATTATGGCATAATCCCTTTCTGCACTGAGGCCAAAATATGTCATCTCATCTGTACACCCAATCCCTCTTTTGTCAGTTATTGTTAGGGATCCTCCTTCTAAGAAAGACTTGGTGGTTAAATATAAATAGGAGGATACAGCAGTCTATGCACCCTGTCCTTGTGTATTCCATGGACCCAAGGGCCCAATTCCAAGTATACCATTCAATCATATAGTTTGGATGGCTGGTACTTACATAGGAACATACGCAATTTGGATTGCTCTGTTTACACATATTAAAGTATGTGATTGGGTGAATCTAATAATATCAGGTCATAGTGGCAGTTTTAGCAACAGAAACACACATCGATCCATGTGTTCAGTCTTCCCTAGGACCCAGGAGCAGAACAGAAGTTGTTTGATAATATGATAAGTTATTTATGTTGTTGCCAAGGACATGGCATTTCTCCTGAAATCTAAGGATCTGCACTAATACTCTCTGTGCATGAGGTTCAACTTTTTTTTTTTTTTTTTTTACATAGAGGGATATGTTTGCATTTCATACACCATGGCAGCCCCAAACCTCAACAACAGGGCAGGTCAGTGAATCCTTTGGTCCTTTACCCACCCTGTGGAATTCATGTGTCATGCTAGGTTATTAATGGTACTTACCACCTGTTACTCACCAGTTAGTACGATGTCATTAAGGTAGTGCTCTAACAGGAAGCTTTACAGAATATCAAGGAAACAAGATCCTTAAAGACCCAAAGACTACTGTGTGACAGAGATCTGGACAGTTAATACTACCATAAGGAGGTAGTGAATGTACACTACTGAGTTTCCCATATAAAGTCAAACTGCTTTTGGTCAACCCTACGGATGTGGATCAAGAAGTACACATTCACAGATCAATGGTTATCTAGTGAATGCCAGCAGCTGTATTGATCTGCTTCAGTGAACTACCACATCAGCACAGCAGCTGTGATTAGAAAAAGCAATACCACCTAGTTACATCTACAATAATCCTCCTTCATCTGTTACAATTCCTCTAGTTTTAGCAAGAGTCAGAAAGGTGAATTGGACGGGATATCATGTCAATTACTGATCTTGCATCCTTTGTGTCCCGAGTTGGCAAACTTTGTCTGTAGAGGACCAGATATATATCAGGCCTTGTGGGCTAAAAGGTCTCTGCCATAACTGACCTCTGCAGCCATAAAGAATCCATGAATGAATGAGTATGGCTGTATTCCAATAAAACTTTATTTCAGAAAATAAACAGTGGACCAAATTTGGCCAACAGGGACATCGTTTGTCAAAAATCTTGCAGGCTGCCTGGGGACACATTAGTGCTACTGATTCCCTCTTTTTGCTGCATGAAGGTTGAGTAGTTTCAGGCACTTCACTTGGACCCTCGTGGTGGGTTGAATGGTGTACCCCCAAAATTCATGTCCACCAGAGAACACAGAATGTGACTTTATTTGGAAACAGGATCTTTGCCGATGTAATTAATGAAGTTAAAACGGGGTCATGTGGATTAGGGTGGGCTGTAATCCAAGACTGGGGTCTTTATAAGCAGAGAAAACAGAGACATGGATGCACAGAAAGAAGAATGCCATGTGAAGAGAGAGACAGGGTTTGGGGGTAATGATTCTGCAAGCCACAAAGTGTCAAGGATGGCCAGAAGCCACCAGAAGCTGGGAGAGACACGTGAGGTAAAGTCTCCCTCAAAACCTCCGAAAGGAACCAATCCTGCCCTGTTTTTAGACTTCTAGCCTCTAGAACTGTGAGAGAATAAATTTCTATAGTTTTTAAGCCAACCAGTTTGTGGTAATTTGTTATGGTGACCCTCACAAACTAATACACTTGCTTGCTTTAATAGCTCTTGCTTGAGGGCTCAGGGACAGAATCCGAAGGTCCTGCCTACTGTTAAGTATATTTCTCTTAATTATACACTCAAGGACAAGATTCTTAAGAATATGGTGGGTACACAGCTATTACAAATTGTTCTAGAGTTCTATTTATCACCCGGCCTTCATGCTATCCTACGCTAGCCACAGAATTATGATGGTCCCCTTGTATTGATGTTAGCTCAGACCCCATACTCAACAGTCCTTAAAAATTTTGTTAAGTCAGCTTTGTCAAGGCATTATTAGCCTGGAAAAGAGCCATGGCCCTTAAGGAATGGGAGAATATTTACTTCAAATACTCGCGATGACTTTGTAGGATCTTTTTGTCAAAGAAACATGGGCATTTTTTTTATTGGATGGGCTCAGGCTCTTACTTAGATCTGAAAACTGACAGAAAGGTCATGATTTTCTGTTGCAGAGCATAACATAAGCTTTCTGATCACAGTATTTTGACTTTTAAATGCACATATAGCAAGACCCTAGTCAGTTGTAATCTATATCACACTTCATGCCACATGATTCATTAGCCATTACACATCAAATACCGTGGATGCTCCCTATTACAGTAATCAGATCACCCTTGTCCCTCAGTACTGTTTATTTTTCCTCTTTTGTTCCGTAGAATGAATCCACCACAGTAGAAAAAACAAAACAAAACAAAATTATTCTCTTGTTGATAGATATTTGGGCTGTTTCCAGTTTTTGATTACTAAAAATTAAGCTGCTATGAACTTTGGAAGCAACATGGTCCTCATTTGGGTGTGTTACTCTGGCCCATCTACCAAGTACCTCAAAAGCTGCTGGTTTCAAGTGGAGATCAGAACAGGAGAAGGCTCTGCAACAGGTCCAGGATGGCTCACAACTCCTCTGCCACTTGGGCCACGTGATCCAGTAGATCCAATGGTGCTTGAGGTCTCCGTGGTCGACAAAGAGGGTGTTTGGAGCCTTTGTCTGGTCCTTTCAGATAAATCGCATCATGGGTCTTGAGGATTTTTAGAGACAATCTTACTTCTTCCTTTTCATTCTGATTGCCCCTTTTTTGTTCCTTTACTTGACATACTGCACTGGCTGAAACCTCTAGTACGATGCTGGATACATGGCAGTAGTGGACAAACCAATGCAATTTCTGATCTTAAGGTGAAAACATTCAGTCTTCCCCAATTAAGTGCAATGCTAACTGTAGGTTTTTGTTGGTGTTATTTGTCAAGTTCAGAAAATGTCATCATGTTTTTTAATATAATTTGTTAATAAGACAAACTACACTTAGTTTTTCTTTTTTTTTAAGATGCAAAGTTTTATTAAACAAACTTGGAATGAATAGTGTTATTACATAAATTAGGCAGCAGTAATATTTTCCTAGGGTATATATACAAATCACAGGGATTTTTATTGTGCAAGAATTGAAAGAATTAGCAACAGATTATTTTTTTTTCCACATAAGAAGCTGGGACGACCCCACAGGGATCTTCTATCTTAGTCTAAGTATGCTGATCTCCTAAAATAAATCAGAAAATGGCTAATCCCCTTCAAATTGTCTGTAAGTGTTCATATGTTACTGATATTGTTTCTCTCTTAAATGTTTGTTAAAAATTTACCAGCGGAAACAACTATACAGAAGATAATAAAGAAATAAAAAACTTGAACAACAATACAGAACAAATGAAACTAATAGAACTATACAGAGTGTTCTACCCAATGACAGCAGAATACACATTTTTTTCTCAAGCGCACATTGAACATTCTCCAGGATAGACCATATGTGAGGCCACAAAAAAAATCATAACAAATTTTAAAACATTGAGTTATACAAAGTATCTCTTCTGATCATAAGCCAATGAAGCTAGAAATCAACAGGAAAGGAAAAAACTGGAAAATTCGAAATCCACAAATTAATGTATGTAAATACATGTAAATTAAATATATATGTAAATCAAACAACACGCTCTTTTACAACCAGTGACTCAAAGGAGAAATCACAAGGGAAGTTAGAAAGTATCAGGGCGCCTGGGTGGCTAGTCGGTTAAGAGTCCAACTCTTGATTTCAGCTCAGGCCATGATCTCGGTGTTGTGAGATTGAGTCCCATGTTAGACTCCACACTTCCTTGAGATTTTCTCTCTCTCTCTCTCCCTCTCCCTCTGCCTCTCCCCTGTGCTCTCTCCCTCTCAAAAAAAATTAAAAAATAAAAAAATAAAAAAAGAAAGTATCTTGACACAAATGAAAATAAAAGCACAACATGATAAAACACACTGAAATGCATTTGGATCCTTACCTTGCACTGCATACAAAAATTAACTCAAAATTATTCAAACACCTAAACACAAGAGCTAAAACTATAAACGTATGAGTAGAAAACATTTGGAAAGCTTCACGACATTGGATTTGGTAATGACTTCTTGGATATGATACCCCCTGCCCCAGCCCCATGCCAAAGCAAAGGCAACAAAAGGAAAATCAGATAAATTGGATGAAATCAAAATTCAAAGCTTTTGTGCATCAAAGGACACTACTAACAGAGTGCAAAGGCAACCCACAGGATGGGAGAAAATATTTGCAAATTGTGTATCGGTTGGTAGCTATAATCCAACAAAAACAAAAAACTCCAAATAACTCAATTAAAAAATGAGCAAAGACCTCGAACAGACATTTCTCGCTCTAAAAAAAAAAAAAATGCACAAATAGCAACAAGCACCTAAAAAGATGTTCAACATCACTAATCATTAGGGATATGCAAATCAAAATCACAATAGACAATGCTTCACACTCATTAGAATGGCTATTACAAAAAGACAAGAAGAAAAAGCACAAAACCCCAGAAAACATCACATGTTTTGGCAGATGTAGAGAAGTTGAAACTCTCACGCATTCCTGGCTAGATTTCAAAAGCTGTAGCCATTGTGAAACATAGTATGGAATGGTGGAAAACAGTATGGTTTAATTCCTTAAAATTAAAAATAGAATGACCATATGATCCAAAAATTCTTCTTCTGGGAATATACTCAAAACAACTGAAAGGAGACTCAAACAGATATTTGCACACTCGTGTTCATAGCAGCAGTATTCACAACGGCCAAAAGTGAATGCAACCCTAGTGTCCACCAACATAGGAGTGGATACAAAATGTGGCACGTACATACAGTGGGATATTAATCAGCCTTAAAAGGAAGGGGATTCTGATGAACTATGAGGATATTATGGTAAGTGAAATAAGCCAGTCACATCAGGACAAATACCATATGATTCCACTTGTATGAGGTACTTGGGGTAGTCAAAGGCATAGAGACAGAAAAGAGAATGGCAGTTGCCTACGTCTGAGAAGAGACAATGGTAAGTTACTGTTTAATGGAATGGAGTGTCAGTTTGGGATGATGAGAAAGTTCTGGAGATGGGTGGGAGTAATGGCTGCACAACAATGTGGATGTACTTAATGCCGTTGAGCTGTACACTTAATTGTGGTTAAAATGGTAAATTTTAGAGGCGCCTGGGTGGTGCAGTCAGTTAAATGATCAACTCCTGGTTTCAGCTCAGGTCATGATCTCAGGGTCGTGAGACTGAGCCCCGCCTAGGGCTCTACACTCAGTGTGGAGTCTGCTTAAGATTCTCTCTCCCTCTGCCCCTCCCACTTGTTCTCTCACTCTCTAAAATAAATACATAAATCTTTAAAAAAATACAATAAGATGGTAAATTTTATGTTATGTGTATATATATATATATATATATCTTACACAGCTTTGAAAAAAAACTAACAAACAAACAGTGAAGACTTCCAGACCAAGAACACTGGGGTGGGGGTGGTAGATTGTTCACTATAAATAAAATTTCTTTAATAGATGTAGGACTATTCAGGTTATCCATTTCTTCCTAGATGAGATTTGAAAGCTAGTATGTTTCAAGTGTTTGTTATTCTTTTAATTTGCATATTTTAGGTCAATTATGACTTTGAACAACTTTTATAGGTGTATTATCTAATCACATTTACTCATAAAGAAAAGCCTAGTTGATTATTTTCCTATATTTGAGTTGTCTGTTTCTTCCATTTTTATGTCAAGTGGACATTCCTGACAATAATGTTTAATTGGAAGTACTGTGTTATTTATCAATTGCTGTGTAACTGGCTATCCTCATGCTCAGTGGCTTAAAACAATGAACATTTATTGTCTCACAATTTCTGGGGGTCAGAAAAACCACAAGATGGTGCTTTGCCTCAACATCTCCCATAAAATAGAGGCTACTGGTCAGGGAGGCAGGATCTTCTGGAAGCTTGCCTAGGGGATGATCCACTACCAAGGTCACTCCTGTAGTTTTTGGCCATCTGAGTTCCCAGATGGCTGTTGACAGGTGACTTCAGTGACTTGTCAATAGGTTCTTTTCATGAGTTGCTTGAACATTCTCATGACCGGGCAGCTGGTTTCCCCCAGAAAGGATGATTCAAGAAGGAGAGAAAAATAACTCAACTTGGTTGGAAATCACAGTCTTTTTATAGCCAAATATTTAAAATCATGCCCCTTAATATCTGATGTATTCTAATCATTAGAAATGAGTCACTAGGCCCAAACAATACTCTAAGGGAAAGACATCATGCTCTGCCTTTTGAGGTAAAAAGTATCAGATAATTTGTAAACATTTTCTTTTAAACCACCACAAATTTTAAGGGAAAATCATCTTTAAAATTTGTTACTCAATTTGTTACTCAACATAAAACTTGTTATTCTTTTTGTGGAGTCAAAAATGGTAATTTCTTATAATTTTTGACTCTCATACCATGTGACAAATGACTTTAGAGAATATTCTAGTTTTTCATGTTTTATTTGTTACATTGCTCTACATTTTTAAAAATAAAAGACTCAGGGGCACCTAGGTGGTGCAATCAATTAAGCATCTGACTCCTGGTTTCAGCTCAGGTCATGATCTCAGGGTCATGAGATCAAGTCCCATGTCAGGCTCTGCGTTCAGCATGGAGTCTCCTTGAAGATTCTCTTCCCTTCTCCCTCTGCTCCTTCCCCCCTTCTCTCTCTCTCTCTCAAATAAATAAATAAATCTTAAAAAAAACCCACTCGATTATTTGATTAATCTTGAAATCAACATGAGTCAATAGGTCTGTTTATAAAATGTTAGTGGATAAGCATTGTTACAGGAATATGATAAATGCTTTTGATAAAATGATAATGAAATAAAAAGGTGAAAAATAATCAGGTAACTGTCAGATGTAGCTAATGAAATTATTAATAATTCAGTAGAGAGCAGAAAATAGAAAATGTGACCATGAGACTTACATATATTAATATTGGCAAGAAAAAGTATAATGTGTGTTGCTAAGGATTGTAAAAATATATACACATATAATCTCTTTCTCTCTTCTCTTTCTCTCTCTGTCTCACCCATATACATATATATTATATATATAAGATACGCACATGCATGCATATATATTCCTTTACCTAAATATAGATTACCATAGGAAGAAGTTTGCAAAAATGCACATCAATATATTAGCAATGGACATCTCTTATTAGTGAGATTGCAAGTAACAAGTGATTGTTTCTCCTTTTTAAAATCTGTTGATCTCTTTCTTTCCGAAAATTCCCATGCATGATTTGTGAAGCGGAAATACTTTGGAGGATAGAGAAAAAGGCTTTATTTGTAAATAGGTGGGCATCAAAAAGAACATGGGGATAACCCTAGAAAGTGCAGTCCTGCCGTTTCCTTCCATCCTGATCTTGAGAAGGATCCGAATCTGTGAAGGGGGTTGGAGTGTCCTCCTCAAGGGTAGGAGCAGAATACGGATGGAATGAAGGCAGTGGAGGACCCCTCGCGGCGCCTGGCATTTGTTAGGTCCCTACAACTGCCGGTTGTATTAGAAATCCAGTTCCAGGGTTTGGTTCTTCCCATTCCTTTCGCCTTCAGTGCAAGTTGATCTACAAGGTCTTTCTGTTCTCTTTCTTCTTCATTTCTCCTTTTGAATAGACATTTCCAGAGCTTTCCTACTTCACCCAATTTTCAGTACTTTTACTCCACCCCACCCACCCATCCACATGTTCAGTCATGGGAGGGGACAGTGGAGTCTGAGATCATGGACCCCATACTCGTTTGCCAATGGCACAGGATGGCCACTGGCAAAGCTGCTTCACCTCCCTGGGCCTCTGTTTCTTCCTGGAAGGATGGCTCATTTTCCAGATCCCCTTCATAGAGACACACAGTTCTGTTCTACCTGTACCATCATCCTACTATTACAACTATCCCCCTCCTCTAGCAGGGTTGAAACCCTATTTTTCTAGAAAGATCTATGTGGTTTTCCCCTGGAAAGAGCTTCTGAAATTACCCCAGCACAAAATGTCCATATTCCCCCTTGTTTTATTCAACATTTATAACATAATGTACCAAACCTCCTCACTCGGTGAAGGGACTGAGAAACACCGACCCTTGGAAAGAGAACTGGTGAGCTTCCTTGGATGGAGCTCATGCGTGAGTAGGTAGCATTTGTCAAGCCTTGACTGCCAGCATGACAAATAAGATATTACAGAGATTTTAGTACTGCTATTATCCCTAGTTTTTTTGACTCTCCTTTCCTTTACCCCAAATTCAGGAAGGTAGACTCTGCCATTTCTTTCCTGAAGGAGAAAATATGTTACAGCAATAAAACATAGACAACTTTTCCAGACACAAAAGAACTTGAAACATAAAAAAAAACAGTGAAAGTGCATGATGAGTAGGACCAACACTTTCCACACCCTGAACTGGTTGTGGATCCCTGGAATTCTGACCTCTAAGAAAGCTGATCTTGTGCCCTGCCTCCCTTGTGATATCCCAGAAGGGACTGTGATCTAAACATCAGAAAGCTGGGTCCTTCTACCCAATAAGAACCCGAGGAGTTGAAAAACTCCAGAAGGTGTCCACCATGGAAGTGGATTTAGGTAGATGGGCCTGACACAGCCTCCTAATTTTCTGTGGCCCCAACACAGTGGTTTCTACCCCAATGCAGTAAACGATCAGAAACAATGGACCTGATGAGGGCTTCTGCATAGAAATAATGCATGCAATTCAAAGGCTTATGTGAAATGACAGCTGAGGATCAAGTGGGATGTTACACACCTCCATGGCCTTGGTACAGACAAATGATTCAGAAGAATCTCCCCAGCATAGCTGGCACCATTCTAGCCACATGAACTCAGATGTCACTTAGATGGTCCCCGATCAGAGGCACCCGTACCAACTGCACACTTGCTAAGATGTCAGTTCAGAAACACTGGATCCAAAGTGTGGTGTGAAGCCCAGCACTCTGCCTTTGAAGAGCCTCGTAGCCCATTCGACCGCAAGTTGGAGTCTATGACTGGTCAAGATGAGGAGAAGCTAAACTCAACGCAGTGGCTGATAGAGGGATATCATGCTTTTGCAGCCCAAAGAGATTAAGATTAACTGTAATGTCAAGAAATGTGGACGTGGCTAATTGAAAGTGCTCAATGACTAACTTATTACTAGAAAAATCATATAACTGGCAAGAAATCCCTTTTCCCCACAAGATACGCGCCTGAGCTCATGGATCCATTGATCTGAATAGCATAGTTTGCATTAGCTTTTGCTGTGGTTGCAACTGTATTTGTGTTCTATCTTTCCATAAAGAGTCTGATGATGAAATTGTGATCAATGGTGAAAACTTCGACCAAGAATCTACTTTATTTTTCTCCTTTGAATTATGTGCATTTCAAACCTATGAAACTTCAGGGTAACCCGAGCTCTTAATAATAGTGCTTCATCATTGACATAATTTGTGATGGGCCCCAGTATTGATGAAAAATTCCATCTTAGAAAAGCATTTCAGAGAATGGGTGCCAGGAACGTAACAGATTACTGCTCTGAGGACAGGGTGTGCATGCTAAAATCTCCCTGAAACCCATGTGCACATGAAAGCTGAGTATCTGGGCATGGAGAGACTGAGGGGATCATTACATTTGCTCCCATAAATGCTGTTCTCAAACTCACTGCAACTTGAGCTGTTGAGGTACCTGGTAGTAAACTGAGAAAGACATAAAATGGCATTTGTTATTTTTTAAAAATGTCTTCATATTTTATATTTTAATTTAAAACTTAAAACTATTTATGTTGGAAATAGTCTTTCATTATAAGGAACCAGACCCATCAATATCCCTCTTTTTTTCTCTACAGTTTAAACCAATTATATGCTCATCCCTCCAACTTTTAAATTTCCTTACCCTCTTACCTTCTGAATCGGTGCTTAAGAGATGGGATGACAGGATAAAGATCATAAACACAACAGAAGTGGAAGGAAGGAAGCACTACATATTGGGAAATATGCCAGGCTCTTAGAAATATAGTTTCATGTATTTATGATCCCCATTTTACAGATAAGAAAACTGAGTCACCAAGCATTTAGGTCATGGATCAATGGTTTACTAGCAAACAGTGGATCTGGGCACCAGAACCCATCTCTAAACCCCTTGGTCATTCTCACTCCCAGGAAAATGGCCATACTATATTGGCCATTTAAAATCTACAAGAAAACCCATATGTGGTGAATTATTGTGAAATTAAAACAACCAAAGACAAATGAAAATTCTAAAACTTGACAGAAAGAAGAGATCACAAAAATTAATTGGAATTATATTGATGACAAGCTTCTAAACAGCAGTACCAGATGGCAGAAGATGGCACAGTCATATTTTTAAAATATTGAAGGCAAAAAAAAGAGGAGGCTATAATTTTATATCTGGAAAATATATCTTTCACACATGATGTCATAACAGTATTCTTACTTAACTAAGAGGAAAAACGATCCCAGAAGATGCTCCAAGTATGAATAACCAAACCTTGTGAATTTATGGTTATCTAGAACATACCACTTCCTCTCAGTATCCTTGGACAGACTTAATCTCACTGTCACATCCAGTTTTGAGGGAAATGTGTTCTGGTGACCTCATGCCTATTAAAAATCAGAACCTCTATTATCAAGGAAGAAAGAGGAAATTGATACTGGATGATAACTCGCTATTTCTGCTACAAATCCTATCCAATGGGATTATTACTTTTCTTTCAAAAAAATCTGGAACTCAGAAAGAAAACAGATTTACCATGGTCACACAGCTTATCAGTTGTAGACCCAGATTAGACCAACGTATGGCTTACTCCAACATTCATGCTCTTCCCGAGAAGCTATACAGAATGGCGGCATTCTGCTTGAGGATCATCTAGCCCCATGCTAAGAGTGGGGTCTGGAGTCCAACTACCTGGGAAGGAATCCCAATCCACTTGTAAAAGCTGTGTGACTATGGGAAAGTTCCTCACACTTCATTCATTCTCTCGCTCATAAAATGGAACTGCTAAAGGTTCCATCAAACTTTGAAATTAAATGAGTTGACATACATAAAGGCTGTGGGTAGAGAGAAAATTATCTGTGAACATTGACTATAATCACTGTCTTTTTTTTTTTTCCTTTACAGATGAGATAATCCCATTCCCCAAAGGGGAAGGAATTCACCTGTAATTACTGAGTAAGTTAACTTAGGAACTGGGTGTCGATTCTTTTTGCAGTAGAGAAAGTGAGCCCCGATGAGTCTCTATACCTAAGTAAGAGAATTAGAAGGGTTCTGGAAGTACTCCCAAAATGCTCTTGGACAGTAGACTTCACGGCCAGTCAGATGAGGGAGGGAGATGGACGAACACAGCCAGGTTCTTGAGTTGGCTCTTGGTTTAAGTATGGGCAACTGGATCAGGAACATAGGATGAATTGCAGGTTCATGGGATAAAGAATGAGTTCGGTTTGACACATGTTGGGCTTGAGATGCCAGTCCAACATCTCAGGAATTTTCTAATTAATTGCTCCCACAAGCATCTGTGGTACACTGTCTATACCCATGCTCCATGCAGCCATGCCTGTGGATGAAAGGCAAAGCAGAGCAGTCAAAGGAGCCACACTGGAAGTTGGGGGTAAGAACCGCACTGAGAAGTGGCAGCAAGAAGGTGAATGTGGACATGATGGAGAAGCATGTCTCCTGGTGGAGTCTTATCTCCTCCATCAACAAGTGGTATCACCTGGGATCCTACTTCCCTTAGTTACTTTCCTTGGGTGCCATCCAGCTTTGATTTCCCCATTTGGGATAATCAGACTGCAATTGTTTCAAAGATTTCCTCTGAGGTTGAGCCAGATCCCAGGAAGAAAGCACTGAGGATATGGCCTGGAGCCCTGTAAGTACTCACCGTTGTCCTTGCTGTGGGCTGAAAATCAGGAGAGAAGAGCATCCTGCAACCCTAGGGAGGAGGAAATTTTAAGGACCAAAGATCAAGAGTCTCATATGCTGTGTATGAGTCAACAAATCAAGGAGGAGGCATGTCCTTTTAGTTTGTTCAGTGGACCTGTCAATGCATTTGGGGAGAACCTTTCCGGGGAACAAGGGCATTACGGGGCAAATGGATGATAACTCAGCAGATAGAAGATGCACAGAATGACCTTCCATCATCTTAACTATGAATAGGACAGAAGCCAACTGGAAATAGTGCCTATAGAAAATAGGCACTCTTATCAAGCTTTTTTATTGTCTGCGTGTTTATTTTGTTTACCATTCACACCATTTCACTAAGTAGATTTCCTGAGAGCAAAAGTCAGCAGAAAGGACGGCCGAGGAATGATGGGGGGGAGGCGGATCAGCTTCTAGTTGAGAGACTGAGGCAGACAAGAGTTGGTTCAAGGTACCAGATGTGGATAATGCTACAGAGAAGGATACAAATGTAAATGTGTATCTCTAAATACATCAGATAGAAGAAATTTTCAGATAATGGGATAAATGACAGGTACTTCAAAAGCATAATTGGATCAGAAATGTAAGAAGATTAAAGTGGCTTTGAAAAATAATGGGGCAATTGCAAAGTGCCTGCTAGGATATTTGTTCAAGTAATTAGCGATTAAAACATAAATCTCAAATTGCCTCTGGTTTAGACAGAATATAGATTGAATGATTTTTACCCTCAAATAGTAATTCCAGGAAGTATAAGTGTTCAGGAAAGAATAATAACGAAGTGGTTGCATTGTAACATACCCAAACTATCTTCTGAAATATGTATGTTACTATTCCATACTCACCACTGAACTGAGTCCAAAATTTATTGTATTTTTTAATAAAAATTGTGGATGTTTAAGGCATACAACATGATGATTTGATACACATATACATAGTAAGCTAATTACTACAGTGGCGCTAACATATTGTTACAGGATTTGCGTCCCCTGAGCGCCTGTTGTTCTTGTCATGCCACTTCGAAGAAGGAAGAGGTAGACCAGACCAAGTGTGGTGGGCAGCAAAGCACAGTTTACTGAGCAAGAGTATAAAGATCCCGGAGAGGGAGGGGGGCTCCGAGAGGGTTGCCCCCGGAGTTTCTAACTTTAGGGGTTTTTATGAGCTCTTTTTCGGAACTTCCTTAAGCAATCGGGATGTGCTGAGTCATGCCAATCAGGGCTTTGGTCACGTATCTGTCTACCTGTTAGGTTCATGTCCACGTGCTGATGGTCTTTTTTGCTGGTATCTGTGGGCTTAGGTCTTAACTGCCCCTTGCCGGTGATACTGACAAATGTTTTTGTGGTTAATTGTCTTATTTTAGGACGTTTTGTGGAAGTCATTTCTGCAAAGGCTGCAAAGCAGAATGTCAGTGCGATCCTGTCTAAGCTGCAGAACAGGAAGTTAGTGCTGTTTGATCTTAGCTGTCCTGACTCCATATTTTCTTGTTGGGGACCTTGGCCTTGATTACCTAACTGTCCAACTGACTCCTAACAATATCATCTGCTCACATAGTTACCATTTTTGGTGTGTGGTAAAAGAAAGCATCAGAAATCCACTCTCAACAAATTTCCAGCACTCTTAACTCTAGTCGTCCTGCAACTTTGTACCAACTTCGTCCCCTTTTCCTTCTGGTAACCACTGTTCTACTCTGCTTCTACATATTTAACTATTTTAGATTCCACATATAAGTGAGATCACACAGTTTTCAAACTTTCTCTCTGTGTCTGGCTTATTCCACTTAGCCTAATGTCCTCTGGGTCCATTCATGTTGTTGCAAGTGGCAGGATTTCCTCTTTTTTAAAGGCTGCATAATATTCCATTGTATCTATAAACCACAATTTCTTTACCCATCCAGACGGTGGACACTGAGGTCATTTCCATGTCTTGGATGTTATGATTAACGCTGAAATGAACATGGAAGTGCACATATCTCTTTGAGGTCCTGATTTCATTTGCCTTGGGTTTAAACCCATAAGAGGGATTGCACAATCATGGGATAGTTCTATATCTAGTTTTTCGAGGAACCTCCACACTGTTTTCCATAGTGGCTACACCATGATGAATGGATACATGAATGAAAGAATAGATGTAGATGGTGAAAGCAAACGTCCATTTAAGGAAATAGAAATAGCTCAGTATTAGTAGAGGAAAAAGTGAAAGGTGTAGGGCTGGAGCAGTTGAAGTATACTCCCCGAGGCACATATAATGGTAACTTAGAAGTGGGTTCTGATAGAGGAGAAGGCTGTCTCTTGGTTTTCTGGAAGTACACTTACCACCTGTAGTAGTTGATGGTAGTTTATATCCATTACAGCCAATGCACTTATCTGCACTGATATCAGCAAAGGTCTGTGCTTAAATAGGCAGTCATTGTCCCAGGGTGATGGGAAATGGGAAAGGGGGTTGCTGGAATGGAGACATCGATCACACCGAGCATACCCAGAATCCAGAGTAACCTCTCATCCTCAGACCCTTAACTTAATCACACCAAGTCCCTTTTGTCATGTAGATAACATATTCGCAGGTTTCTGGGTTTCGGCCATGGACAGTGTGGAGAGAGGCATAATTCCGTCCCACAGCATTTTTACTTTACTTACATTATCTCATAAGCTATGCAACAATTATTCAGGATGATGATAATTAATGATCAGAAAGATGAAATCATATCTTCTCTGTGCGAAATTTATGATTTGCAGAGAAAGGGTGTGAATCCTCATCCATCTCCAGTCCCAAATCTTTTCACTAAACTCCAGAACATCTGGTCATGGTCCCTAGGAGTACATAATGTTGGCATCTAATGCATCTAAAATCTCAAAGGAAAAGAGCAAATACCTGCCGCAAGGCACTACCTCAGCATGAAAAAGAAAGTCTGCGGGGCGGGGTGCTGGGTGGCTGAGTCGGTTGAGCATCGGACTCTTGATCTCGCTCAGGTTTTGATCCCGGGGTGGTGAGTTCAAGCCCCACGTGGTGCTCTGCACTGGGCGTGGAGCCTACGAAAGAAAGAAAGAAAGAAAGAAAGAAAGAAAGAAAGAAAGAAAGAAAGGAAGGAAGGAAGAAAGAAAAGCTAATCAATTAGTCAATACAAAGAAATAAGAAATGTTTTTTCTGAAAAACAAATCAAACCAAACAAAAAACAAGCACAGCAAGCATGCAGCTAATTTTCATGGACGGAAATACTATCAGTAAGACAGATTCCTTAGCTCAAACTGTTTTACATACATTTGTGAACACAGATGACACTAGTCTTAAACCTGGGAGTTTCTTGGTGCCATTTTTCACTTTATTAATGGTATCTCTGGTTCGCTTTATTTTATGTTGAGAGGGGGTTCATGCAGCTTTGTACTTATTGAAATTCCTAAGCACAAACAGTGCATGCGTTAAAACTTATTTTCCTCCATCAAATTGAACTGAATCTCATTACGAGGCACTGCTTTAGCGAGAGCTGTTTCCACAGTCATGGGTAACCTGCTGCACCTTGGAGATGCCCAGACCAAATTGGCTGCAAATGAGTGCAGAAAACATTCTCACACCATGTCTCTTCATCTGAAAATCTGCCAAAAGGTTTCCATTTGAATCATACTCAATCAAAAGCAAATGCTACCAAGCAAAATCAATTCCAGACCAATAAGAGTGAAACAAGAAGCTTTGGGAAACAACACGCTAGGCTTCCAAATATTTTGTGATTTAAAAAATTAATCATATTCTTTTATCTCAAGTGCCTTTTTCTTTATTTTTTGTTATTTTATTTTAATTTTTTTAAAATTGAAGTATAATTGACATATAATATTATACCAGTTCCAGGCATGCAACACGGTGATTTGACAATTATATACATTAGGAAATGCTCCCCATGATGTGTAATTACTATCTGTCACCATACAAAGTTATGACAATATTATTGACTATTTTCCCTATGCTGTACTTTTCATCCTCATGACTTATTTACTTTATAACTGGAAGTCTGTAACTCTTTTTTTTTTTTTTAAAGATTTTATTTATTTATTTGAGAGAGAGAATGAGAGAGAGAGAGAGAGCATGAGAGGGGGAGGGTCAGAGGGAGAAGCAGACTCCCTGCCGAGCAGGGAGCCCGATGCGGGACTCGATCCAGGGACTCCAGGATCATGACCTGAGCCGAAGGCAGTCGCTTAACCAACTGAGCCACCCAGGCGCCCATATAACTGGAAGTCTGTAACTCTTAACCCCTTTTGTCTATGTGCCCACTGCTCCCCCCACCCCCTACCACCCTGTCCCTGGCAACCACTAGTTTGTTTGCTGTATTTAGGAATCTGGTTTTGTTTTGTTTGTTTTTAAGATTTTATTTATTTATTTATGAGACAGAGAGAGAGAGAGCATAAGCAGGGGGAGGAAAAGACAGAGAGAGAGAAACAGGATCCCTGCTGAGCAGAGAGCCTGACATAGGGCTTGATCCCAAGACCCTGGGTTCCATGACCTGAGTCGAAGTCAAACGCTTAACCAGCTGAGCCACCCAGGTGCCCCAGGAGTCTGTTTTTCTATTTGTTGTTGTTTGTCTGTTTGTTTTGCTTTTTAGATTACCCACATATAAGTGAAATCATATGGTATTGTGTTTCTCTGTCTGACTTACTTCACTTCGTTGCTGGGAATGTAAATTGGTGCAGCTACCATGGAAAACAGTATGAATGTTCCTCAAAAAACTAAAAGTAGAAGTACCATATGATCAAGTAGTTCCACTGCTGGGTATTTACAGGAAGAAAACGAAAACACTCATTTGAAAAGATATATGTACCCCTAGGTTTTTTGCAGCATTATATACAATAGCCAATAATTACGGAAGCAGCCCAAGTGTCCATTGATAGATGAGTGGATAAAGAAGAGGTGGTATATATATATATATATATATATATATATATATATATATATATATAAACACACACAATGGAATATTACTCAGCCATAAAAAAGAATGAAATCTTGCCATTTGCAACAGCATGGATGGATCTGGAGGGTATTATGCGGAGTGTCTTTTCTTGAAAGCTTTAAGATATTTATTACCTTTCTCTTATCTCCTGAAAACACTTCCAAACTAGCTTGGCCTGCTTATTAGTGCTACAGCACCCTCTGCTTAATATTCATATTTCAGCTAATAAAAAAAGTGATGACCCACAAGTTCATTCTAAGAGGTTATAAAATATAATTCTCATTTTTATATTATCCTAATGAGTCTATATTTCTTTTTTTTTTAAAGATTTTATTTATTTATTCATGAGAGACAGAGAGAGAGAGAGAGAGAAGCAGAGAGAGAAGCAGGCTCCCAAGGAGCAGGGAGTCTGATGCAGGGCTCAATCCCAGGACCCTGGGATCATGACCTGAGCTGAAGGCAGATGCTTAACCATCTGAGCCACCCAGGCACCCAAGAGTCTATATTTCTGACATAAAAGACTACAAATGGTACAATTCCATTTCTATGAAATTCTAGGAAAGATATAACAAAAGTCATTAAGCCAGGTCATGACGGGTTGGGGTTGAGGACAACTATAAGAGGTCAAGAGGAAACTTCGTGGGGTGATGAAATTATTCCATATCCTGAATGTGGTGGTAGGCACATCGCTTTGTGCTTTGGTCAAAACTTATTGCATTTAAAAATTTTCAAATTGTATTTTATGTAACCAGCAAGAAAACGTGGGGATGACGGTAAGCACCTGAACAGTCTATCAGTTTTAGAATGTTCCTGATCACTGGCTAGAGCACTGGTGAGCCTGCCTTGGCTTCTCATGGAGGAGCCAGAGGGCTTTGGGGCCAGAGCATCTATGCAAAAAGGGATTTTGATACCAGAAATGGAAACTGAAGCCAGGCTATGGATGGATGCCGAGTGGCTGAGGATAAGGAAGAAACCAATTTGGCAATAGAAGGAGCATCCTAGCCACATCTGAGGCATCACAAATACCATGTTTTTTTTCCAGTGCATCTTGATTCCAAGTCCATCCAGAAGCTGTGATGAAGACTGCTTGGGGCACTTGGGTGGCTCAGTCAGTTTAGTGACTGACTCATGACTTTGGCTCAGGTCATGATCTCAGGGTCCTGGGATCAAGTCCTACGTCAGACTCCATGCTGGGTGTGGAGTCTGTTTGAGGATTCTATCTCCCTCTCTCTGCCCACCCTGCCCCCTGTTCATGTTCTCTCTCTCTCAAATAAATTAATTAATTAAAAAAAAAAAGACCGCTGGGGTGAGCTCCTCCCAGAACCAAAGCTAAGCCAGGTGTGGGCTATGTGTAGGGCTCCAAGTCAGCAGAGGACAGCCAGTGCTGAAGAACGCCGTCAGAGTTCACATCTCTGGCATAAGTCAGTCCACGGCTAGATATGAGCCAAGCAGCTCTCAATGTTTCAAGTTGCCCAGGGTTTATTTTGAGTCACGGGAAAGATGGGTGGTGGAAGAATTTGAGGAGGTGTAATCCTGCCATCCTTGTGCACACGCCTATCTTCTCATTCAGAGCAAAGGCTCTAAAATATAAGCTTTTCTACAATGGTTTCCTCTCTCTTCTTGCATTCTTTGGAAGGGTCTCATTTGAGTAATAAATAAGGAAGACAATTGTATAGGCAGTGATTTGAGGTGTTGAGGAAGGCATACTTCAGCTTGTGTTGTTCAGAGAGTCCTTTTTGGAGGAAGCAACCATGGGCTCTGTTACTGAATTATGGAGAATCCATCACAAGAAGGTCCAGTGGAAGAACATTTTCCACAGAAAAGAGAGAAGTGCACAGGGACTGGAATAAGAAACACAGAACGGTTGATGAAGAAAAATATGGCAGACATTGTTGGAACATAGCGAACCAAAAGAAGTGTCAGGGTAGGGGACCCTGAAGCTAACAGGGATCTGATGAGAATTTGGATTTCACTCCATTTATAGTGGAAGCCCATTGAAGCATTTTAAGCGGAGCAGTGAAATTTTTTGTTTTGTGTTTTTTTATGATAACTGATAACTTTGAGTATTTGAAAAAGAGACTACAAGTGAGTGAATACAAGTAGAAGCACATGGATCAATTGGAAGGATACAGAAGCATCCAGACAGGAGTCGGTATGCTGGGTGATAGTAGTGGATTCAGAGAAGACATGCACGTGGCGTGCACTCTGGATCTGGGATGGGTCCATCTGGTGGGGCTGCTGTGGCTGCTTTGATGTTGAGAGTCTGGAAACATAGAGCAATGCTTATGCTCAGTAGTGTGGTTTTCCTGCTTCCAGTCCTTGGAAGCTCTGCTTTCTCTCTCAAGGAACATCTCAGACATCACTCCTATGGGCAATAGTTCTTAACTGCCCTAGAGGGATCCTTGAGTCCTCCTTCCACATCACTGTTGGCCCCTCTGATGAGGCTTTTTTTGCTTTGCCTTGAAGCTATTTGTCCACATATCTATACTTATCCCAAGAACAAAACCCATATTCACATTGTATTCACTAGTCAAGACCCTCCATGTTCTCGTGTTTGGGTCTGTTGTCAATTCTGTTTGGGCAGAATGGTATTTCGGGCTCTCTGTGGGCACTCGGACGATTAAACACCAAATCATATTACAATTTAAGCTCTCCATAATTTCCCCCAAGCAATTCTGAAACATTCATTGTACAACTACTATTTGCCAGGCAACATACTAGACCTTACTTGTCTAGCACCTTTGAAGGGAAGAATGCTGGCTAAATCCTCGGATCTTCATAGTTGACTTTCCTGCATATAAAATGGAGCCTGGGGCACCTGGGTGGCTCAGTTGGGTAGCATCTGCCTTCAGCTCAGGTCACGATCCCAAGGCACTGGGAACAAGCCGTGCATTGGGCTCCCCTGCTCGGCGGAGAGCCTGCTTCTCCTTCTCCCTCTGCTTGTCACTCCCCCTGCCTGTGCTCTCTCTCTCTGTCAAATAAATAAATACCATCTTTAAAAAAAATTAAAAATTAAAAAAAAATAAAATGGAGCCCCTACTACCTCCTCAGTGCCTGTGATAACTATTAAATAAGCTGATGAGAAAAAATACTCATTGAACCTATTGGATGGTGGTAAGGATTAAGTGAGTTAACAAATTGAAAGGATTTAGAACAATACTCGGCATATGTCAACACATCATGTGTTTGTGATGATTCCACAGAGCTTGATAATTAGATAATATGCTCTGGGTATAAATATTTTATTTGAAAGACTCAAAGGAGAGAAAAAATTTCAGCAGCATCATGTGTCATTCATTTCCTTATGTCCACAACTTTGGAATAAGTTCATTCTGCACACATCAAGAATCATCTGATTGGCTTTAGGATGATTTCAAGGCAAAACTTAAAGGTTTTGTGAAAATTTATGCACTTCCTAAATAGGATTCATTGGAAATAGTCCTTGTAATTAGAAGTCCTTTATGAAGGGAGTGTGTTTCTTTCGGGGCTTATACATTGGCATTTCCAGATGTGTTACTTTCACTGCTTACCGAGTGAATAAAATAACAGCTTATCAAAGCAATAGTGAAATGTGAAAACCTGCAATATTTCACAGGCTACAAAATCATTGTGATGTGGGTCGTGAGCAGATGGGCAATTAACCTTATAAAGCTCCTGCATTTTAATAGACTAGGAATTGTATATGTTTTCACATCCTCTTTACCAAGTATCTTAAAATCGGTAGAGGCCATTCTCATTTCTTTGTTAATAATCAATCCATTTGTATCATGGCAGACTCTTCTTTCATGGATAATTCAAGAAAATAAATCCATTAATCTCATCAGCAAAGGAAAGAAAGCAGGAGAAAAATATCCTAATTAGAAACAGGTAATGGTGTCTCTTCTGTAACACTCTTCAACAACACAAAAGTGACCTATGGGGGAAATGTGATACCCGAGCAAAGCCACCTCAGCACTCTGGTTTCCCGGACATGGCAGCTCTGGATGCTTCCACCCGCTTGCCTCCCATGATGGAAGTCTGATGGTAGAGACTCTGTGGCGAGAGGGTATCATGGCTGCATTCCCATATCATGATAACACTCAAGTGCTCTTTCATTTTGGGGGGAAACACTCAACAAAAGCATTGTGGGTTATGAGTCTTGCACTCAGATGGTTCTGGATTAAAATTTCAGCTTTTTTTTTTTTTTTTGGACCACATTTTTGACTTCAAGTAAATTTCTTAATCTTTTCCAGTCTCTATTCTTTTCATTTATAAAATAAAATTAAAAAAAAGAATGCATTACACACTTCATAGACTAATGGTAATGGTTAGATTGCTTGAGGTGTTGGCTCAGTGCTGGGCACACAGCAGTAATGAAGGCCACCATTAATTGAGGAAATGTTATGTTCCTTTAAATGTATTATGCGTTTTAGGCTTCACCACAACTGTATGGAGTGAGCACTGTTTGCCTTCCCTGCATGCATTTCTCCTTCTCTTTTGTTCCAGTTCTTCTGATGTGTCTCAGAGGTGACCCCATCCCAGCGCAGGTGTAGATGTGGATGAACTAAATCCCTTTGGACAGCCCTACTGTCTTGCTAATGATGGATTAGGGAAGAGTGTGTGATCCAACCCCAACCAATGGGAAGTCATGTTCTCCAGTGGAGTGGACAAATGCTGGAATCTTCTGAGAAAGGATTTCGTGTTCTTCATGAGATGGACTGTGACATCTATTTTCTTCCTCTGGATTCTAATAGGGCTAGGTGTGATGCCAGGGATGGCCGCCTTCCTGGGGGTGAGGATGGAGTCTACACAGAGGAAGTCAGGGCTGAGACTGACTGGTGGGGAACGAGAACTAATCCTGATTGCAGTGCCTGTAGATGACTTCCCCAGGCTTTGCATTATGTGAGAGAAAGCATCTTATTATTAATGAAGCCAATCCGAGAGTCAAAGCATTCTGACTGAAACTCCATTTTTTATATCAGAAGGCTGATTTATGCATAAGTTATAGATTCGTCTTAAGTTCACACACGTAGAAGGTTCTAGAACCTGCCTAAGAACCCAGAAGCTACTGTCAGTCCCACATTCTTCTTCTTTTTTAAAATATTTCATTATATTTAGTATTCTTATCCTTATTTTTGGAGATTTGTCAGGTTATGGGGAATGACATTCCTAGAGATGATGTAAAATGAAACCATGATGATGATAATAGCAAAGCTTTTTTGAAAGCTTTATGCGTACCTTTTAAAAAAAATTATTTGAGTATAGCTGACACACAGTCACCGCGTTACATTAGTTTCACAGGTGCAAGTTCCTAACCAGGAGGTCCTCCTGCCTTCCAGCTACTGAGCTCACTTCATGTTAACGGGCACGTTTATCTTCTTCACTGTCATCAGCATATATGTTCTAGTATTTACTCCTTTTCCAGGAGCGGCCTCATCTCTACTTCCCCATCGCAGGTGCCACTGTACTTCCTTCCATGTCTTAGAAAGAGTGTGTTTTCATCTCTAGTACTTTGGGTACGAAAGCTGGTTGTAGGACGCATCCCATATTTATTTAGTTTTGATTTGTCTGAATTTTCTTATCTCTAAGTTTAGAATGGTTGCAACTACCAGGTATAAAGTACGGAGAGAATGAACACGAGGGAAGAGACATAAATCACCCAGTCCCATTGCCTGCCAGTTTCCTGCACCACGGTCCCGGCACGTTGGTAACGGCACACCCGGTTTCCCCCATGCTGTGACCTTGCCCTACACCGAGCCTCTTCCGATAGAGAGCCCCTCCTCTCTGCATCTCAGCTCAAACATCCCCTCTAATTCCTTATTCTTAAAATTAATAATTAATTTCTGTTTTGGTCATTGCTAGAATTATTTGCTCTGTTCCCTCTTTTCTCTTTGTACCAGTCCCTGAAGACCTCAATCTCTTCCTCTGAAATCTATCCATGGAAGATCCGCAGTGGTAAGAAATCTCTGAGATTCTGTTAATTCAATTCCTTGGACCTCAGAGTATTGCATGCTGTGGTGTCCTGTCCTATACCTGAGGTCTTTTCTGCTAGAAATTTTGATTCCACTTAGGTCTCTGTATCATGTAGAGTGCAGAACATTTACATGTTTAAGAACACCTTTGTGAAAAAGGACTCTAATGGCCAGGAGAGCAGGTCACAATCCCCACACTATTTACCTCTCTAGAAGCACCGTATGGCCAGTTGTTACGTTTACACTATTATAATTATTCTATCAATGACATCCCACAATTTCCCTCCCAGAACACTGCATACTCAGATTTGCTGTACCAAAGATCTTGGTTAATACCCCTGCTCTTCAATTCACTAACTAGTAATCACAGGCAAGACAGTATGAAGACTTGAGGCATAGTATGCTCACCTGTAGCATGTTGATAATCAAGGTTACTGTCTCCTTGAATTGTGGGTAAAATAATAAGATGGCGCCGGACACTGAGGAGCTGCTTGATTGATAAGAACCATTGCTACTTTTGTTGTTATTCTCACAATCTATCACTTTATTGTATGTACTCAAAGATCTCTCATGACCTTCCAGGTGTCTAGCAACAAAACTGGACCTGACAAATGTCCTTACCTCTCAGCTTCTGTGCTTAAATCTCTGAGAGGAATTCAATGTCAAGTTGGCAAGGTCTCCAGTACCTGTCCTTTGGTCCTAGGTGTATCTAGTCCCAAGACCCAGCCCTTCATTGTCCCCAGCTTCTCGGTACAGGCAGACTTTAATATCAAATTCCTATACTTAACATTTCATCCTGGGCTTCAAGTCTTCTACTGTGCAGCTAATTTTTGGTCACCACAAGTAGCTCACAGCTACCCTGAATTCCTTTACTGTTCATTTAACTTTGGAGCCATAGGATTTTTTTAAGAGTTTATTTATTTATTTATTTATTTGTGAGGAGAATGTGCAAGCAACAGAGAGAGAGAGAGAGCACAAGCAGGGGGGAGGGGTAGAAGGAGAGGGAGAAGCAGACTCCTCACTGAGTAGGGAGCCTGATGTGGGGCTCGATCCCAGGACCATGGGATCATGACCTGAGCCAAAGGCAGACATTTAACCAACTGAGCAACCCAAGCACCCGAGATTTTTTAAATTTCATATTTGATGCTTAGATCTTTTTCCTCAAATACAAGGATGCTTAGATTCACCTCAGGATAAGCTACAAAAGACATGGAAATTAGTGAATATCCATGTAGTGTTTCAAAACTCAGTGGGAGATCAATATGCACAGGATATTTAGTGTGAGGCTAAATTCAAAAAAATTAATCAAAAACGTAACATGCTAAACTAGGCTCTTATCTTGTATGCTAAATTTCAGGAACTAAGCAGTTTATGCAAGTCAGTTTTATTAGTCAGTTATATAGTCTTCACGCATTTTTTCCTTGGTAAAACAAGAAGATAACATTAAATAATCACAAAGGCCTCTTTTAGCTGTAAAGTTCTATGCTGAGCATTTACAGATTTAAACTTTCACCTATGCACTAAAATTTCACATGGCATGTACCAGGTACCAGGTGACACCTTTGATTCCTAGGTCTGAGGATAGAAGGATGAGCAAGCGAACATGGTCCCTGGTGCCACTGACTTCACCGTCTGCTGGAGAAAGGAGATCTGCATCAAGTCCTGGCATCAGGTGATCCAGAGGAAGTTAAGAGTGTGTGAGAAAGAACTGTCCTAGACATGGTGATGGCTTCTATGATGATGTCATGGCCTGCCTACAAACCAAAAGGAGTTAAGTAGGTGAAAGGTGAATGTGGGAGAAGCCTTCCAGAGACACAGGTCATGGTCTTATTTTGGGAGAGCGGGTGGAGTCATATGCCATCACTATTTTTGTAAGTCAAAATATTCAGGGGGTGCCTGGGTGGCTTAGTTGGTTAAATGTCCAACTCTTGATTTCAGCTCAGGTCATGATCTCAGGGTCCTGGGATCGAGCCCCACATCAGCTCCTTACTCAGTGGGGAGCCTGCTGGAGATTCTCTCTCCCTCTCCCTCTGCTGCTCCCCCTCCCCACCACGCTCATGCTCTCGTCAGTTATGCTATCTGGTCAACCTAATGGTGAAACCTGAAATAAGGTCTGTATGGCTGAAGCACAGGGCAAAGATAAGATGGAGAATGGTGTAATCGGGGATTTTCTATTTGAAACACACAATCCCAGTCAGTGGGTCCCCAAATTATTGAAAATCTTTAACTTTACAAGAAGACTTCTCCTCTAGAACTGTTCTAAAAACAAAGCTAGGTAATCAAACATCCGAAACCAGGAGGAAGTGCCTTTCTCTGTATGTATGTGCTGTTTCTGGTGTTGGTATGAAGTAAGGCTAGAGACTCAGAGGCAATCTAAACTCATGGTTTTAGAACATGATGCCTAATTGCTCCATTGAAATTGGTTGGACCAATTTACATTCCTATTCCTTTCCTCCCCAACATTTGACATTTTTACATGGGTCTGCTGGATGCAGGATCTATAGACCAGGAATGGTATCCAGAGTAGAGTTTTGAAGCATTTCTGTTGACGTCAGAAACAAGAACAACAACAAAAAAATAAAATAAAATCCCCATCACCATTCTACTTGCCACTTCCAATGTATTCTAACCAATTGTGTAAGATAAAAAAAAAAGGACGTAGATGTGTATGAACAATTAAAAAGAAGGGGTTAAATCATTCTCAATGGCAGATGACAAAACTGTATTCAGAGAAAGTATAATAGGATCTAAGGAAAGCCTATTAGAAAGAATTTAAAGTTCTTAGAAATAATAGCATTATTTTTTATCATCCACAACTCCAGCCATCCATAAAGGGGCTGGTTTTCAGAGAAAGCATCTTGTTGAAAATGCTGTGGCCATGAAGACATTTCCTCCACCAGCTATCTAGGTACCATATGGTACTGTAGAGAAGAGTATGGTGAAAAAGTCTTTTTATTTTTATTTTATTTTTTATTTCTTTTTGAGAGAGAGAGAAAGAGAGAGCATGCGAGTGGGGGGAGAGGCAGAGGGAGAGGAAGAGAGAGAATCTCAAACAGACTCCATGCTGAGCACAGAGCCTGATGTGGGGCTCGATCCCACAACCCTGAGATCATGACCTGAGCTGAAATCAGCTTAAGATTATGTCAGATGCTTAACCAACTGAGCCACCCAGGCACCCAAAAAAAGTCTTGTTCAGAGCTTGACATTGACAATCTTGGTCCAAGCTTAGTTACGTCATTTTAGTCACTTAGAAAAAAACTATTTTATCCATTGGAGAGTTTTGAAGCATGGAGTTTTTGTGCTAATTTTACTGGAAATTTTAATTAAGAGTTTAACATCTTAAACTTATTTCAGCAATATAACACTGTTGCCATATTAGCAGTAAATAGTTTTAAAAACAAAGCAAACATGCACAGACTCACATATATATATGTATGTCTGTGTGGAGATTTAAAACATGTAATATCAAATGTGATCAGCAAAAGGAAATTTTAGGTGGAAGGTTTACAAAAGAAGATTATATATATATTCATATGTGTATATACATGTCTGAGCGTACACGTATGTGTGTGTATATGTGTACATATAGAAAAAAAAGGACCCTTTCCAAATCTAGGAAACTCAACTAGGGTTGAAGCCAAAGTCAAGTCCACAGGCACCTATCAATAAGATTATTCGAGAGACACCTGTTCTTTTCTAGAACACACACGGACTTGCACATGTACATATACACACATGCATACATACATAAAAACATATAAATATATATTCCTCCTTTGTAACTCTTCCCCAAGTAGCTTCTTTTCTCCTATCAGAGCTGATGCTTAGCCAGTATGCCCATATCAGATATTAAAACATTGAAATGCATTCATGATGGCTGATAAAAATAAAATCCCCTGGTTTTTGCCCTCCACCCCCTGTCCAGGTGCCAGACCGCACTCTGGTCACCCTGCCCCCGCATTCTGGTCCCCTGGATCCCCTGCGGAAACTGCCAGTAAAAATACTTAGTCTGGTCCAGGGAGGAGCTCAAGAACCTCGTGCTCAGGCATCATCAGAGTTCGTTCTGACTGATTAGTGTCCCTCCTGTGACAGCTGTTAAATATTTCAAATATTGTCTCTGAAATTAATTCTCTGGAGATGTTGTCTTTATACTTTTCATACCTTTGTTGCATTTGTATAAACCGAAGACATATTTTGTATATTTAGTTTTTTCATCAATGTTATAAAATATGCATGCATTATTTGCATTCTCTATAGAGATGTATCGATCTGACATATGTTCTGTAAAGAATTCGTTGTATAACTATTTAGTGGTTCAGTGATCTGTTCTGCTGCTGATGAAAATGCAGATGATTTCCAGTGTTTCGACAGTGTGTCATCAAAGGGAACATACCCACCTAGGCTTCCCTGCACACTGGTGCTAGAGCTTTGCTATAGCATGTTCCAAAAAGTGAAGTTATTAGGAGAAAGGGAAGAACAATTGAATCAGAAACCCGAAGAGATCACCTTACCCAACTAGCGGAGTCCGAAAGTCCAGATTGTGTAACGCTGGAAATGAGATTATTCTGAGGTCAATTAAATGACTGGCCCGAGCCTGCCCAGCTGGCCAGCAGAGGGTTCTCGGGGTCTGGCTGTTTACTTTCAGTCCAAATTTGATACAGCTGTGTTCTGGCCTCACATCGAGTCATTGGTCCAGCGTCGCTGTGGATGGGGAGAATTCCTAGTCTTCCCAGCACATCGGCAATGACCCCATCACATCTCCCAGCTAGCTGACGCATTTTGCAGGTCCGACCATTTGAGACTGAGCTGGGACAAAGCCGGACTTGAAGACACAGAGTCCGTCTGCAGATTTCCCCAAGAAGCTGTTGCCCCCTCGCCATCATGTCCCACTGTCCGCCCCCCACTTTCCTATGTCCCTGTTGCATGTCACCATCACCATCACCCCGAAGATAAGATCCTGAGTCTGGCTTGATCTGAGTTTGGGGATGTATTAACCATGTTGCTGGCTTCTGGAAACATGAGGCTTTAACATCTGCCCTGCATGCATATGCTGGAGACAACCTGTCTGGGCAATCTCCCGACATGCCTGAGGCACCTGCCGCTGGCATCCTGCCTCCCACATCCTGTCCCGCCCCCACCTGCCCAGGAGGAGTCCTCTCCTTGTTACCCAAATACAAACCATCCAATCCACTCTTACCCTGCTCCTATGTTTGCGGGGGCTTCACACTCCTGGCACTGTCCATCTGCCTTGATCACCCCGGGGCCCGGAACTAGACAATTAGGGGGGACCCCTAAGCCCCACAGCCCACTGCAGTCATTCAAACTTGGGAACCCTGAGCCTGCTTGCCCTGCCCTGCCCTGCCCGGACCTGCCCGTGGAAACCACGGTGCAGGCTCCTGCCCACAGTTCCCACTCTCTCTGCCTCGCTTCTGAATCTTGGGACTCCCCACTCTCCGTGTGGCCCCCCGGGGCATGGTGTGCCCTTTCCTCTTGGGATCTCTGAATCATAAACCGTGCTTTCAACTGCAATCACCTCCTGATCTGTGGGCCTTATTACCCCTCAGACTTTCTAATAATACACTGAAATTTAAATGGGGGCGCTGGTAGAGAAGAGGCTCCCTCCAGCTACCGCTCCCAATACACCTGCAGCCAGGTACCCCCTACCCCCAACTTTGCTGATTTCTAAATTGCCCTACCAAATGGTTGCACCTCATGCAATATAGCCAAAAATGTGCCAGAGTTCATGTTTCTCACCATCCTTGGAAACCGCTGGTTTTAGGGAATTTGTGCAAACTGCAGGAATGTAAAATGGTTTCTTTGTATATTAATTTGTATTTTGCTGACTACGAGTGGACTTATGCATGCAGGGGTTTGGCCATTCTGATTGTTCTGAAAAGTGCCCACTGAAAGCCCTTTCCAACTTCCCTGTTGCGTGGTTGTCTTTGTCTTTGCCCTAATGATTTGTAGGTGTTCTTCATATATATCTGAAATGAAAATATTTTGTTGGTAACATACATCAAAAATATTTCACCATCTGCCAGTCTGTGTCCATCCTATTAGTGATGGTTATGTGGTAATTTATTTTATCTCATCATTTTAAGTCTTAATAGACCACTAAATGATGTTGTTATTGTCAATCGGATCCTACATTATATTAAACATTTCATTTAGTTATTGCTGATATATAGGAAGGATATTACTCTTTTTAGGTGTTCCTGTTGGTTCTGATACCAATGTTAAGATTTTGTCCACTTAGTCATTTTTTTCTCGCCTACAATATAATGTCATCTGAAAAAAAAAAAAGATAGTATTTTTTCCTCCTTAATACCATTCTGTTTATTTGTTGTCCTTGCCTTATTTTTCTAGCCTGGAACCTCAAGGTCAGCTCTGACCCATAATGGTGAGAGTTAGCATCTCCTTCCTGACCTGATCTGTGTTATTTATAAACCTGCCACATTTTTCTGGTAGACACCTTTATCAACCAAAAGGAATTCTTTCCAATTCCTTAGTAATGGTTTTTATAATAAATGTGTTTTAGTTTATTGTACGATTTTTTTTGCATGCACCTGATTGCTTGCAATCATTTTGCACGCATTTTGCATGCATTTTGCACACATATGATTTCTTTGCTTTAGTGGTTAATGACGAGTTTTACGTTAGTTGATTTTTCTGATGTTGAGAATAAACACACACACACAAATGATTTATTTTTATATGTTGATGTTTAGAATTTTAAACTTATTTTATTAAGAATGTTTATGTTTACATTAATAAATGAGATTGGTATTGGTTGTATTTTCTTCTACTCTTTTGTGTGGTGTTGGAGTGAAGATTATATTAATATCATAAAATTACTTGGGGTCTCCTTCTTTTATTCATATCTTTGTATAAAATATAAATTTTATGGTCTTATTTCTCCAAAGAAGACATCCAGATGGCAATCAGACACATGAAAAAATGCTCAACAGGACTCATCATCAGGGAAATGCAAATCCAAACCTCAATGCGATACCACCTCACACTTGTCAGAATGGATAAAATCAACACAAGAAACAACAAGTGTTGGTGAGGATGTGGAGAAAGGGGACCCCTCATGCACTGTTGGTGGGAATGCAAGCTGGTGCAGCCACTGTGGAAAACAGCATCTAAGGTCCTCAAAAAGTTAGAAATAGAACTACCCTATGAGTCATCAATTGCACTACTGGGTATTTATGCAAAGAATACAAAACCACTAATTCAAAGGGATACATACATCCCAATGTTTATAGCAGCATTATCAATAATAGCCAAATTATGGAAAAAGCCCAAATGTCTATTGCCATCGGGTGAATAATGGATAAAGAAGAGGTGATATATATATATATATTATTCAGCCAGGAAAAAAGAATGAAATCTTGACATTTGCAATGACATGGATGGAATTAGAGGGTATTATGCTAGGAGAAATAAGTCAGTCAGAGAAAGACAAATACTATATGATTTCAGTCATATGTGGAATTTAAGAAACAGAAGAAACAAGCAAAGGAAAAAAAGAGAGAGAGAGAGAGAGAGAGAGACAAACCAAGAAACAGATTCTTAACTCTAGAGAACACGCTGATGGTGACCAGAAGGGAGGTGGGTGGGGATGAAGGAATGCACTTGTGATAAGCACAGGGTGATGTAGGGAAGTGTTGAATCACTAAACTGTACACCTGAAACTAATATTATACTGTATATTAACGGACTGGAAATAATAAAATAAAATAATGAAATAAAATAAAATAAATAAAATAAAATAAAATAAAATAAATTTTCCAGTCTTATGTCAATTAGGATTCCTAAACAGAATCTCCTTCTTTGTGTCCAAACTTCTGCACATCAGAAGGGGGAGAATTCATTTTGGACAACTGACTCACAGTTTCCAGAACATGATGGGCACATATACTTACTACTGTGACCACTTGGCCCTGAATCCAGGATGTGCTGGACAGGCCTCCGGGGCACAAGCCTCAACCAAAGATCTCAGCTGTGGAGCAGGAATGCCTTTTGCTTTTGTGTCTTGAATTATCTCAAGTCACTGGGAATCTGAAATTGAGTGATCTGTAGTCCTTCACAACTGTAGATAGGCCTGAATTTCCTGAAAGCAGTAGTACTCCTTTAAAAAAAAAAAAAAAAACCTGTTTTGGGGGATGCCTGGGTGGCTCAGTTGGTGAAGCGTTTGCCTTCGGCTCAGGTCATGATCATGGGGTCCTGGGATCGAGTACTGCATTGGGCTCCCTGCTCCTCGGGGAGTCTGTGTCACCCTCTCCCGCTACCCCTCCACCCACTTGTGCTCTCTCTTGATCACTCTCTCTCTCTCTCAAATAAATAAAATAAAATAAAATAAAAACCCAAACCCTGTTTGTAATAGAATCACATAGTAAGTATACATAAGTGAAAGCCCCTCTTATTTCAATGTCTTTTCTTGCTTTTCTTTATGAGGCCTCTAAAAATTTCTCTGGGTTTTGTCAGTCAGGATTAAAGTACAAAATTTTTCTTCATTTTATTTTATTTTTTAAGACTTATTTATTTATTTATTTATTTATTTATTTATTTATTTAGAGAGGGAGCTCAACACGACTGGGGGGAGGGGCAGAGGGAGAGAGAGAGAGAAACTCCAGCAGACTCCACACGGGGCTCGATCTCATGACCGTAAGATCATGACCTGAGCTGAAATCAGGAGTCAGATGCTCAACCAACTGAGCCAGCCAAGTGCCCCTTTTTTTTTTCGTTTTAAAAGACAGTTAAACCTAATGATATGAATGCACTTAAGGCCACTGAGCTGTACACTTAAAAATGATTATGATGGTAAATTTCATGTTACATGCATTTTACCACAATAAAAAAAAAAAAGAAATCAGAAATACACAAACATATTTATAGAGGTGATACCATACAAATTGTCTTAGTGACAGTTTTCTCTATCTTGTAATTATTCTATAATAAGGATGCATTATTTGTAGAATCAGAAATAAAATAATAAGCATTGAAAAAATACATTAACATCAATAATATTTTTTATTTATTTTTAAAATATTTTATTTATTTATTTGACAGAGAGAGACACAGTGAGAGAAGGAACACAAGCAGAGGGAGAGGGAGAAACAGGCATCCCACTGAGCAGGGAGCCCGATGCGGGGCTCGATCCCAGGACCTCGGGATCATGACCCGAGATGAAGGCAGACGCTTCACCGACTGAGCCACCCAGGCGCCCCAATAGTATTTTTAATATGCTCAATTCTTTTTCCAAAGTGAGAAAGATTTCTTTAAAAGTACATTCATGTGAAAAATGTCTTCGGGTCTTCTATATAACATTGTCATCATTGTATTTTATTTTATTTTTTAAAGATTTTATTTATTCATTTGAGAGAGAGAGGGAGCACAAGCAGGGGGAGTGGGAGAGGGAGAAGCAGACTCACCACAGAGCAGAGAGCCCGATGTGGGACTCGATCCCAGGACCTAAGCCAAAGGCAGACACTTAACCACCTGAGCCACCCAGGTGCCCCTGGTCATCATTTTAGAATTCAGTTCCTCAGAAAAGTGTTGTACTGTAAATTGTCCATTTTCATAGTTTAAAGCGGTTGCTGTTTGTATATCATATTTTAGGCTTTGGATATTTTTTATAACTATGCTAATTTCACTAATAGCAATTCATTTCAAGAGTTGCAAGTAATGGGAGTATTTAATTATACAACTCTGGATTGGCCTAGTGAGCCCCTGTTGTGTTCACAGCGCCCAGCAGGAAGTCCTGGTTGCAGAGGGAAGATTTACTCGTGGTCTCTGCCCTAGAGAGAGTAACAATTGTGCATAGAGGTTGAAACAGTAATTTACCACTGCCTAAAGAATAAAAAGGCGAATTCTTGCAGAACAACAGGGACCTGGCAGAACAGCACATTGTTAGAATAGCTTTATTGAGATACAATACAGACAGCATGTATCTCACTTGCCCAAAGGGTACCAACCAATGGTTTTGGGGTAATTGCAGAGCCACCACAGCAGTCTAATTTTAGAACATTTCCATTACCCAGCCCCCCCCAAAAAAAGTTGGTACCCACTAACAGAGCATCCCCATCCCCTCCCTCCTCGCTCCTCTCTACTGGCCAAGGGAATTGTTTTTTTTTTTTTTTAAAGATTTTATTTATTTATTTGAGACAGAGAGAATGAGAGAGAGAGAGAGCATGAGAGGGGGGAGGGTCAGAGGGAGAAGCAGACCCCCTGCCGAGCAGGGAGCCCGATGCGGGACTCGATCCCGGGACTCCAGGATCATGACCCGAGCCGAAGGCAGTCGCTTAACCAACTGAGCCACCCAGGCGCCCTGGCCAAGGGAATTGTTAACCTATTTCTTGTTTCTACAGATTTTTCCATTCTGGGCATTTCATAAAAATGGAGTCCAATAGCATATGGTCTTTTGTGACAAGCTGTTTTTACTCAGTATCATGCTTCCGGGTTCAGCACTTCATTGTTTTCCATTATGTTGAATGGATATACCAAATTCTGTTGATCCTTTCATAAGTGAGTAGATTTGGGTTGTTTCCACTTTGGGGCTATTATGAATAATATTGCCATAAACATTCTTGTACAAGTTTTTGTGTTGACATGTGTTTTCTGTTTCCTTGGCATATATTTCGGATAGTAATTGATGGCTCATATGGTGGTAATGGTTAATTATGTGTCAACTTGGCTAGACCTCAGTTCCCAGTTTTTGGTCAAACACCAATGTAGATGTTGCTTTGTACATTTGATACACATTTATAACCAGTTGACTTTTTTTTTTTAAGATTTTATTTATTTATTTGAGAGAAAGAGAGCATAGAGGGAGGGTGTGAGGGGACTCCCTGCTGAGCAGGGAGCCCGATGCGGAGCTGGATCCCAGGACCCTGGGATCATGACCTGAGCTGAAGGCAGAGGCTTAACTGACTGAGCCCCCCAGGCGCCCCATAATCAGTTGACTTTACATAAAGGATATTATCCTTGACAATTTGGTTGGAACTCATCCAACCAGTTAAAGGCCTTAAGAGCAAAAACTGAGGTTACCAGAAGGAATTCTGCTTCAAGATTGTGACGTGGAAATCCTGCCTGAGATTCTAGCCTATAGGCCGGCTCGACTGATTTCCAACTTGCCAGCCAGCACTGGGGTGAGCTAATACTTGTCTGTGTGTGTGCTCATATATACCCACATAAATACAGATACAGAGGTGGGTATAAATGTCTGATTAGTGTCTTATTGGTCTGTTTTCCTGGAAACCCCTGACATATGGTAACTCTATGATTAGTCATCGAGGGAAGTGCCAGACTTGCTTTCCAAAGTACCTGCACCATTTTACATCCCCAGGAGCGGAGGATGAGGGTTCCCGTTTTTCCACATTCTTGCCAATGCTTGGTACCACCTGACCTTTTGATACTAGCCATCGGGTGGCTACGAAGCAGTGTCTCGTGGTTTTATTTTGTATTTCCCTGATGACTAGAGAATTTTTCACGTACTTATAGCCATTTGTATATCTTTCTTAGTGAAGCGTCTATCCAAAACCCTTGGCTGTTTTCTTATTTGTCTTTTTATTGCATTTTAAAAGTTCTTTGTATATTACACATACAAGTCCCTGCTCAGATATGTGTTTTGCAAATATTTTTACCCATTTCGTGGGATGTCTTTCACTGTCTTCATGGTGTGTTCAGTAGCACAGAGGTTTTGAATTCTGATATAGTCCAATTTTACCTGTTTTTTCCTTTGTTGCTTGTGTTTTTGGTGGCATATCTAAGAAACCGTTGCTGACCCAGGATCGTGAAGATTTGTGTCTCTTTTCATTGCCGAGTTTTATGGCTTTAGCTTTTACATTCTTCAGGTCTTTGATACAACTTAAATTTACTTTTGCATATGGTGTGATGAAGGGTTCCAACATCAGTATTTTGTACGCATGTCCAATTGTTAAAAAGAATGTTATTTTCCTTTTGAATTTTCTTTGCATCATCATGGAATATTAATTGACATATATTTTTAAAAGATAATAAACAGTTTAGACAAGGGTGAAGGAAAGTTTTATACATCTCGGTGTTTGGAGAGCAATTTGACCATGCATGTTTGAAATGGAAATATCAAAAATCAATTGGCCATAAATGTTAGGTTTATTTGTGGATTCTCAGTCTCATTCCATTGGTGTATGTGTTTATCTTTATATTAATACCACATTGTCTTGATTACCATAGGTTATAGTAAGATTTGGAAGTGGGAGTCTTTCCATTTTGTTCTTCTTCAAGATTGTTCTGCTCTTACGAGTCACTTACTTTTCATATACATTTTTGTATCAGATATTCAGTATCTGCCAAAAAGCAGCGGGATTTTGAAAGGGATTACATTTAACCGATGAATGATTTTAGGAAGTATTGCCATTTTAATGTTATTAAGTTTTTCTTTTCTTTTCTTTTTTTTTTAAGGTTTTTATTTATTTATTTGACAGAGAGAGATATAGCGAGAGAGGGAACACAAGCAGGGGGAGTGGGAGAGGGAGATGCAGGCTTCCCGCCAAGCAGGGAGGCTGACGTGGGGCTCGATCCCAGGACCCCGGGATCATGACCTGAGCCAAAGGCAGACGCTTAATGACTGAGCCACCCAGGTGCCCCAAATGTTATTAAGTTTTTCAATACATAAACAGAGGGATGTTTTTCCTTTATTTATCTTTAATTCTTTGAAAACTTTTTTATAGTTTTCAGTGCACAAATCTTGAATTTTGTTAAATTTAATCCTAAATGCTTTATTCTTCGAATGCTATTTTAAATGGAATTATTTTAAAGTTTCATTTCCAGATTATGTATTGCTAATGTATAGAAATACAACTAATTTTGTATATTGATCTTGTATCTTGCAACCTTGCTGAATTGTTTTTCAGTTCAAGTAGTTTTTTTGTGGATTCCTGAAGATGTTCTATGTATAAGATAATGCCATCCGTACAAAGAGATTGTTTTAATTCTATTTTTTTTTGATCTAGATAACTTTTATTTATTTTTCTTGCCTGATTGCCCTTGCTTGAATCTCTGGTAAATGTTGAATAGAAGTTATATGAGAGGACATCTGTCTTTTGTTTCTGATTATAGGAAGAAAACATAGTCTTTCACCATTTAGTATGATGTTAAGTGTAGATTTTTTTAGATGTTATTTATCAAATTGAGGAAGTTCTCTTCTATGCCTAGTTTTTTGAGTGTTTTTTTTTTATAATTAAAGGGTATTAGATTTTGCGTAATGATTATAGTAAGCCTGTAGAAATCATCATATGATTTTTGTCCTTCATTCTATTAAAATGGTCTGTTATATTGATTGGTTTTTGTATGTTAAGCAAACCTTAAGTTCCTGGGATAAATGTTAGTTGGTTATGATGAATAATCCTTTTTATATGTTGCTGGATTCAGTCTGCTAGTATTTCGTTGAAGATTTTTGTGCCTATATTCATAAAAGATATTGGTGTGCACTTTTCTTGTGATTTCTTTCTCAGTTTTGGTATCAAGGTAATAATGGCCTCACAGTGTGAGTTAGAATGTAGTCTTTCCTCTTTTATTTCTTGGAAGAATTTTTAAAAGGTTTGTGTTAATTCTTCTTTAAAAAGTTTGAGGGACACCTGAGTGACTCAGTCAGTTAAGCATCTGCCCTGGGCTCAAGTCATGATCCCGGGGTCCTGAGATCAAGCCCTGAGTCAGGCTCCCTGCTCACTGGGGAGTCTGCTTCTCCATCTGCTTCTCCCTTTGTTCCTCCCCCCACTCATGCTCTCTCTCTCTCTCAAATAGATAAAAATAAAATCTTTAACAAAAAAGTGTGAAAAATTTGCCTGCAAAGGCATGTGGGCCTGGGCTTTTTTTTTTTTTTTTTTTTTTTTTGGTGGGAAATGTTTTTATTAGTAACTTAATCTCTTAGTCCTATTCAGATTTTCCATTTCTTTTAGATTCAGTCTCACTAATTTGTTTCCTTCTAGGAATTTGTTCATTTCATCTAGGCTAGAGTCTTAGTCCATTTGGTCTGCTATAACAGAATACCATAAACTGGGTGGCTTATAGACAACAGAAATTTATTTCTCACAGTTCTGGAAGTTAGGAAGTTCAGTCCATGCTAGCATATTTGGTGTCTGGTGTAGACCCACTTCCCAGCTCATAAACTGCTGCCTTCTCACTGTGTCCTCACGTGTTTGGAAGAGAGGAGAGTCCTCTAGGTCTCTTTTTTTAAGGGCACCAATCCCATTCATGAGGGATTCCTGACTTACTTATCACCCATCTCCAAGTACCATCACACTGGGGAATAGGTTTCAACCTACGAATTTTGGAGGGACACACATAGCAGTTCTCGAATTAGCATATACATATGTGTAGTATTTCCCTATAACATTTTATGTTTCTGGAAGGCTAGTGGGGATGTTCTTTACCATTCCTGCTTTTCATAGTTGGAGTCTCTAAGGTTTTGTCCATTTCAAAGAAATAAATTTGATTGTGCTAATTTTATTTTTTTATTCTCCATTTCATCTATTTCTCTTGGCTCCCACACAAAAACCCTAAAAATCACAACAAAAACTCTTGGAAAACTAATAGGTCATTCTGAAAATAGCATCAGACACTTTGCAGTTTCCATTCTGAGTGAATTCCATAAGGTCTGAGGAATGTCTGACAGCTGGTTAAATCTACAGTATCCACTTTTTGGTAAATATTCATATTCAACTTTTTGCCCATATTTGCATAAAAAGCTTTATCTTTATCTTGGGATACGATTGTTTCTCCATTTGCATTGACCATTCTGACTACCCATAGATCTTTGTCCTGCTTCTCAGTACTAGACCATATAGATAAATATAGAGACAATAATGATCACAACAGCACCAGTTACATTATGGAGCTCTAACATGTATCATATTTGGGGCTTGTCTTCTCTATAAATGATCTGTAATGCTCACTGCGTTATGGTTAATATTACTTCCTCCAATAATTATCTGATCTCTATTTTTGCTTAGCGATGAAGTGTCTTGGTTTACGTACAATGCAACATAGTGTTGTGTAGGTATTGACCATTTTCAATTGGGTAGAAGTAATTAATTTCATTTTTGTGTTGAGTGGTTTTGTTTTCTCATGGGAAATAAATCACTTCTTGAACACACATCCTCCCAACTGCTTGAAAGATATGACAAATTGAAAACTCTCTGAGGTGTGTTAATACATTTTACTGTCTGGTTATATTACATTTTGATGTGGGACTCCATGAAAGATTACTTAGATTTTGTTCTGACTGTAGAGAGGGGCACTCAGTAACCCCTGGCAGATGAAGGTAAAAAACTAATAAAATAATAAATCCATACAAATTGTTACAGAAAAATAATGACTTCTTTGCATTTTTTATAACAGCAATACCATATCAAAAAAGCATTAGCTAGTGTGGCAAGGCATGACTCGGTCTGAAGCCAAAAAAAAAAAAAATCCTTTGTTCATTGGGATTTATGTCATATCTGCTCAGTTTGGTTTAGAATAACTAAGCAGAAACTGTGCAACTCATCTACATGATTGTGGATGCTTTAAAACTCCTTTTTAATAAAATTTAGAAAATCGGCCCCACATTTATGAGAAGTGTAGTTGTGTGGGAAATACATTTTTTTTTTTTTTTTTTAAAGATTTTATTTATTTATTGGACAGAGAGAGACATAGTGAGAGCAGGAACACAAGCGGAGGGAGTGGTAGAGGGAGAAGCAGGCTTCCCGCGGAGCAGGGAGCCCGATGTGGGACTCGATCCCAGGACCCTGGGACCATGGCCTGAGCTGAAGGCAGATGTTTAACAACTGAGCCACCCAGGTGCCCCGGAAATACATTTTTTAATTGTGGAAAATAAATATCACATTGAGATAAAATGATGAGAAATGAAACAAAAACAAAAACAAAAACAAAGCCCCCAAAACAAAAAAAAAGCAAGACTTCAACAAACATTTATTAAACAGCGGTCACTGAAATGTTTAGTGTGTGTTGGTAGGTCGTGCTTTAGCAAGCTAAAAAGATGGAAGAGACCAACGTGATACTCTTTTTTGTTTGTTTGTTTGTTTTAAAGATTTTATTTATTTGACAGAGAGACACAGCGAGAGAGGGAACACAAGCAGGGGGAGTGCGAGAGGGAGAAGCAGGCTTCCCGCCGAGCAGGGAGCCCGATGCGGGGCTCGATCCCAGGACCCTGGGATCATGACCTGAGCCGAGGGCAGATGCTTAACCGACTGGGCCACCCAGGGGCCCCTGTTTTACTTTTTTTTTTTTTTTTTTTAAGATTTTATTTATTTATTAGAGCAAGTGACAGAGCACGAGCAGGGTGGAGGGGCAGAAGGAGAGGGAGAAGCATGCTCCCTGCTGAGCAGGGAGCCCGATGCGGGACTCGATCCCAGGACCCTGGGATCATGACCTGAGCTGAAGGCAGATGCTCAACGACTGAGCCACCCAGTCGCCCCCAACGTGATACTCTTAACAAAGTTACAAGTTAGTTACAAGTTAGTCCGCATCCTAGTTGACTGCATTCCTGTTGAGTGATTAGTAACTAATGGATTCAGACAACTGGACTGCATTTCTTCAGTTCAGCACATCAGAGCCCATTCTAGACCTATAGACTCTGTGGCTTTGAAGGCACTATAACTGATGTGTAAATAAGAACAAGTGAAAGAGACCTTAAAGTCATATAAATAAAAACAAATGAAGGGGTCTTAAAAGACATAATCATGTAAGGGACAAATGACACAAAGCTTATTCAAATGCATCAGGTTATGTGGGATAACTTAGTATAATGAAGTAAATTTGGGGTCTGGCACACAGATTTTATTTTAACATGTGAAAAATGTATCAAGCACCAGGAATGTCAATGTATAAAAAGAAGTTCTAGACAATGTAATCTCACCATCCATCCAGTGCTTGAAATATATCCCTCCCAAACACCTACAAGAGAGTTACATAATCATTTCCGGCAGTAATTGGTTTTTAAAGATTTATTTCTTTGAGAGAGAGAGAAAGAGTGCAAGTTGGGGGAGGCGCAGAGGGAGAGAGAATCTCAAACAGACGCTGAGCTGAGTGTGGAGCCCTTCGTGGGGCTCGATCTCATAACCCTGAGATCATGACCTGGAGCAGAAATCGAGACCTGGACACTTAACCGACTGAGCCACCCAAACACCCCTCCTGCAGGAATTATTAAAATAAATATTCCAGGTTCTTTTTTAGGTCACAGGGACAGACTACTGGAGTAAGAGAGTGATATTCAGGATCCAAAAACAGTGTGGGCTGAGAAAACACAGTCAGATGAGGACATCTGACCTGGAGACAAGGCGGGCATGGATCTAAGGGAAGTTCAGTAAGGACAAGGAAAATAAGGGCTATGCTCAGCTAGAGCCATGAGGATGATGATGTTCTTGATGATCATAACAAATCTCCAGTTCTTTCAGTACATATTGAAAAGACATTGGAACAATGAATCTGATTAGTTGATCATACTCAGTTTTCTTGGAAAGCAATTTGAAGTAGTTACATAGAATTGAAATAAAAGGTACATTTGATCAGCAGAAAGGGAAAGAAATCCTCTTCCTGTAAAACTATGCTAAGAAAACTCATTGTAACAGCACATTTTCCAGGCCCCCCCCCAAAAAAATAATGTTAGAAAGCTTCTATTGCCTAATTCAAGAAATTGGAACATATTATTCCCCACAGTAGAGTAATAATTTCCTAATTCTGAATTCTCAGAAAAATTTTTGGTACTATGAAAAAGCAGATTTGTGCCTTCCTATTGATCTAGCAGAAAGTAAGAATAAAGCTTGAAGAATCATGAGAAAGAAATTATTAGAAGATCCAACTTTTGGCTATTCTCAAAATATCAGTATTCTTACCTTGAGCTTTGATTGGTGTTTCATAGGAGGTGATTCAAAATTTAGCCGAGTACCCAAACTGTGGGTTTCATGTTAGAGTTTTAAAGAGATGTGTATGCTGTAGATATTGGCCAAAGGGCATTTTGCAGTTAAAGTCAAGTGGCCTATTTCCTATGCTATATTAGTATTCAACCAGAGATGGGAAGCCAACAAAGCAAAGAAATCTCTCAAAACATTGCTCTGTGTTTCCTGAAAGGCTCAAAGAATTGGTAAAGGAAAAAGAGAGAACATGAAGGATCTAGAGGAGAAAAGAAGGTAAAGTGGATGATAGCAGATCAGTTATATTTTACAGAGCAGCTTGGAGATTGACTGAAAACGTGTAATTTGGAGAGATAAAAGCGTGATGCCGGAATCACAGTCTTTTTGAAGGAAGGAGTGGGCTGAGAAGCCAGGTGTGAGACAGGGGGAGTGGTGGGGAGGGGCGCCAGACAGCGTGGTGCTGGACCTGGGGGCCAGCCTCCCACCTGCTGCCCTCCAGTGCAGCATCATAAGGGCAGGTCAGCATCACCCCTGCCTCCTGAGCGCTGAGAGCAAGCGAGGCGACTCCCCCTGCCCACCAAAACACACAATTTGATTCCTTTGGATGATTTCATTCCGAGCAGGATGGCATAACACCGACTCTATCAGCAGTCTGGCCACAAATCACAAGTTCTCCAAGCAAAATTAGCTCACTTCTTGAACATAACTTTTTTTTTTTTATGTTATCCATTTAGATAATGAAAAAATGACACTGAAAAGAAGCACTTCAGTTTTAGAAGACAGAAAATGTTTAGCTGGATCACTGTGGGCTCTTTCTGCTCTTCCCTAAGGTCACGTGAAAGAGCTGACTTAATAAAATGTTCTCAGTGAGATCTTTAATTATCTGCTCTCCTTTGTAAACATGCAGAGATTTAATTTTCTGAGTATTTGAGTGACTTGATCAGGTCTCAGTATTAGCCATTCTTCTCGATCTGTTCACAACTTTGTCAGGACATACACCATTTTCGATTCAGAGCTGCAGAAGGCTGTGGTGATGGTCATGGACAGTATGTGGCCCAAGACGTCCATTTCATGGAGCACCCAAGACATACAGGCCAATCATGGGGAATAACTACTCCTGTCCCTTTGTTGGAAATGTGGATCAATTTTCTAATGGGTTTTTCCATGGACTGACCTGCAAACATGTCACAATGTAGTTTTAGAGGAGTATGGTCTTTTTCCAATCTTTTTATGTTAAATTATTCACCTTGAAACTTGTACACCATTGAGGATCTCTCATCCTGATACTGGTCTTTTTAGGCTAAATGCAAATTTAAACAAAGTTATTTCTGATCTTGCCTTTTGTGTAATATACAGTCTCTATATTGGGTAAGAGATTCAATGAAAACATAATTTTATACAGAGAACAAATTGGTGGTTGCCAGAGGGGAGGTGAGTGGGGAGATGGGCAAAATAGGTGAAGAAGATTTAGAGGTACAAACTTCCAGTTATAAAATAAATAAGTCACAGAGAAGAAAAACACAGCACAGAGAATACTGTCAATAATATCGTAATAAGGTTGTATGGTGACAGATGGTGTAATAACATATGATTATTGTGGTGAGTATTGATTAATGTATAGAACTGTTGAACCACTATATTGTACACTTGACACTAATATAACATTGTGTGTCAATATACTTCAGTAATAAAGAAATAAAAATGCAATTTTAAAAGAGTTTCAAATTGAAGTAGTCCAATGTTCTTTATAAACTCCATAATTGCATTCTTTAGCAGATATTTAGATATATTGAGTATTAATTTTGATGAGGCTAAAAAAGTAGATGAATTGTGGTTTTCTTGAATCCATAAGGAAATTGAGAGCAATGTGGTCTAGTTAGGTCTTCTATATCTAGGAGATATTCTAAAAGTGGTCATTTTTAGGAAAAAAATAAATGTATTGGCTTTAAGTACAAGAGTAATTTTTTTTTAATTAAAGACAAGAAAGGGGCCTTTTATAGACACAGAAGATTATCAAGTTGAATTTTGTTTCTAAATTCAAATGTAAATAACAGTCTCCATCTTTCTTTTACATCCCTGGTGGAAGGGGCAGACCCTTGGTCTCATTTGGAATGCCATGGGGATACTTCTCTACCACTTTTTACCCTGTCATCAGTAGTCAACAAGATAGAACCTATCTGGGGAGGCTCAGCAGGGTCTCTGGCAAATGTGAGCTCTCTTGGTATGAAGACCCTCGGAGATGCTCCAGAGGAGGTTGGGTCATTCCCAAGGACATCCGTAGGTAGCCTCCTTAGCTTTGTTCCCTGTGCCTGGAGATACCTAGGTACCTGTTACCAGGTGTTCTCAATCCCTCTTGAGATACTCTATCCATATGTAACAGGAAGTGGGATGGTCTGTCTTGCATGTCCGTCTTTTAGCCTAAGAATGGCCCTTTGCAGACCATAGGAGAAGGGGGGTCTGATGCTTTACTCTTTCTTTAATCTTAGGTCTGTATCAATAAATCGTTCTATAAGTAGAACCGTGTGCCTTTAATGGAGTAAGTTATACAACTTCACCTCTGTGGGTTGTGTACTTATTCAGGAGCTGATTAACTGATGCAGTCTGTAAAATAGTATTATACAGATATAGAATAAAGTATCCATGTTTCTAGGGCAAGTTTTGTTGTTTAAGTGTGCTAAATAAAAAATATATATGTATGCCCTCACCGTGTAGATGAGATATGTTTTCAGCCTGATTTCCAAACGAACATTTGATCTTTCTACTAAAAGTAGTAATGGGGTTCCTTCCCCACTCACACATTGGAGTAGAAGGCATAACAGAACTCTGCCCCCATGCAAACGGGGCAGAACAGCCATCACTGGGTTCATAATTAGTATCAGTGACTTTACTATCATAGTGGAGGGAATAATCCTTAATAATATTACAGATAAAGGCTATGTTTAAGGTCAGAATTTTTATCAAAAGGGCAAGATTAAAAATCTCTTTGGGGGATAGAGTGTAGAATACTTCCACTCCTGATTTGATGTCTAAAATATTCCACATTAATCCCTTTTGAGCCATTTCTTTACATTCCCCATTTGAAATAAAAGAGAGTCTCAGAATATATTCGAATAAGTTAGGTGTTTACTCAATAAAAGGGAGAGTGTACAGAAAAACATTCAATTACATATAAATAAAACACAACTCAACAAAACCTCCAAAAGAACAAGCCTTGAAGGAGTCAGTTGTGAGAGAGAAAGGTTCTTCAAAGAAAACTATGACAAATGCACCCAGTGGACAACCACACCTGCAAAGAGCCTGTGGAAATCATCTTGCAGAGAATTCAGAGGCTCCTGCCTCTGGGCAAAGCATGCACATGCTGGACTCCCTGAACAATTGAGCCAAAACATCAATATCCAACTGAAAAAGCACCATGGTCTTCCAGGTTCCCCTGCCTCCAAACGCATTTTAAATGTGAAAGTTCAGGGTTAAAGCAGAGTCTACTTGGAAGTCAATGGGGAGAGAATTGAAAGGAGGCCAACCTAAATCAACAAGGATGAGCTTGGAAGACTGGGTTATATGCTCACCATATAGTCAGCTATGGTTTGAACTTTCTCAGACACAGCATCAGCGTGGAAATGTGATATCAAAGGGAAATCTTCTAGCTGTCCAAGGAGGCAGGAGACACACAGAATTGAGTATAAGTTTGTTTTAGCTTTGCAGACCCAGAAACTCCATTGTCTAACATCCTCCAAATGCAGACCAATGTAATAATGCATTTTCATCTGTTTCCATTAGTTTTCCGGGGTTTTAAGTGGTAAAAATTAATGTATCCTATTTTATTCTAAAAATTTTAAACATTTAAGAAATATTTAGATTGAAAACTGAATATTATCCATTACCATAACTTTGTTTTTCATCTTCAGAAATTTAAAAGAACTTAGCTATTCAATATGTAGGCTTCCCTATACATGTACATATATATTGTATACACATACATATGCATAAATATATACATATTTTCCAAGCATGAGTATGATTAGCTACTTACATTATCATTATATCAACTTTAAATCAACTTATTTAAGTGTGATACATCATTTAATCTACCTACTATCCAACTTTGAAGTTATCTCCACTTTTATTGGTATTCAATAAGAATGAATATTTTTTGTTTCTCACACTTATGTAAATATTTTTTAAGATTTATTTATTTATTTGAGAGAGAAAGAGAGAGCACATACATGTGCATGAGTGGGGGGAGGGGCAGGGGAAGAGGGAAAGACAGAGAATCTGAAGCAGACTCCCTGATGAACACAAGCCCACTGTAGGGCTCAGTCTCACAACCCTGAGATCATGATCTGAGGCAACACCAAGAGTCAGATGCTCAACCAACTGAGCCACCCAGGCACCCCTGCACTTATTTAAATATTTATGGATAGATGCTCAGAAATATAACTGTCTAATTGCTGGGTCCAAGAGCATGCATGGTATTAATTGTGAATAATATTGTGAAATTTCTCTCAAAGTAACAGTATCTTTGAAACTCTCATCAAGAGCACTGAGTGATATATGGAAGTGATAAATCACCACATTGTACACCTAAAACTAATATTACACTATATGTGAACTAACTGGAAATTAAATAAAAACTTAAAAAAAAAAACACGGGAGAGTGAAGGATTGCTACTAGTGATGACACGAAGTTGGGAAATTCTCCTCTAGGAAAACAGTTAAAATTTATCAACAAATTTATTAGCCATAAAAGCAATAAAAAAATAAACAAACAAACTTTCATAACATAGGAAATTGGCCAAAGGAAGATAACCCATTGATTGTTATTGATTCTTGTTTGAGTAAGACCAACAGGAGTTTGTGAGTTTCTTGCCTGGGGATACTCCGACCCAACTCTTTACTTGATTTGCAAAAAAAGTGCATGTCTACCAATTTAGGGGTGGTAGTACAAAGTAGTCACTATGCAGTAAGAGGTGGTAGGCTCCATTTGGGAATGGTGTGAGTGAAGATCCATGGATTGGTCCATAAAAGGATCAGAATTTGTTTGGAAGAGATAGGAAAAGCCACAGTCTTTGCTTTTAGTCCATTTGTAGACCCAACTTAGGGCAAGCACTGGAAGCCAGAGATTCAAAAAAAATGTGGGAGCCATAGATGGGCTGAGATAATCTATGCATGTATGCATGGCTTGTTGCTAAACTTTATAAACTGGGGGCAGAGATGCTGAGACAAGACAGGAAAATGTGACAGACAGGAGAGAGCTGGCTGTAATTTGAATAAATTCTTTAATCTACATACACTTCAGCTGGAAGAAGATAGAAACTTATCCAGTTTAAGGTATTTGTGTTAGTTTTAGGCTGCCATACTAAAGTACCACAGTCTGGGCAAACCTAATCAATAGAAATTTGTTTCTCACATCTTAGAGGCTAGAAGTCCAAAAACAAGGGCTGGCAGGGCTGGTTCCTCCTGAGGCCTCTCTCCCTGGTGTATAGATAGCTGTCTCCTCCCTGTGTCCTCACAGTTGTCCTTCTGTGTGTATCTGTGTCTTAACTTCTTCTTCTTTGAAGGATACCAGTCACATTGGAGTAGACCTCATTTTACCTTAATTACCTCATTAAAGTTTCTGCCTCTAAATATTTTCACATTTGGAGGTCTGGGGGATAGGGGATTTTAGGAGAAATGTTACTCAGCCTATAACAGTACCTAGGTATAATCTATACCCCCCCCCCAAAATGGTTGATCATTGGACTATGGAAGTCCATGAGCAACCTTCCAAGGGAAGTGGGCTAAAAGTTTTTTAAAAAACTAGCAAAACCATCAGCACCTGCACATAGTAGGCTAAGGTCAGGCAAGTAACTTAACTAAAAATAAGCAACATTCACCAGGAAAATAGAAAAGAATTGATAGTTGCTACAATATATTATATAAAATACAAGACTTAAATATAGTTTTCAGGGGTACTTGGATGGCTCAGTCGGTTAAGCATACAACTCTTGATCTCAGCTCAGGTCATGATATCACAGTCCTGGGATCAAACCTTGTGTTGCGCTCCGTGCTCAGTGGGGAGTCTGCTTGAGTCTCTCTCTGCCCCTCCCTCCCCCTCAAATAAGAATAAATAAATCCTTAAAAATAAATAAAATGAAACACAGTTTTCAACCAAAATACCAGACCTATGAAAAAAATATTGTGACCTATACTTAGGGAAACAAACAAACAAAAAGCTTTCAATAGAAATGGTATCTGAGTGTGCCTATATATGTTGGTTTTACAAAGACTTCAAAGTAGCTATTATAAATATGTTTTAATAATTAAATGAAAGTAAATTTACATAATTAACTGAACATATGTTTGCAATGAGTGAACAGATAGAGATGGAAACTATAAGAAAATGGAAATTCTGGATTTGAAAAATACAAAATCTGAAAGTAAAAATTAACTATATATGGTTGCAACAGTGCAACTGAGATATCAGAAGAAAGAATCAGGAAACTTGAAGAAAGAGTAGGAGAGATTATTGAATCTGAAACAGGAGAGGAAAAAGATTGAAGACAAATTAATGGAACCTTCAAATCCTGTGAGACAAAATAGTGTTCCAATATATGAATAATAGGAATCACAGATATAGAACAGAAATAAATATGGACAGAAAAAAAAAACAACTAAAAATATAAAAGATGAAAAGGTCTAAAATTTGATGGAATACACAAACATACAGACTCAAGAAGCTCAACAATTCCAAAATAGGATAAATACAAAGAGAATCAGATCTATTTATATCATAGTTAAATTGCTAAAAACCAAAGACATGAAGAAGAAGAAGAAGAAGAAGAAGAAGAAGAAGAAGAAGAAGAAGAAGAAGAAGAAGAAG
>NW_022589747.1:3115431-3194146 GCF_004348235.1 Phoca vitulina
AGAAGAAGAAGAAGAAGAAGAAGAAGAAGAAGAAGAAGAAGAAGAAGGAGGAGGAGGAGGAGGAGGAGGAGGAGGAGGAGGAGAAAGAAAAAAGAAGAAGGAAGAGGAGGAGGAGGAGGGGCAGGGAAGAAGAGGAGGAGCGGAGGAGGAGAAGAAGAAGAAGAAGATCTTAAAAACAGGAAGAGAAAATGACTTATCACACAAGGTGAATATTCATTTAATGGCTGATTTCCCATCAGAAGCACCAAAGGCCAGAGGCAGTAAAATGGCAAATTCAAGTGCTGAATGATTTTTAAGTATCTGTAAACCAAGAACTTAATATCCAGTGAAACTATCCTTCAAAAATGAAGGTAATATAAAGACATATCTATATAAACAATAACTGACAGAAGTTGTTACTCACAGACTTGTCCTGAAAGAAATTATAAGCAAGTCCTGGAGGCTAAAAGAAAATCCACAGGAATAAACAAAGAGCATTGAAAATATAAATATGGGGGTAAACATAAAAAAATGGTGTGTATATACATATACATACACGTACTCATCTTGAAGTGAAAATTGGATTCTGTATTGTTGGGTTCATAACATATACACTGAAAAATACATGGCAGTGATAGCCTGGAGGATGGAGACAAAATTATTTTAGTGCAAAGTTAAGGTAGACTGTGATAAATCAAGCATGCATATTATCAGCTCCGGAGAATTTAGTAAAGTTGACTAAATTTCTACAACTAAAAAATATTTTTAAAAGAAGACAAAACCAAAGTACCACAAAAAAGTGTGGTTTATAGAAAAAGATGGCAAATACAAGACATAAATACAAACACATTATTGATTACATTACATGTATGCAGACTAAAATTCCAATCAAAGGCAGAGATTGTCAGATTACATGAAGAAACAAGATCCAATAATATGCTGTCTGCAAGAAACATACCTCAAATTCAAACATAAAAGTACACTGAAAGTAAAACAATTGAAAAATATATACTATGGAAACAATAACCATAAGAGAGCTGAGGTAGCTATATTAATATTTATTGACAAAGAAAATGGATAAATCGTGTTACGTTCAAAAAAGGTAATTGTGCACCAAAGAAAAGATGAATGATAGTCCATTATGGACATAAATATGATTAATCTCACAAGTGTTTTTTCAAGTAAAAAAGAACAAATTATAGAGGAATACATAGAAAATGGTTCTATCTGTGTAAAATTCAAAAATATGTATAACATACAAGGTATATTACAGGGAAATGGTAACAAAATTATAAAAAATTATAAGAAATTATTAAACATGAAAATCAGATAGATTTTGTCTATTTTATACTTAAAATTTTTCATAAATTAGTATTTCTGATATGATTTGCAGATTTATTTTGATTGTTTTGATTTGTAGATAAACTCTTTTCTCTTTTACTCTCAAAATGTTTAGCTATTTGTCTTTATCTTCAGAGTTCAGGTTTTCATCATGATGTGTTTATATGTTCCACACATTAATTTTGTTCATATTTTTTCTTTCTCAGCCAGTGGTGAGTACTTTTAATATGAAGGTAAATTTTCCTCATTTCAGAAATTTTTTATACATTGTTTATTAAATTATTACCTCTGTCTACCCTTCCTATTCTTTCAGTCTGGACCAAGTATTGGGTTTCCTCAAGCTCTTCTTCCTACTTTGAAATTTTCTTGCTTTTTTTTTCATATATATATTTGAATGTCTGGATTTTTTAAAACATTTTTGTATGCATTCATTTTATATTTCTCTATGTTTTCTGTTGTCATTTTATTAAATTTTGCTCTTCCTTTGGGAAAATGTGGTTTCAGTTTCTAATACCTGTTCTTATTTCTCTGGTTACATGCATTTAACTTCACAGCATGTGCTATTTTATAGCTTGCAATACTCACTAAGATGTCCTGGAATATTTTCCAACTATCTTCTGTTTCCTGCCTCATTTATTTTCCTCTGGGCTCAGTTATCCCATTTGCATTCCCTGGTTCTTTTATTTCATGCTCTTAGGTTGCTTCAAGATTGGGAAAACCCTTCTCTTGCTTATAGCTCTAAAGAAGGAATGGATCAATTAGTAGATGGGTTAACATACAACTAAGTAGGTCAGACACATCCCTCCCCTGAACTAAGACCTGTATAATTGGCTACTGATTGTCTAGAAGCAGGTCTCAAGGCTATGGTGCAAGCACAGGAATAAACAATTATACGCACATTAGGAGTTAATTATATTATCTGTGAGAGAGCATTGTGATGCTTATCACCTGTGTCCTTCTTTCCTTCGTGTGTTCATTGTAGAAAGGTGACTTATTCAGGTTCTATCTCCCTTTTCAGCTCCCCACTTCTGGTCCCATTTCTCAGGGCTTCATCCTCGGCTAAAAATACAGCCCTGCCTTTTGTAGGGGAGGGTATGGATTTTCCTCACTCAGCTCCTCTGCTGGCAGGCATTCAGTTAATTTCTCTTTAAATCATCCTACAACGAATCTTAATATTTGAATCTCTTTATGAAATATTTCCTAAATTAAAAAATAAAGTCAGTGAAACTTATATGGGAAAATTGACAGTGTCATGTGTAAAATCCTTGACTTGAGACCAGAGTCAGATGTCCTAGGTTTATAGCCCAGTCCTAGCCCTAGAGATATCTTCAGGTTCTTCCTTCTCAAAATCGACATACTATTTTTTTAAAGATTTATTTATTTTGGGGGCGCCTGGGTGGCTCAGTTGTTAAGCATCTGCCTTCAGCTCAGGTCATGATCCCAGGGTCCTGGGATCGAGCCCTGCATTGGGCTCCCTGCTCGGCAGAAAGCCTGCTTCTCCCTCTCCCACTCCCCCTGCTGGTGTTCCCTCTCTCGCTGTGTCTCTCTCTGTCAAATAAATAAATAAAATCTTAAAAAAAAAAGATTTATTTATTTTTATTTTAGAGAGAGGTGGGGGAGGAGCAGCAGGAGAGGGAGAGGGAGAATCTTCAAACAGACTCCTCGCTGAGCATGGAGCCCAAGGCAGGGCTAGATCTCAGGACCCCGATATCATGACCTGAGCAGAAATCAAGAGTTGGACGCCCAACTGACTGAGCCACACAGGTGCCCCTAAAAATGGGCCTACTATTTTTAAATATTTATTTTAAACTATTTCAAATGGATATAATCTCTTTAAATACTATTTTAAAATATTTTAAAAGGTTTCATATATTAGAATATTTTAAGAGCACAACATTAGTATCTGGCCCACAGGACTGTAGTGGAGATTAAATGAATTAGCAGGTGCACAACACTTTGAAGAGTGCTCAGCACATAGTGAGCATTATGACAAACAAACACCCACATGGATCTCTATTGCTACACTTCGCATGATTATTTTTAGACACGAAATTATTGAGTGACTTATGCATCAAGTATTTTATTTTGGCAGCTAGAAAGAAATTTACACCTTAGAGAAATGTGTACACTTTCTATTTATTGTTTCTTCAGGAAATAATATTAGAAGGAGAAGATAATTGGTTTTATATTCAGAACTGGATTTAAGTCCCAGTTATGTCTATTTATACACTCGAGCTAATTACTTAATGTCTCTGGGTCTGTTTTCTTTTCATTAAGTAAAAGAAAGACAAAATAAAACATGTCACAAATTTGCAGGATTACATGACAGAAGATAAATAAAAACCCTTGTGGAATCATATATTTATTTATCAGACTTTCCTCTGCTTACTTCTAATAAGAATATAAGGATTAGCATACTCTTCTTTGGTTTGTTTAAACTCTTGGGCATATTATTTATTGCTTCCTATCGGTAGGCACCAGATGACTACCAGTGTGAATTCTTAATAAATTCTAACTGAAGACTACAGATAGAAAGACAGTTTAGACCAAAATTTGGAGGTGCCAAGTCCAAAGAAGAAGAAATGCTTATTTTATTCCTGCAAATCTAAACCAACCCATTGCCCTGAGCTAGCTGATGTAGGCATTTTTATTGAGAAAATATAATTTAAGTTTCTCTATCTTTTTAAAAAATCTGAGACACTTGGTTTGCTCAGATTGCTCCACACTAATCATATGAATTTAAAGAACCCCTTCATGGAATCAATGTCACCAGAGTAACGGGATCAATATTGAACAAGGGAAAGCATTTCTTATGCATAGTTCCAGATCCCTCAGGTCTTAAGACATATAAAAGGAACTCGATGAGATGTTTGCTCCTGTGGCTAAAGATTGAGTGAAAGATTTGCTTTATGGTTTTAAACAGGGAAAACTTTAAAAATTCAGCAACATCTGTACTTATAAATTATGAAAATAAAATTTTGCATACTCTGAATTTCCTCTTTAATAATGAAATGGTGTCATCCACTGCATTAATGTAATTAAGAGTTAATTTGTTTCTTTGTCAGGATAATTCATTTTGACCATATTGTATTTATGAGCAAGACTATTTTATTCTCCCTCCAAATCCTACTTAATGAAATCTTTCACATTCTACTGGCAGAATTTATGTAACTTTCTATAACGGTTCATTTTGATGAAAGATGGAAGTTACGAGATACTGCAGGTGTGTCCCTCCATAACTTAAATCTGATGGAAAACATAGTCCCAAAATTCATACTGATGATTTTGGGGAAAACTCAGGTACAAGTCCTCCATTATTTCCTTCTGTCACAGTGTTCTCATCTACTTGGATCAGGCTTAAAGTTTCCTTGAAATAACAGTAATATGAGTCATCTGATAAAGCCTACATTGAGATTGCTATTCTCTGTGTTTCAGAGTCTTTAAGTACAAAGAGGATATGATTTAGCAGGGTCCTTCTGTTTTTTTTAAAATATTTTATTTATTTATTTCAAGGAGAGAGAGAGCGTGTGAGTGGGGTGGGGGTGGCGGGAGAGGGAGAGGGAGAGATAATCTGAGGCAGACTCCATGTTGAGCACTGAGCCCAACACCGGGCTCGATCTCACAACCACAAGATCATGACCTGAGCCAAAACCAGAAGTTAGTCTCTTAACCGACTGAGCCACCCAGGCACCCTTAGGGTCCTTCTTAAACCAAGTCATATACGACCAATAATACCTGGCACTTGATTGCTTTGTAAAAGTATGTTTTCCTCTTGTCCATACAGTGGTGAATTTTTATCATGTATTTTAATAATGGGAATGCCTGAAGCAGTAATTTTAAATAATTTCCTTGCCTTCTAAATATGCTATTATAAAAATATTGTTCCTATATCTCATTTTAGTATATTAGGTGATAGCAGTATAGTTTGGACATGAACACAGAATTATAGGACAAACTTTTTTTCTCTATCATTTTGTTCAACCTCCAGATAAAACACGAGTAAATGTCGATGCAGAAATATTACAAGACAGTCCCAAGGCCACAGTAAGTAGTGAAAGTGGAAAGCCACATTGTTAAGCACGTGGAGCAGAAAGCCCTCAGGAACATGGGGAAACACAGAACTCTGGCACCAGGTTGGGACCCCAGGGGGCTGTCCCATTAGTGAGTGGAGAACAGTAAGTCTTTGTACTCATCTAGGTAGGTGGCTGTAAAGCTTGTCCCTGCCTAAGAGTATGAATTGGAAAGAAAGTTTTTAATTTCACATGGGAAATTAAAACCCCAACATCACATCAAATACATGATGAGAGTCCAAATTTATACTACTCATCTGATGCCAGAATGACCTAGTAAAAGTGAATGTGTGTTGGCAAAGGGAAAGAGACAAAAACAGTACCTCTCCAAGGAGAACCCACACTCAAGCCAAGGGGGCTCCTGTTAAACAATGACAGTGACCTTCACTGAAGGTGAGTCAACAAACAAGAGCAAACCCCAATTAGAAGGGAAAAATGCCACCACAAAGGGTCAGCATGGGCTCAACTCAGCAGAAACAAAACTGGAATTACTTTCATTCAAAGAGCATCAGGTTGTAGGTCAACCTAAAAAGAGACCATAACATAAAAGATACCACAAAACAGATAACTGGAGAGATATAAGAAAGAATGGGAATCAAAAGGAAAAGCATATTTGTGATGAAGGAACATGCAGCTGTAAGAAGGAACGAGAAGGAACCACCAGAAACAAACAAAATATATAGTTGGTGAAAGTGAAAATTTATGACCGGATGAACAGCACATTAAATTTTGTGAAGGGAAGACTTTATGAACTGGAAAGCAGGTATGGGGATAACATTATATTATAGATATAGATATAGATATTACATTACTATTGTAATTAAATTGGATAATAAATAAATACATACATATAACATATTTACATCTCTCTCTCTATATATATCTATATTTATATCGATGTATATATAAAAGGATCTATGACATGAAAAGTAGGATAAAAATGTTTGGAATATATCTGATTAACTTATTGGAATAAAAAATACAATACATTACATAAAAATAGATTTAATTAAGGGGCACCTGAGTAACGCAGTTGGTTGAGTGTCCGGCTCTTGGTTTCAGCTCAGGTCGTTATCTCAGGATCCTGGAATCGAGCCCCACGTCGGGCTCTGCACTCAGCAGGGAGTCTGCTTAAGACTCTCTCTCTCCCTCTGCCCCTCCCCCCACAGTCTCTCTCTTGTTCTCTCTCTCTATCTAAAATAAATAAATAAAATCTTTAAAAAAAGTAGTATTTAATTAAAATGTCTGAGGATTTTACAAAAATAATGACACCTTGTTCTCAGATTTAAGAATTGAAGTGAGTGAAACTGCAGAATTGCCAAGACAGGGAGAAATCTCAAACAGACTCTATTTACCTGAAACAGGTTATTTACCAATAATAAGACAAAAGGAACAAACAAAAGAGAGAGACAAGAAAATAATTGATTTTTTTTAAATGACATAAATTATCACGGTGCAGGCATCAAAACATTTTAAATCACCATTCAAATTAAAAGACATTAAAATAAAATAAGATAGAAACAGAGAGGGAGGCAAACCATAAGAGACTGTAGAGTTAAGAGAACAAACTGAGGGTCTCTGGAGGGGAGGTGGGTGGGGGGATGCGCTAGATGGGTGATGGGCATTAAAGAGGACACTTGTTAGATGAGCACTGGGTGTTTTATGTAAGTGATGAATCACTAAATTCTACTCCTGAAACCAATACTACACTATGTTAACTAACTTGAATTTACATAAAATTTAAAAAATAATTAAAAAATAAAGGAAATTAAGAGCACATTGGAAACAGAAAAAAATGCATTCATCCTGAAGAAGAAAAAAATGCATTCAGTAACAAATGGGAGCATAGCCTTTAATAAACTGTCACTTGCAATATTCAATAATATCCTAGAAATCCTAGCAGTTATATTAGAACGGTAAATAAGTGGCTTAAAAGTGAAAGAAATGAATCAATATTTTATCATTTTAAAGGAAAATTCAAATGGTTCTACAGACAATCCATAAAATCCAATCAGAGATGCCAGCAAGCTCTTAGACTATAAACACAATCTATTTATGATCAACAACCATTTATAAATACAATTAAAAATAACACATCATGGACTTCTTCTCTCAAGATTTCTATGGTCCAGAGCTCACACAGGATCAGACAATTCCTGGTTCTGCCCAGCCATACAGAACAATCACAACTGAAGGAGGACCAGGTGGAGGACAAAGCAGGTATGGACTTTGTGGGTGACAAAGCCAGCCCTTGACCACAGGTTGCCTTGATACTACTTGAGTCAAGAGAACTACATGACCAAACAAGATGTAAAAATGATTGGTTTACCTTCCTGCCTACAAGTGTTTGGGTAGATGAGTCAGTCAACTTAGATAAGAGAGTAAATGGGTCAGACCTAAAACATACACAAGAATGTCCACAGCAGAATCCTTCATAAGAGGAACAAATTGGTAACAACTCATATGCCTCAACAGTAAAATGTATATAGAACCTATGATGTATTTATAAAATGAAAGTGAATGAGTAACAAGAGGGACAGATACTCAAACATAAAATGGAGTGAATAAAAACCAGGTACAAAAGAACTATCATATATTACATTTATGTAAGTTTAAGCAACAGGAAAAACTTACCCATGGTTGATGAATATCAGGATATTGATAAAAAAATCTTTGTGAAGGAGGGACATTTTAGGGATGGGACCCAGCATATGGAGGCTTCACAATGCTGCCAAAACTGGGTAGAAAGTCATTAAGGTCTACACTGAAGAGAATGCATTCATCTGTGCATTTCTTGTACTTCAGCAGATATGTTTTCTAAAACCATGGGAGAGACAACAAGAGCGTGATCAAGAAGAGTAAATATAAAGCTCAAAAGGAAGAGGACAGAATTCCAAAGATAGCAAAGGTTACCACCATAAATGCAAATAAATTAAATTTGCCAATTAAAAGCTAGAATTGATCAGACTGGAAATAAACATACTGTGCCCTGCATAGAGGACTGACATATGAAGCCTAGAAATGCTAGAAGTAAAGAATTGATAAAATTTGTGTAGGAAAATGGTAGCCAATGGTAAAATGGACACCAAATAGATTTTCTGACATGATGTAATATAGAGATCTGTTACCCATTATGCTACAGGCTTTAATTCACCATGATGAGTCAGATAAAGCACACAGCTCATGATGGAAAACTCTGGTAAAAGCACCTTGGTTTCCCTTAATCAGACACTTAACCTCAACTAAATACAAGGAGCTGATTTATAAACAGAATGCAGCCTTTCTCCAGAACTCTGGGAGTACGTGCCTCCCTCACTGGGCTTGTCAAAGACTCTGTGTAATGTCCATATCTACAAAAGATCGTTTGAACATGATCAGATCTGCTGGTCATTGGGCTCAAGGGCAGAACAATTCTAGCCTGGATATGACGCAGAGAGAGCCCTGTCTTGCTCCTGGACCTACCTGAAACTGACATCATCCGCCAATGAGTGGGTTGCTTCAGGATTTCCAAAAGTCATGTGGCTTCCATAACTTTTAGAAGCTTGCTAAGCACTATCTGTCTTTCTTATGCAAGGTGCAACATCTCCTCCCAAACCTTAAAGGGGATGTCTTGGTATGTGAGAGGCTTCTGGGTCCTAAAACCCTCCCTCATTCTGCAGGCCAATTAGTCTTTGGGAACTCAGCTCCTCCCTCTCCCAAGCATGGGTGGTAAGCCATCTGGAATATATCTCTTGTTTCTTGTGTGCCAGTTGCAATTAGCTAGAATTTATCATAATGTGGACTTACATGATATTCTATCAAACACAACAATGAACAAAGATTTCATAGGTTGTACAAAACCAAGATTTCAAAACAGCTCTGGAACAAGACTCTCCTTGCCGTGAAAGGTCAAACTGCTATATTTGTAAAATTAAAAAAAAAATAATCCATATCATGTGATAGAATCTATGTCAATATCTATAATGATGCCACCATTTAATTAAGTTGATGGCAGCCCATCATCACCCAGTTTTTTGTGGAGGCCAGACAGATGAATTGAATGGGAATATGGTGAGGTCCTTCATCATGTATTATGGGCTGAATGTTTGTGTTCCCTCAAATTCCTATGTTGAAATCTTAACCCCCCCCCACCACGTGACGGTATTAGGAAGTCATTTGGGAGGTGATTAGGTCATGGGAGTGGAGCCCTCCTGATGGAGTTAGTACCTCATAGGAAGAGACACAAGAGAAGTGATGCCATGTGAGGATGTAAAGAGAAGAAAGGTGTCTGCAAAGCAGGAAGAGAGGCCTCCTCAGCTGCCGAATTTGTCAGTCCTTTGACCTTGGACTTCCCAGCCTCCAGAACTTTGAGAAATAAATGTCTGTTGTTAAGCTGCCAGGTCCATGGTATTCTGTTATAGCAGCTGGAGCCAAGACGTCATGCATCTTTCAACATTTTCGTGGTGGTGCAAATCTCTGCAACTCTTCAATATTCCTCCTTTTTCTCTACAATTTAAACCACTTATATGCACCCTCCCTCCACTTGTAAATTTCCTTACCCTCTTACCCTCTGAATCGGTGCTTAAGAGATGCGATGACAGGATAAAAATCACAAACACAATAGAAGTGGAAGGAAGCACTACAATTGGGAAATATGCCAGGCTCTTGGAAATATTGTTCACGTATTTTTGATCCCCATTTTACAGATTAAGCTTCTTACTTCTTTCCAGTATTATGTCAAGGAGGTACATTTAGAGCAGCCCATCTTTTTTTTTTTTTTTAAGATTTTTTATTTATTTATTTGTCAGAGAGAGAATACAAGCAGGAGGAGTAGCAGGCTGAGGGAGAAGCAGGCCCCCTGCTGAGCAAGAAGCCCGACGTGGGGCTCGATCCCAGGACCCCGGGATTATTACCTGAGCCGAAGGCAGACGCTTAACCCACTGAGCCACCCAGGCATCCCTGGAGCAGCCCATCTTTGTGTCAGGCCTTAAACCAGCCTCCCCAGCAAGTGATTAGAATCAGCTGAATGCCAAGGATGACATGAGTGTCCCCGTGTCGGATTTTTTCCTACCTTGTGTAATATTTCACAGCCATTCTGGTTCTAACACCCTCCAGAACCCTTTCCTGGTGCTATCCCCCCTTTCTTGTGTTATCCTCCCTTTCTTGCTGGGACATACCAGCCAGGTCCTGCAGTCTTTTCCACATACAGCCTATTTGGGGGAACTTTGACGTTCACGTTCGATCTCTGCCAAATCGTGACTCTGGCATTGGTGGAAAACCAGGACCTGCCTCAGGTGAGGTCACTCTCCTGGTAGGGGAAGGCTGTTCTCCTTCGGCAAGGTGAAAGGTGCTATGGCCCATGGCCAGAATGGTCCACGAAAATGTGAGAGTTCCAGATTTTCAGGATCATTTCCCAAAATATCTGCACCCCTGGACATGGGGTCCCTCTCATTTCTAACCACAGCCCTGACTTTGACAGAAAGACCACCTGTAGCCATGCAACATTTAAATGCTTAATTTGGTTTCAGCCAAGACACGAGGAATGAGTCCCTTTGTAACTGCCCGAGACGGCTTTGGGCTCTCAGAACATGCTTCGGGTTGTCAGTTAATTGTTCTGAGCCTATCATTTGAGGTGTCCAAAATCACAGCACTTGTCAGAACAGCTATCACCCTTCATCGTGCTAACATTATCCTAATCAAAGCAGGAGGTAGCTACTAATCTCTCAGCACTTGCTTTCCACTCGTACCAAATTCCAAGACGTGAACTTGGTGCATGCCAGGGTCATTATCATTCCACTGACTACAAGCTAAGGGCTCCCAACGTCTATCGGAGAGATTCATGATCCAATGCCAAAATCCCTTCCCGAGGGTCTGATTTATACGACTAGTCCTCTATCAGCCAGATCCCCTGAGAAACGGGCTTAAAACAAGGATTATGGGTGAATGATTCTCTGCGAGAGGCAGTCCTGGCCGTGAGCAGTGGGAGAAGGGGTGTTTGAGAGGGAGGTGGGAGTCAAGCTCACTGATGCGTCTCTGTGCTGATCACTCTTTCCGGATGAGCTCTGCAGGAACCAGCCAGCTGCTTGGCTCATGGATGTCTCCACAAGTCCAGCCAAAAAGGAGAAACTGCACCTCAACCAAGCCTATGAGCTAAAGGACTGGGCATGAAATTTGTCTTTTGCTCCCTCCCTTCTGTTTCCTATCTACTAAAGTTCACTTTGAGGTTAGTTAACTCCTACAATTTAGAGGTACATCATCCCACGCATTAGTGACCGCTGAGGAAGCCAGACATTTCAGGCCCCAGAGTGTGGCATTGCACTGGAGTCTGGAGGAAGAGGAGCCTGCACGGAGGTCCTACAGTCCAGAGAGAGGAGGGTTGGGGACATCCAAGGAGGTTCATAAGATGACAAAGTGTCATGTTGGGAAAACAGGGAAGAATCCGTGTGTGTGTGTGAGCGCGCACATGTCTGTTGTCATGAGTCCAGACTCCAGAGAACAAATTAGCTCTAGCTATTAAACAAAGCAGGATACATAAATTTCAGAACTCAGCATGGAATAAAATCATGGGCATCCCTGTTCAAAATCCCAGAGAAAAGTCCTCTTAAAAGTACTAAAATAAAGGGGCACCTGAGTGGCTCAGTCGGTTAAGCATACGCCTTCAGCTCAAGTCATGATCTCAGGGTCCTGGGATCGAGCCCCAAGTAGGGCTTCCTGCTCATCGGGGAGCCTGCTTCTCCCTCTCCCTTTGCCTCTCCCCCTGCTCATGCTCTCTCTCTCACTCTCTCTCTCAAACAAATTAATAAAATCTTAAAAAAAATAGTATAGAGCTTAACATTAGTCTTTCTATTGTTAAATGACACTTTTAAATATAAATATAAGAACATTCACTGCATATGGAATCATCGTATTTCGCAATTTGTATTTTGTGACTTGGATATGCATGCATATTTCATTGTTATCAAAACAGTGGGACTGGGATGCTGCATACACGTAGCTCAATTTTTTTTTTTTTTTTTTTAGTTTCACTTCTCGATAGGTGCACATTCTGTCAACAGTGTCAACTTCCGGCTTGTGGACAAGTACCACAGGACCGGCGGGAAGGAACTCGGAGGCTCTCTATCCTTGTCCTTCCTATCATTGCAGTAGGGGAAGGAGGCTGATAAAGGGAAGGGACAGGAGTAGGAGAGGACAGGATAGGGTCCTTGGTCATCTGAATTTCTTAGAACACCATTGCTTCTCTTCTGAATTCAAAAACAAGAAATCCTAAAGTTCTGGTTTGAGAGGAAAGGTGGCCACTCAGGGCTGAGAAAGCCCCCACTTACTTATTCACTGACAGCACACTCGCCTTGCATTTGGTTTGAATCTTCTGGAACTCCGAGCCTGTCAGAAGTGTGCCTGTTAATGGTTTTGACAATTGTATATACTTATGTGGCTATCCCTCCAATCATGCTAGAACATTCCATACCCCAAGAAGCTAGCACGTTCCCCTCCTACTCATCCTTCCACCCCTACCCCAGGCACACTTGAACCAAATTTCTATCACTACAAAGTAACTTCCATAATTCTAAAACCTCATGTAAACAGATTCATACATTAGGCAATTTTTTGTTTCTTCCATTCAACATGTTTCTGATATATCATTGTCGATAGATGGTTGAGTTGTTTCCAGTTTTTGGCAATCATGAGTAAAGCAGCTACAAAAATCCATGTACGATTTTTTTTTTCCAGACATATACTTTCATTTCTTTTGGGCAATTACCTAGGAGGGTAACTTATTGGTCTTATGGTAAGGATATGTTTAACTTTATAATACGTTTCCAAACCATTTCACAAGGGCTTCTATCGATTTTTACTACCACCGATAACATGTGAGAAACTCACTGGCTGCAAATCCTCATTGAAATTGGCACTGTCAGTGTATTCAATTTTATTCCTTCTCGTGTATGCAATGGTGGGTCACATGATTTAATTCAATCTCATGGCCCATGAGGTCGAGCATTTTTTCCATGTGTTTATTGACCACTTTTTTATCACTTTTCTGAAGGGTCTCTACAAATTTTCCTGACAACAATATTTATCTTCTTGTTATTTAATTGAAAATTTCTTTATTTGTTATGGATGCAAATCCTTTGTCACATGTTCTGTATGACAAATATTTTCTTCCAGTCTGTTTCTGGACTTTTTATTTTTCTTCATGGTGTGTTCTGGATATCAGGTAAGTTGTTTATTATTTTGATGGAGTCCAATTTATCAGGTTTCCTTTAGAGTTAGTGCATTTCACGTCCCAAGAAATGTTTGCCAACCCCAAGCTTCTAATTGGTTTTTAATCTCACGTCAAGATCAAAAGATCGAGTCACAAAGGTTGACAGTGACCTGGATTTTATGTTGACGGTAAGCCCGCGGCCACTCTGAGGGTGAAGTATCTTATCTGGGACAAAGCATCATACCTCAGCTTTTACTGACATAATATTGAATACTATGAATACTTTATTCCACCCTAAAATAAAAACAAAGGCAAACGTTTTTACATTTGGAGAATTTCTGCTTTTAGTAAAAACAAGATTGAAGTAGCAACTTGATTTTACCAGCTGTAACCTACCTGGCTAAGTTATTGTTTCTGTCCATGACTTTTATTTTTTAATTTCCTCTCTTCTTAACTTGTGTTCATGTAGAGTGTCCATCATGGAGAGAGCCAAGTTGTTGGCTTCCAAGTTGGACACTCTAAGCTTCTGGACAAATGCATACTCTTCTTACACTATTCTATATTGTTAAAAGCATTTCCCCTGCCTTTCCTAGAGACTGTAAGACTGTCTGTGACAGAGACCCTGTCTGGGGTATTTTTCTTTAAATCCAGCATCTTAGTGTCTGCTGTATGATAAGAGCTACATTATGTTTCAGGGTGTTTTTTGTAACACACATAAATAATACGTTTTAAATCTACAGTGTTAGCGTAGTATGGGACTATTTCAACATTTTCAAATATCAGAAAATTACACTGATGTCAAACAAGATTTTCCACCTGTTTTTTCTGCCCTTCATTCCTCAAAAAGCTCTCATGCCTTCTAACACACACACACACACACACACACACACACACACACATAGATGGGGTAAGCATCACAAATAAGACACACGTGTTTAGACATAAATTAATTTGTAAATAAACTCAAAGAAAAAGTAATAGTCACCTAAAAGAAATATCATTTATTCACTTAGATAGTTTTAAATTTAATTTAAAACATAGAAGATAGAGACACCTGGGTGGCTCAGTCCGTTAAGCATCCAACTCTTGATTTCAGCTCAGGTCATGATCTCAGGTTTGTAGGATCGAGCCCCGCACTGGGCTCTGTGCTGAGCATGGAGCCCTCTTAAGATTCTCTCTCTCTCTCTCTCTCCCCCTTTGCTCCTCCCCCACCCCATTTGCACAAGCTCTCTGTCTTTCTCTCTAAAATAAATAAATAAATAAAACATAGAATATAGATTCATGTTTTCTTTTAAAGGTGGAAAAAATGTCTTTCTTTTCTGTAGAGAAATTTTCCAGTCGATTATTTAGATACATTTTTCCATTGTTATCAGCACAGACTTTTTTCACTGTGTTATACTTTTCTGCGGTCAGGGAAGTGACCCCACATTTGTAGAAATCCCACTGTGTGGTGGTTAGCATCACACCATTTCATTCAATCAATGCACTACAGAATTTTATAGAGAAACAAACTTCTAGTTTAAGGGACTGGTATTCAGAGGCTTTAAGACACTCATCTGAGTGCCATATAATAATTCATAATCAATACTGACATCCCTAAGAAACTGAAGATAGTTCAAACCACAATACAAAAACAACTCTCTTATTGGAAAGGTGATGATGTGGGGAACAAAGTACGTCAGATTTAACAATAACAAAGTTAATTTTTAGATATGATTTCCCCAAACTGTTAATTTAAAAAACGACGTGGATGGAACTGGAGGGTATTATGCTGAGCGAAATAAGTCAATCAGAGAAAGACATGTATCATATGACCTCACTGATATGAGGAATTCTTAATCTCAGGAAACAAACTGAGGGTTGCTGGAGTGGTGGGGGGTGGGAGGGATGAGGTGGCTGGGTGATAGACATTGGGGAGGGTATGTGCTATGGTGAGTGCTGTGAAGTGTGCAAGACTGTTGAATCACAGACCTGTACCTCTGAAGCAAATAATACATTATATGTTAAAAAAAAAAAGAAGGAGATAGCAGGAGGGGAAGAATGAAGGGGGGGAATCAGAGGGGGAGACGAACTATGAGAGACTATGGACTCTGAGAAACAAACTGAGGGTTTTAGAGGGGAGGGGGGTGGGAGGATGGGTTAGCCTGCTGATGGGTATTAAAGAGGGAACATTCTGCATGGAGTACTGGGTGTTATACGCAAACAATGAATCATGGAACACTACATCAAAAACTAATGATGTAATGTATGGTGATTAACATAATAAAAAAAGCAACTTTAATATAATGTTATATTTGAATTTCAAACTAGAGCAGTGAACTGGTTATAAAAAATTGTTCTCTGAGATATTTGTAAATGACATATTGGATAAAGGGCTAGTATCCAAAATCTATAAAGAACTTATCAAACTCAACACCCAAAGAACAAATAATCTAATCAAGAAATGGGCAGAAGACATGAGCAGACATTTTTCCAAAGAAGACATCCAAATGGCCAACAGACACATGAAAAAGTGCTCAACATTGCTTGGCATCAGGGAAATCCAAATCAAAACCTCAATGAGATACCACCTCACACCAGTCAGAATGGCTAAAATTAACAAGTCAGGAAACGACAGATGTTGGCGGGGATGCGGAGAAAGGGGAACCCTCCTACGCTGTTGGTGGGAATGCAAGCTGGTGCAACCACTCTGGAAAACAGTATGGAGGTTCCTCAAAAAGTTGAAAATAGAGCTACCATACAATCCAGCAATTGCACTACTGAGTATTTACCCCAAAGATAAAAATGTAGGGATCCGAAGGGGTACGTGCACCCCAATGTTTATAGCAGCAATGTCCACAATAGCCAAACTGTGGAAAGAACCAAGATGTCCATCGACAGATGAATGGATGAAGAAGAAGTGGTATATATATACAATGGAATATTATGCAGCCATCAAGAGGAATGAGATCTTGCCATTTGCAATGATGTGGATGGAACTGGAGGGTGTTATGCTGAGCGAAATAAGTCAATCAGAGAAAGACATGTATCATATGACCTCACTGATATGAGGAATTCTTAATCTCAGGAAACAAACTGAGGGTTGCTGGAGTGGGGGGTGGGGTGGGAGGGATGGGGTGGCTGGGTGATAGACACTGGGGAGGGTATGTGCTACGATGAGCGCTGTGAATTGTGCAGGACTGTTGAATCACAGATCTGTACCTCTGAAACAAATAATGCAATATATGTTAAGAAGAAAAAAAGAAGAAGAAGATAGCAGGAGGGGAAGAATGAAGGGGGGGAATCAGAGGGGGAGACGAACCATGAGAGACGATGGACTCTGAAAAACAAACTGAGGGTTCTAGAGGGGAGGGGGTGGGGGAATGGGTTAGCCTGGTGATGGGTATTAAAGAGGGCACGTTCTGCATGGAGCACTGGGTGTTATACGCAAACAATGAATCATGGAACACTACATCAAAAACTAATGATGTAATGTATGGTGATTAACATAACAATAAAAAAAGAAAAAAGAAAAATTGTTCTCCATACCCTTCGGTTTCCTCTCATACTTTCTTCCTGGATTTGTAGCTTGCTTACAAACAATTCATTATAAACAGCCAACAACAAACCAAAAAACCCCACACAGATACGGGAAAAAATGGCAGTGCAGATGGAAAAGTCAACCATTAAAAGGTACTGAGTATTTCTACTTACTCTCTAAAAGCTTTTCCCTACTGCTAGGGATAGAAGGACTCTCTCCAGATTGCCATAGAACCTGTGATAGCACGCATGAAATTGTGGTTCTGATTCAACCCCTTTTGAAAGATTCTTGTTCTAGGAGAGACACTAGCCTTTGAAAATGCAGGTTACAGTGCCATTTATAACAGCTGCAAGATTACTAAGTGCTTCTCTTCCATTTGATCTTAAAATAGTTTTGTGGGATTATTTTTTTTTGTCTTTAAATCGACACGCACATATGTGAAAAAATGGCTCCTTCGATTTCTACTTTCTACTTGAAATTTCCTCCTGTTTTTTTCCCAAGAAGGCACCGTCAGTCCCACACCTCAGGACTGTCAGAAAGAATCTCAATAGGTGAGGAAGAAAAGGTCCTGGAAAATGCACCTGTAATTAAAACTTTAACAGAACTATAGGTTTCCTTGGTTCTTCAAAGCCTTCTTATGTGAAATTAAGTCTGATCAAAATTGTTTTTGAGGAGCATATTGCTGTTACTGGTCTGTTGCGAATGAATAGGAAAAGTGCCATTGATAGGAATATATAACCAACTGAAATCAACAGTGTGTCAGATAGACCATACTAATGTGAATTAAAACCCAAGGCATACTTCACAGTGTTATAAACAAGTCTGGAGATAGCTGGAGTAGATAATAAAATATGACATGCACAGTGAGGGTGAAAGTTACTGTGTTAGCACAAGATTCAACAGGCAGGAGATGCTCGAGATGCTCAAGTGATTGTTGTTGATCATTTCGTAACACTGTCTTAATTTGTGGTCTTTCCTTGTGGCGATTGAAATGATAACTTTGGGTTAATATTGCATCATAGGAATTAGGACTGAACATCCTGTTACATGATGGGCTTGTCCAGAAAGTCTGCAGTTAGCTAAGGAAATTCTGCAGGCTAGTATCAGGAGAAAAATCTACGTTGTTGGAGATTAATGAAGAGTTGCTAATGCAATACGATGTTGAGTGACATTTTGTGAAACAATTTTCAAACTACAACTATATTCCTCAGAGTTGGCAAATGCCTGTCTCTTTTGCTCAAAAGCTGGGACTGTTGTGGAGATCTGAGACCTAGTGTTTGTTACAGTTCCTTATACATAGTAGGATTTACATTTTATTTATCTCTTGCTTCAATGTAATTAATTATTCACTGCTTCTTTGTATCCTTATGATGAATCTTTATAGATTTCTAAGAAATATGTTATTTCCTGTTTATACACACAAAAAGTCTGATTCCAATCAGTTTTTCAGCCACTCTTTCTGATGTTTCTATGCTTCCATTTCAAATTAATGAGTATAACACTGGTTTTCTGAAGACGTCTTTGATCTGCACATTTAAGATAAAATGCTACTTTATTAAGTCCTGAAAGCGCACAGACATTATCTTCAAAAACCCAAGTAAATTATATTTCCTATCAGAACAACAGACACAAAAATTGCCTGATAATTATTTGTAACATGAACGAGCAAGACCTAGCCTTACCTGATCCAAAGAAGGAGATAAAATATGTTCTCCAGATGCTAATGCTGAAGAAACAGAATTGTTTAGAATACCGCCTCTTGGAACCCTGTCTGAGAAAATGCCAGTGAACAGAATGGAGACGCTATCAGGAAACCATGCAAAAATCATTTGCTTTGTCCCTCCTGTGTGTGAGTCACTGGTAAAGTTACATTGTATGTACAGTAAACTCATGATTTCCTGTGATGGCGCGTGTGATATTCTCCTTAAAGGTGAGAGAACCCAGGTGGTCGGCAGAACCCAGGTTGCCACACACAGGGATGGGCACATTCAGAGGGCAGTAGGTTGTTGGAGGTCTCTCCCAACAGTTTGCCCCTGAAAGGCAAGTCCACTTTATATTTAAATATAATTCACAATAGACGATTGGCTGGTGGCAGTTCAAGTGGAGCTTATGAGAGCAAAATTGTATTTTTCTATTTGTCTCGGGGTGACTGGAGTTGGGATGATTCACCAACAGAACTCAGAAGAGAAAAATGTTTAAACCAGAAAGCAACTGAATCCGCCTGCTTCCGAATTTTCCAGAATCGAGCTCTTTGAATTTTAGTTATTTTAATAGAATTCATTTTGACAGTGATTTCTGTGGGCAAGATCCTTCCCCTCTATATTTTGTTAATGTTTTCACTTCCATTCTCCGTTAGATTCTATTTAATCACTAGGAGGAATATGTGCCGTTAGTAGGAGTTATAATAATCCGACGGTCTGTTCTCCATGCCTTTTATTTCACCTTGTTCTTCATTTTTCCTTTGCATTGTTCTTGTGCTGTTGTAAATGTGATTTTTTGCACTTGAAATTTATGCGGTTATTTTCCTGTCTTACCGATGCTATAGAATGGAACCATTTCTAATGTGCACGTGACCTCTTTCCAAAGGACGCAGTGATCGGGTGCATGCCATGGGGCTGTGAGTGGGGAGGTGTCCTTCCCAGTCAGCCTCTGATTCACATGTTTATTTTCCAAATATATCAGCAGTGACTTCTGGCAACTCGTTGCCCCAGGTGGGAATGCTAATACACATGTATTTCCCTCCAAGTTTTTGGTTCTTAAACTTTTATCTGTGGGTGATGGAATAAGCACCTTGGGTCTTGGGAAGGAGAGCAATCAGGAATAAATGGTGCCCTTTTGCAATTTCTGGTTTCAGGCTGAGGGGTACAAGTGCAGGGAAGAGGGTTAGCTGTAAAAGAGAGGAGCCAAGGAAGGCCTGACGTTCCCTGCACCAGGGTTTTTGCTATGAAGGTGAGGTTGTTCATTAATATTTGACGGGGTCCAAAAGAGCTGAAGGATTTGTCTATTGTGTAATCCAGAGTCAGAACAGGGAGAACCTATAAACTTGCTTTGAGATGTGGTACTTTGGAGGGCAAACAACAACAACAACAACAAATAAAACTGTTGGCTGATTTCCACTGTGTTATGCTCTGTCAATAATCCAGCTTTCTCTGACCGAGCTCCTGTGGATTTCAGAACACGTGGACCATTGGTGACAAATGAGCCACATTTGGCTTCACTTCTGGGGAGACTGTGCTAGAAAAAGCTACCCAGGCTTAAGGCAACTGAACTTCACATTAATTGACACCGTATCTAAAACTTTCTATAATTTCACATCTTTTTATATGTACTTATGAGATAGAGTTCTTGGTGTTGACACTTTTTAAAAAGGTTTTATTTATTTATTTGAGAGAGAGAGAGAGAGAGCACCAGCAGGGAAAGCAGCAGAAGGAGAGGCTCTGGGACCATGACCTGAGTCAAAGTCAGATGCTTAACCGACTGAACCACCCAGGCGCCCCGTTTGTGTTGACACTTTTTATAAAAAACCCTCCTGCTACACTGCTATTATTGTTCATGAAATAGTACCTTATAATAAGCTATTCTCATTGCATATTATATAATATTAATATATTATTATTAATTATCTTTCTAAATCTTCCCTTTACAAAATGAAGATCATTCAAGCCAATGTTTCTCACTCTGGGGTAAGCGTATCCAGAAGGGAAGAAAACGGTACATTTTTTTTTATTAACACTGTTTTCTTTTGAAGGTTTCTAAGGAAAAATCATCAAACTAATTACTGAAAATATGCTATAATAAATGGACATAGTATATAATGGGACACAAATTTGGATGGAGTTTTAAGCAGAAGGTGAAAATTTAACAACATTCTGATACAATGTTGCCGGTGGACCCCTCTGTGGGGTGGGGTTTTGGGATGCTTCTAATCTCTTGACCTTTCACAGATTATTTATGTGATCCTGTCTTTCAAGATTGCCAAACATGAGGGTGCTCCCTCCTGCCTCCTGCACTGTAACAGTGTGTGAGCTCCAACATTAAAATAAATAGAATTCTCCTGTCACTTCTTTGGAAATGGAGAAAAATTGACAGCTTATTGCTCATGTAATCACCCATTTAAAATTGAAGACAGCTTATTAAATCTTCCATTTACTGTTCTATTTTTCAAAAAGCCCAAATCACTTAATCCTTGCTCATAAAATTTATTTCTAATTCCTGTATCCTTCCCTTAAAGAAACGATCTTTCCCCATGACATGATGATCATTTGTATATTGTACTAAGAAGGGCAGACGAGCAGGTGATTAATCATGTGGTTGAACCAGTGGACTTATACAAAACCTTTCAATTAAAAATACATATAGGAAACGGAGGGGAAGATATTCATCTTCACTTTCTTAATCTTTCTTCAAAGATAGGTCCCATCCATCTCTGTTTATTTTATTTTTACTGAATCTTTCACACTTGAATTATATCATCTGTGGAACCATTTAGATAGTTCAGATGCTAAGAAACCCATTCAAGTATCAGCTTTCAAAGAATGTGTTCTGGGAAGGACAATGTATCTCAAAGTTTATTTTCATGTAAGGGAAGCATAAGCTTTTTTTTTCTTTTTTTTTTTTTTTTAAAGATTTTATTTATTTATTTGAGACAGAATGAGAGAGAGAGAGAGAGAGAGCACATGAGAGGGGGGAGGGTCAGAGGGAGAAGCAGGCTCCCTGCGGAGCAGGGAGCCCGATGCGGGACTCGATCCAGGGACTCCAGGATCATGACCTGAGCCGAAGGCAGTCGCTTAACCAACTGAGCCACCCAGGCACCCGGGAAGCATAAGCTTTTATGTGTGGGTATGGTAACTCTAATTTTTAACAAGGGAGCTAATATACTTTTAATGACAGAAATACAATATCCATGAAAAGGAAAACATCATTTTTCATTACAAGTTTCAGGGGCATGTTATGACACATCAGGGTATGTGTACACAAAGGTTGCTGATACATTTTCCTAAAATTCAAATAGTAATGTAACAAATACCGGAACAAATAACAAAAAACAACCTTGGGTACCACATGCATCCACACACTCCCACCCCTCCAGGGCAGCCGCTATTGTGAATTTGAATACCAACAATTAGTTCTGCTTGTTTGGAAATTCATGTAAATGGAATCATACTGGGAGCACACCTCTTGTGTTGGGCTTTTTTACTCCAGTTTGTGAGATCTATCCATATTGAGGAGGGTAATTATATATTTTTCCTTCTTGTTGCTTTAAAATGTTACTTAACATAAATATGCCACAGGTTATTTATCATTCTTCAGTTAATACTAGTTTTCCCCCCATTTTTTGCTCTTTCCAGTTGTGCTGCTGTCTACACTCTTACAGGTTTCTTTTGGTGAGCTTATCTACACATATGTGCCCAGGAGGGGAACAGAGAGGAGAGAGGAGAGGCTTACCCAAGTGTTTGCACTAATTTCAGGTCCTGGGAGCACTGTACCCAGTGTCCTTGCCCACAGTTATCTAGTGTGCTGTTTGTGGTTTTATTTTGCATTCCCTGAGGACTAATGAAGTTGAGAAACTTTACATTTATTAGAAAATTTGGTATCCACTTAGTGAAGTGCTGATACAAGGCTTTTTTTTTTTTTTTTTTAACTTTTATTTATTTGAGAGAGAGCATGAGCGGGGGGGGGGGGGGGGGCGCAGAGGGAGAGGGAGAAGCAGACTCCCCGCTGAGCAGGGAGCCTGGTGATGCTGGGTTTAATCCCAGTGATGGGGTTTTGGAATATAGGTGAAGTTCAGTGAGGTGAGGTCTGGGGCCAATGGCCAAGAAAGAATCCTTGAGACATCTCTGGTGCAAAAAGGTGGTTTTATTAAAGCACGGGACAAGACCCGTGGGCAGAAATAGCGGCTGCCCTCTCCCTGGGGTTGTGAGGGGTGGCTGATTATATACTTGGGAGTTGGGGGAGGCAAGGAAAAAGGGAGGTTTCAAAAGGATCTTTGTATGTTAAAGAAGACTCACAGGATACCAGAGGCCTGGCCATTGTTTTACCCTGTAGCAAGGCATTAACAGTAAGATAGTTGGGAGCTTCCTGGAGGAACATTACCTTCTGCCCACTTCACCCAAGTATCTGTCAATGGGCTGCAGGTTATAGGACATTGAATTGTATCTACATTCCCTTCTGGAAGCTAGGCCACTGACAGAAATGCTCTGTTCTTGTAAATTGCTAAGACTTTTGTAAACTGATGGAGGCTCAGGTCTTGCCGGACTGTAATCTCTATAAAGTAACTATTTGTTTCTCCTTCAGGGCAGCAGGAGTGCCTGAGCTGTCCTATACATCCCATGGGGGAGCTTGTGGGGTGTCAGCTTCTGCTTTGTCCTCAGCTAGCCTTCTGTTCCCTCATCACCAGGACCCTCGGATCATGACCTGAGCTGAAGGCAGATGCTTAACCAACTGAGCCACTCAGGCCCCCGAGCCTTTTTTTTTTTTTTTAAATAGAGATAAATTATTTTTGCTCTTTGATTTGGAGAAGCTCTTTATATATGTTGATATGATTCTTTTGTAAGAAATAAATACACTGGATCCTTATTATTTGCAAATCCTGGGCATGTGCCTACTTGCTAAAATTTATTTGTAACCGAAAAATCAGTACAGATTCATGTGGGAAACAAAGGCAAAAGAAAAATAACTAAATTTCCTTACTACCTACAGTCCATTGACAAGTCCTTGAAACAGACAGTGGTCTTCCTTTAGGAACTTAGTTGCCTCCACGTTAATGCTTTGCTAAGAGCAAAAGGCAATCTTAGCCCACTACCAGGACCCTCAAAGTTTACTTTTTTTAAAAAATTTTTTTATTGTTATGTTAGTCACCATACATTACATCATTAGTTTTTGATGTAGTGTTCCATGATTCATTGTTTGTGCATAACACCCAGTGCTCCATGCAGAACGTGCCCTCTTTAATACCCATCACCAGGCTAACCCATCCCCCCACCCCCTCCCCTCTAGAACCCTCAGTTTGTTTTTCAGAGTCCATCGTCTCTCATGGTTCGTCTCCCCCTCCGATTTCCCCCCCTTCATTCTTTAACATATAAAAATTCATTGGGAAACTTCCTTTATCTCTACCCCACCAAGATACATGTTGGCAATCATCCCCCAAGCATATGAACCACTGATACACAGCTGAAGAGTCTCATGACTGAGTTTTTACTGAACAGTAATAAATGACCTTTCCTAATGATAACTAGCCCCCCACAGGATACTGGAAACCTTGTTTCCAAAATACCTGGGAGGCTTACACTATCCCTAACCCCCTCCCAACTTGAGAGTATATAATGGGCCACTCCTCATGACCCCCGTGCGGCTCTTTCTGCCCTGTTCTTTAAGAAAACCACCTTTTTGCACAAACCATTAGGGTTTGGTCATTGGCTTCAAACCCTAACGTCTTTCCTACGTCACAAATGGCACTTTTGTGGTCCCTCATGTATATATGCAGACTGGCAAAAACTTTGACTGGAATCACCCGACACACGGTCCCAGCTGGGGAAAGACAAGTGATACTCTGTGGTTTGAGCTCTCATACAGAAATGTCGGTCGGTGCTGGCAGGAGAGGGCCGTGCCCTGCCGGGGGCTCCAGCTCCAGGGCCAGCAAGCTGGGGTAGATCCACAATCTGGAGACTGATAGTGAGGTGCTCTCAACCAACTTACTTAGCACTTTCAAACTTCATTTTCTCTTTTGGAAAGAAAAGAAAGAAAAAAATAGAATCTGCCAGGATGAGTTGTTTAGGATTTAAGACTGGAGTCTATGTAAGATACATATATAAGTATATGTATCTCCCCAAATGAATTTTGAGGAGACACAAACGTTAAGACCATGGCAGTGCTCTTTGTGAACTGTCTAAAAAAATATTTGCCTACATGAAGAGCATAAACACATTTTCTTATGTCTTATTATAAAAGTTTCCTTGTTTTTTCCTTTTACGTGTAAATATGCTATCACCTGAGATTGAGTTCTATGTGCAGTGTGAGGTAGGAGTGAGGGGCCATTTTTTTCTTTTTTGCTGTACGAATATCCTGTTAACCCAGCCCGCTTTGTCGTGGTATTGCTGCTATCAGGTGACTCCATATGGTTGGGTCTGTTTTTGCATTCTGTTGTGTCTCTGGATGAATTTGTGGATCCAGGCACCAAGAACACACCCTCCTAGTAACTGTAGCTTCATAAGATTTGGTATCAGGTAGTCTGAGTCCTCCTCCAGCTTGTTCTCTTCCTTGACCTCCTAGCCCTCCTCCCCTCCTTTTCCTCCTGCTTTTTCTGTTACAAAATTGCCTTAGATTTTATTTTTAACTTTGCAGTTTCATACAAATTTTAGAGTGTTTGAAAACCTTAGATTAAAAAAGATACCTACTCAATATTTATTGGAATTACATTGTATTTGTAGGTTATTTGGGGGAAGAATTGATATTTTTACAATATGAAATCTACCAAATCTTGAATACGGTATACCTGCCATTTATTTATTTATTTTTAATTTTGAATTATAATGTTTTGTGCTTTTCAGTGTCTAGGCTTTCTGTATATTTTCTTTAAATTTATTCCTAGGTATTTGATATTTCTCTAAACTATGTTAAGTGTTATTTTATAAATTCTGTTTTCCTTTTTTAAAAAGATTTTATTTATTTATGTTGGGAGAGAGAGAGAGAAAGTGGGAGGAGGGGCAGGGGGAGAGGGAGAAACTCAAGCAGACTCCCCACTGAGCATGGAGCCTAACACGGGGGCTCCATCTCACGACCTTGAGATCATGACCTGAGCTGAAATCAAGAGTAAGACTCTCAACCGACTGAGCCACCCAGGAGCCCCTATAAATTCCACATTCTCTTTGTTCCTGATATATAGAAATACATTGATTTTGCCATATTGACAGCATGTTGAATTTACGTTGCAACGTTTGCATGTTTGTTAATTTGTGGGTTCTTTTGGATTTTCTTTGTGCATAATCATGGCAACTGTGAGTAGTTATTATCTTATTTTTTCTTATCTGATCTTCTTTCCTTTCCTTTCGTGTGCTTGCCAGGCCCTCCAGGGTGCTGCTGAGCACAGTTTGTAGCAGTGAGTGTCCCGGTGTTATACCTAATAGTCACAGAGACAGTTTTCACCAATTTGCCATCAAATATGATGTTTTGCAGTAAATGTAGTGTGGATTCTATGCATCAGATTAAAGAAATTACCTTCCGATCTAGTTTGCTAACAAGTTTTAATACTGAGCTATTGTTGGATTTGATCAGATAGTTTTCTGCATCTAAAATAGTGATCATAAGATACATTATTTTCTAATGTGGTCCCTGGTGGGTCATGAATATTAATCTCTATCTCACAGTAGTTCTGCTATCTATACTCTGTTTTTCAGTAACTTTCTGCTGAGGTTTTAATCCCCCTGTGACATGCAGCCCCAGAAGTCAACAAATATCCCAGAAGGGTCACTGCATGTGTTCAGCCCTCCACCCTAGATGTGCACCCAACTCTGGTCTGGACTTTGGGTATCCCTGCATTCTGTGCTTTGCAGCAGCTTTCAGCCTCCTGCCTGTTGCTCAAATCAGCCAAAGCCCCTACGCTGTCTCCCCAGCCACGATTTCATTCCACGGGGACTCGCTCCTCTCTAGAGAATCAGCTGTTCAGTTCTGATTCTCTCTGCTGTTCTCCAGTGGCCTCAGACTAATGATCTATCTTATCAGCCTTTTCCTACCATATCTGTGGAAGTTCTGTTCTACAGTTAACCAACCACTCCATTTCCAAAGGGAGAAGAGGGAAATTCTCTCTACTTACGTTAATTTATTTCAGACACTATATTAAGCTATCAAATATTTTTAGGGAAAATATGCCCATTGTTTTATAACAATTGCTATGACAATCTTATATTAAATATTTTAATTTACTTGTGTATTTCTCCACTTTCTCCATCTATAATCTTCACTCCTCTTTCCCTGCCCCAGCCCTATAGAATCAATAAGAGTTGTAGGTATGTATCTTTTCCTTTGTCCATGCTTAAAAATTGTATAAAATATCTGCCTCCAGCAATGACTAATGGGTTGCTTTGTATCAACCTTCTACTGACAACAAATATATATCTAGACCAGATATATTAAAAATAAATATTTTTGAAAGGATCACAGAACTACCATGGCCTCAAAGATTTGCAGGGCAACAATGTGAGAGAGAAGGGAAACTCAGAGGAGTCCAACTTGGCATTGCTTTCGCCTTAGAGTATTTGCTGACTTTAAACAATACTGGATTCATGAGGTACAGAGCACAGTCCCGGGATTTGTGGAATGGAGAATGGCAACATTGTTTGGATATATCAAAATGTAGGGTTTGCAAAAATGTGGAAGGAACAACTTCAACATGGTTGTTGGAACTAAAATAAAACAATAATAGATATAATAGATATAAAATTAAAATGTACATATATGCATTGCATGTGGACTTGCCTAAGAAAGGGGCTGTACCCCCCATCCGTGCAGTGTGAGCAACCGCATACAGGTAGGAAGTGTGGTCAGGCTGGTGAGGGGGATGGAGGTTCGGAAATGTCATTCCGCGCATTTGATCTTCCTTGAATCATTTGTAATAAGAATATTCGTGAATCCCTTGAGCATGAAAACATACATTTGTAAATAAAATATTGTTCTTGAGAATGCTTTCTTTCTTCCTTTTAATATTTTAGATTAGTCTGTGTTCCCATTGTTTCCAGAGAAGAAAAAGCACTGAGGTATGTGTGCAAGGTTCAGCAGCTTTGAGTCGTGCAGTCCTGTGGATCATCCAGCTAGTGAATTTCCTGCTTTGAACAGTTAAATTTATCTTCACTGTGTGGTTTGCAGGTCTAAAGTGCTAGCAAGATTGATCAGAAAAAAAAAAAAATATATGTATATATATTATATATCTATAGTACAGAATATCTAGAAATTGTAGTGAGATTTGATAAACTATAATCAGGGATATTTCAAATATTTAGAGTATTTGAGGATGTTTCGGCAGGAATAAAACGAATCGATGGAGTGCAAGGAAGCCTATGTGCTATCTGCGAGAGACGCTGACAGCCAGAGACACAGGTCGGACTAACACAAAGGCAGTGTGTGTCCCTGATGCTTCTGCATCCCAAGAGGAAAGGGAACATGTGGAAGGTGTCTATGTGGAGACCTTTGTCTGAGCCCCGATTGGGTTTGTTGCCCCTTCCCTTCTCCGGTGGCCCAGACTGTCAGGCCCGCACAGGCAAATGGGGAGTGCAACGTCACCCTATCTGAAATCTTCAGGGATAAAGACATTCTCTAGCAGGGGATGTGACCCAGACACCTGCAGGGGGCCCCATAAAACGGAGAAGGCTGCCAAATCTAATCAAACTTACTTTGGTCCTGTATTTCTTCTCATGCTGTTGTGTGACGTCAACATTCACTAGGATGCCAGCTCACTGTATATAATCCAGGCAAAGGAGGCGCAGGGAGACTGTATTGTAATGGGTCTGTAGCTGTTGTGAGGATGCGAAAAGCCAGCTCTAACCACGGGGAGAAGGAGACCAGCTTGAGTCAGCCGAGCAAGGGCGGCCTGAGCTCCTGGACACCTGTGAGCAACAGGTCCCAGGTGTGGAACTCGGGGCTTCACGCCCAAAGGCACATGATGGCTTCTGTGCAAATGCCATGGAAGGTTCATGATGTGGTGCAGGGGCCCCTCCATGGTCAGGACGGCACACTGGGACACCTTGTGGAGAAGCAGCCCAGTTGAGGGAGCACAGCCCCTTGAGAGAACCCAGCTGGACCGAATTTGTACTCCAGTGTCCTTTGAGCCACTAGGGGTTGGGTGGTTTGCTGGGCAACCACAGGGAGCTCCCACGGGCTCCTTGCCCCGTCCTGGAGAGCAGCTTGCACCGAGGGCTCAGTCCCATGCCCCGTCGCTGGCGTGGCCCCTCCTGGCCTGCCTCCCCAGAGAACAGTCTGAAATGCCCCTTGATCCTTTGCAGCACGCAGAGACCCTGCTGTAGAGAGCTGACGAGGTTTCTCAGCCTCTCAGCCTTGGGAGCGTGACTTCACCCCTCGACCTCCTAGGCTGCCTGCCTCGGGAAATCCATATTCGCCAGAGCTTGTGAACTCCTTCCATGAGCCTTCAATACCATGAGCCTTCAGCTCCCACCATGAGCCTTCAATAGTAATAAACCGCCCCATTCCACACGAGGGGCTTTGGTGCTCCATCAAATTATAGCTGTCTTTGTGTGTTAACCCACTGCATGCCCCATCCCACGAAGCAGTGGCCTCTCAGAGAAGTGGCTGAGAGGGGGACCCAGAAGAGGCTTACACCTGGGGTCTCAGGTCCATCGGATGGGGAGCTCCCTGCCTGAGAACAGCACAGGCAGTTGGCAGCAAGTGAAGTTTCATCTCAGTTGGGCAGACGCCATCTTGGCATCAATGGCCAGTAGAAGACACGTAGCGCAGTGGGGAATGCTGAGGGCTCTGATGTCCAGTGGCCTGGGTTTAAATCCCGGCTCTACTGGGTAATAGCTTTGTGAGCTGAGTGCAGTTTTCTTATTCTCTATATGCCCCAGTTCCTTCATATGTACCTACTAGGGTTACAGTGAGGATTTGGTAAGTCCATATGTGCACAATCTTGCCAATGTCCACAACAGTAGGCATTGAAAGCCCAGAGCTCATTACTGGAGTTTGGGGGCTGTGTCCTCTCTGTTGAGGTGTACTTTGCTGCAATCTGAAAGTCCAGGTGAGGCTGAAGACAGCTGGGCTTCTCCCCAACCCAAGAGGGAGCCACACTGAGCTCCTGCACTTCCTGTTTGTTCAGAAAGCATGGCCTTCAAGAGCACCGCAGGCATGTATTTGCACCCTGATCTGTAGAGGGAACCCCAGTTATATCATTATGATTGTGAACCAGTGACTGTCCTGTCCAGGTCAATCATTCAAGGCAAGCCTAAATGTAAACTTTTCATCTCATTGTTTTCTGGGAGGCATATTACAGAAATACTGAGTTTTTAAATGTTTCCTCCGACCAGTTAATTTTGCTCATTGCACTCCTTTCATTTCTATTTTTCTGTCTGAATTAGTGGTCTGGGTGACCACTAATGGAGAATGAAGGTGACCGTGCATCCTGTCCCCCAGGCTCTCTCAAGCAGAGGGAGGCCACCTGTTGGGTCTGTGGCCAGTGCAGACACAGACATGGCGGCACTGGGGGTCCAGTCACGACCATGCAGCCCATACAGTTCTGCGCCTTTGTACCCAACAGCAACCTGTGGTCCCAACGTCATCAAACCCTCTTGTAAAAGGTACTCCCTGGTTAATAACAGTATATCAGTGAAACTACTGCTAATTTCAACCTCCCCAAGATTGTAACCTGGAAACAATGACCAGTTGACCTTCCATCTCTTTCCAAGTGAAAATAAGTGTTCATAATAAATATTTGAACAAACGGAGAGAGCTTCTGCCTACGTGCATGTGTGTGTGTGTGTGTGTGTGTGTGTGTGTGTGTGCTTCTTCTCAAAGGAATTTGCCAACCAATATGGACAAGACAAACTGGAGGAGTGACGTGTTATATAGACCACGGTTCCTGAACCGTGCATCAAGTTCCAAATGCATTTTCCAGGATGGGCCACTGAACCACTTACTTTCAGACACGTTCCGCATATTTTCCCACATGCCCTCCTTTGAAGACCTATGAATTGAGAATGAAAGCCAAACCAGACAACAACAACAGTAGCAGACAGGTCTTATGTAAATACCCACAGGCTTTGTTCTGCAGGACAATGTCTATGCTCTGATATTAATAAATCCTAATTTTTGATATTTGTTCCTATCATTCCCTCCTATTGTTATTTCGCAGAATTAAAGGTGCTATTATTATTATTTATGCTTCAGACTCAATTAGAAAGAGAGCTCTTTGGGCGATAGCATTCGGGGCATGTTGTCAGAAGATTCAGGCTTTTAATGGATGGACATGCAGTGGGAGTTAGCATGCATATCCTGCCAAGGAGGATGGGAAGGTCATTCATTGGAGAGATGGTAAATCACACAAAAAGGAGATGAGACATGTCATAAACTTCACACCAGAGGGCGTCCAAATTAGTGCCCAGGTACTTAAGTTTATTAGTACTCCAGGAACAATGAGATAATGCTATTGTTCTTTCGGATGTAACTGTTTGGTTGTTTGTAAGAAGACCTTGTAAAAATTCCGTCCATCTCTTTGGCCAGCAACCATCCTGTCACACTTTGCTCTGCATCCCCAGGATTGACCCATCTCTTCCTTTTGCTCAATGTCAGATTGAGGCACTGCACGATGTAGATTTTCACGTAAACCCTTACAGGGAAGACCATCACTCTAGAGGTGGAATTCTCAGTGCAAGAGAAAAAGTAGAGACCAAGATCCAGGACGAGGAAGGGATTCCCCCTGATCAGCAGAGTCTGATCTTCGCTGGCAGACAACTGGAAGATGGCCATTGTCTGGTGACAGCTTTCAAAGGAGTCCACTCTTCATCCTGTGTCGAGAGCTTGTGGTAGAGCTGAGAAAAGGAAGAAATCTTAAACCACTCCCAAGAAGATAAGCACAAGGCAGAGGGGCTGTCCTCAAATGCTGTAGGATGCAGAGAATGGCAGAATGAGTCGCTTTTGTTGCGAATGCCCTTCGAATGATTGTGGTGGTGGAGATTTTATGACCAGCCACTTTGACAGACATTATTGTGAGGAACATTGCCTGACCCATTGCATCCACAAAGCAGAAGACGAGTGATTATATATGGATTAATGAGAGACATGAACTAAAAAATTCCAAAAAAAAATCTGTCTGTGTTTATTATCTTCCTTATGAAGTAGGTAGAGAGGAGGGTACACGTGGTGACTGCTAAAGACTATAGACTCTTCTTTTAGAACTTGTGTCCACAAGGGGACCTTGGGAACCGTCTCTTTGCCTCAAGGTAGGGCTTTTTTGCAATCATCATGGCAGATCACCTTTGAGGCCGGGCAGGGGTGTGGAAGCAGGAGCAGCATCTCTAACCCGAGGCACAGCCCTTCCCCAGGTGCACAGCAAGCTTTAGTCACTGGTAGGAAATGTGTCTTCTCCTGAACTTGAACCTTCAGGCTACTATCTACCATCTCTTTTTCCCCATTTCTTCTGAGCCCAGCTGGCCAGGGCTGAAAAACTGACTTGCCCTCCCAGGAACCCTCAGGCTGGAGCCCAACAGCCAAGGTGGACCAGGAGTCAAGATCTCAGTCCCAACGATGGTGCAAATGAGAAAAAATGCCTCCCCACTGCAAACCATGGCCTCTGACAGCCTCGCACTATATTAAAGACACCGATCCATTTGATAGAAGAAAAACACCTTTAACTTGTTTAAGCCAACATTTTTAAATTAATTTTTGCCATAGACCTGTATTCCAGAAATGCCTCTTGTGCTCACAACTGAGTTTATTCTCATTCCCAAACAGGTTTCAAACTTTCTGCATCTACTTTCCTGTGTCCTCCATTCTTACAAATCTGTCCCCTGTCTGAGGTCAACCTGCACAGATACGTTGCTTTCCCACAATTGCATCACATCTGTAGGGTGTTTAGGACTTCTTCATGGGTGTCTAGCTTCTGTGCCACCTCAACATGACATCCGCTCGACTGCAGAGACAACAATCACACTGACCTTGTCCAAGCCCCCCCCGCCTCCTCCTTCCCATTATCCGCACTAGTCCTCTGAATCCTGAAGGCAGAGCTTCTGTTTTGCTGTGGTGTGTTCATCCTGATAAGAACGCCCCATCATGCTGAGTTCAGAGCTTCTTATTTTGGTAGGTAAATAGCCTAGATTCACAGATTCTTATGATGAAGGTTAGAGAATAAAGGAACGAATCTCATGTCCTTCAGGTCACATGTGTACTTTTGTATTGGGGTCTACACACTTCCTTTTTACCTTCGCAAACACGGCATGTCATCATTTCTGACTTGGCCTCGAGCTCTTTCCCATGTTTTTGATTCCAATATGTGGTCCTCTTCAACGTTGAAGTGTTAATACAAAACTTATGGAACTTTTCCTGATTAACAGAGAAATCAGCTCATTTTTGGTCTTTCCAAATGCTTCTTTATTCCATCTGGTCACATATTTCAAGACCCCTTCTTCACAAATACACACCACATTTATAATGCAATTTAACCAGAGGCGGGAAGAAAGGTAAGCCAACAAACAAGGCAACAGAACTTTTCCAATGATTTCAAAAGAAGGAAAGGAAGTAAACAACAAGGACTTGATGATTTCTCATCCTGTTTATAGGGTATCCGGGCTGTTTTTAAGGAGAACATTGCACTGCATTTATGATTGTATAAATTATGGTTGAAGGCGGCTTTTTGTTCCCTGTGGTTACTGCAGCTGTGTGTGACTATGTTGGGAGAAATTTGATATACTATTGACATTATTTTATGAAAGCCCCGTCAGGTTTTATTTGCGCAAATGATAGCTGAGAGACCCAAGTGGCTGTCACTTTCTGCAGAGAACATCAAAGGAAATAAACAGATGGGGGTGAAAAAGACCAATCTTGGGCCAGAACCTAAAAAAGTGGAGGGAAGAGAAAAGTGATGCTAATTTCTGCCGTGTACAAATACTGCCTAATGAGAGCTTCATTCACCCTCATCAAACGCGGCTAAAGACTAGTTGGTTACAACCACCACCATTTTCAGGCTAGCCGTCATGGAAACATCTGTAGAATCATCTTCAGTGCATCTGATTTCTTTTTAATCCCATGTTTGCAAAAGTGAGTTGTTTTTCCTTCGGTTCTGAACTGATCTGACTGCTCTGGGATTTACACACGTGCTCTGGAAGGGGCAAAAGGGAATATTTTAGAAATAGGATAATTAGCAGTTCTGGGCACAGTTGCAGATTCCAGAAGTAGAGATAACCGCATTACCCCCTCCGTGACAGGAGGTGTCCCATCGCTAACCCCGGGAAGTCCCCTCTGTCCCAAGTATTCAACGCTCTCTGACGCCTGGCCTCAACCCTTACCACTTGCTATTTCTGCCAACACATCACATTCGTCCATTCTTCTCGGGACACCCCCCAGCTGCCAGCCCCCATTTCTGCCACCCGGTCTTTACGCAACCGGGGCTGAGAACAGTGTTCCCACTGTGCGAGGCACTTCCTACAAATTTCACCCCTCCTTCAGATGGGGTCCTGGAAACTTCCAGAATTCTCCCCATCTGGTGTATTTGTCCCCTCGCCATTGTCATCTTCATGATCATCTTCATCAACAAAACGATGACAACTGGGGGAATTCACTTTCAATGTCCTCATATTGCTACCCCAAACCGTAGAAAAGCCGAGGTGAAAAATCTCATTTTTTTGTGGGGGCTGGAACTTATGAAGTTTAGATGACCCCCTTAAGAAGAAGAGATCAAGTTATACACACAAAAATCTTAGGTAAAGAAATAAACACAAATTTAGATGAGGAAAGACATCACAATGAATCACAAATTTTAAGAAGCTTGCAAATAGTATAAGTATCCCCACATCCCGGCAAACAACATACTGTTTTCATTAATAAACTACTTGAAACATTTGATACTTTTCTTCATTGTGCGCCCTACTCTTTGTCCAAAGGAAGGCAATGCCTTTGTTCATAGACAATTATTTGGAACATAGTTTTGTTGTTGTTGTTTTAGGTAGAATAAAAGATAATTCAGTCTTCTTCTAGTATGGTCAATCAAAAAAATATTAATGATAGTTTGGAATTTCCTTGTTGGCAATGTTGTGTAAAATTGTACTGTTGTGTTAAATTAGAAACAGCCTCCATCAGGCTTCTCTGTTGTATGACCTCTGAGACTTGGGAGAAATTCTTAAGCACTAGAATCCATACTTGTATTTTGGAAACCTTGTTCCCCATCCTTTACCACACTCGCGTGCTGCCAGGCACCGGGAATGAATGAATGGCCCTGCCCGTCCCCACCATGCCCGGTGAATCCACCGAGAGGTGGGGGGATGGTCCTGGAATGCACCCCAATTCCAGGTCAACCAGCAGAGACCTAAGTCCGCAGGAGTGTAACGCCAAACCCCAAAACCAATAAACCCAGACTCCTGCATCCCCAAGTAAGTGTTCCTGGGCAGAGCCCCAAATGCCCAAACCCACCGTCACTGCGTGCTACACCCACCTGCAGGGGTGAAGGACAGCGATCTTAAGGAGTTGCAGCTAAAATGTCTTACTTGTGCAAATACCCATGTGTACTTGTGAGCAACCGCTCTGGCCGTGCCCAGGGCCTGCAAAGAGGCGGCGGTAAGGGAGAGGTGCCCAGAAGCCTAGGCATCACAGGCAGGTCAGTAAATCCACCATGGGAGCGTGGGAGCTTCTCCCCCTCACCTGTGCAGAAGAGTGTTGGATGGATTGTCTTGCAGCCCCAGGGCCCACCCTGCTGGCAGAGCCCCTCCGGACCCTCACTTCCCAGGTGGCCACAGGTAGCGTGACTCACGGTCTGCAGCCTGTCTCCGTGACCTCCTTTTCGCTCCCTCTCTCCCCCCGTGTCCCGGGCAGTGGGTTCATTTCCCCTGTGTGGCTGGCCAGCCCTGCTTCTCTCGGGGGCCACGGGGGCACCTGCTCAGCCGTTCTCTGTTCAGTGGGGATTCCGGATCGAGCACCTTCTATACCGTCTTATAAAGCCAGTTTTACATTGGCCTATTGATAACTGTGTGTGACTTACCTTTTTTTTTTTTAAAGATTTTATTTATTTATTTGACAGGGAGAGACACAGCGAGCGAGGGAACACAAGCAGGGGGAGTGGGAGAGGGAGAAGCAGGCTTCCCTGATGCGGGGCTCGATCCCAGGACCCTGGGGATCATGACCTGAGCCGAAGGCAGACGCTTAACGACTGAGCCACCCAGGCACCCTTTTAATGAAGATGCTTAAAAGGAAAAGAAAATGGGTAGGTGGTATCATTTCTTCCTAAGCACCTACCCTGCCCCTAGCTGTCTGCATCTCTTGAGATGCACAGGGAATGCTGTGCCCCCAGCCACAGCCCTGAGACCGCGTCCCGGCAGGACAGGGGATCCTATCAAACCTGTACTTCCTAGCTGGTAACAATTTGAACACCTGGAAACACTTATTAGCGGATAACAGTACTCAAGGTTGTCAATTAAAGTATGTTGCCTTATTCTACAATGCCAATTCCTGCTTCACTAAAGCCCAAACATTGCTACGTCTGTGGGATCTTGGGTTTTTTTGAATATCCATAAACGATTATTAATTGGTTGTTTCTATTGTGACAACATTTCTATTTTACTTTTATAAGACATTGGTGTATTTTTTTCTAAAATTGTAACAGTCTCAGACAAAAGTGCCAGGCAGCAAAATTAACTTCTGTGCAGGGGAGAGTTCATTAGATGGCAGAGGGAATCTGGTGTGTTTGTGTGTCTGCATCCCCTTGAAAGGAGCAAGTGAAGCAGATTTCAGTCTTTCTCACAGTTCTTTGTAATGCTAAAGCAATCTAAAATGTGCTGTGTACAAGTCATCATGAAATATTTGATAAAACGAATAGCTCTATTGGTCATAAGGTGCTTCTAATTAATAATAGAACAGAGTTAATCCTTACACACTTGGAAACCCATTTTAAATTCGATCCATTTAAATTCTACGCCTTTATTTTTGTAGGTAGACAGGAAGAGCAAGCACTCACTTTGTCCAAGGATTTAAGAATTCTTTAAATTGCAGTTACTATCATTTCTTGATTTGGAGATACCAATTACAGGACAAGAAAGTAAGTTTATAAATGTTGCTCTTTTCAAGGAGGAGCCTAGTTTCAACTGCAGGGAAGAAGTTCCCCAGCAAAACAAGGAAATCCAGCTAAGGCGCTGTCATGGATCAACAGCTTGTTGAAACAAGTGTGTCAAATGCAGATTTCTGGGGAGAAAAATAAGAAAAAAAGAGGGTGGTAGTTAGTATTTGAGCAATTTCATGCATGAGATTGAGATTTTCGACCTCTATTTTCAACTTTCCCTAATTCAATTTTGCATGTCTTATCCTAAGAAATAATCTTTTTAAGGATTTTATTTATTTATTGATGAGAGAGAGAGAGGCTGAGGGAGAAGCAGGCTCCCCACTGAGCAGGGAGCTCGAGATGTGGGACTCGATCCCAGGACTCTGGGATCATGACCTGAGCCAAAGGCAGACGATTAACCGACTGAGCCACCCAGGCGCCCTTATCCTAAGATATTATATATAAAACAAATACGTTATTGCTATGATCACTGATGTATGATCAGGTTTATTCAAGGACAGGAGGGAAACTTCACGGGAATATGAGCAAATTCTTGACATAAGGTGACTCCTCTCTAGTAAATAAAGTAAGGAGTGCACAAACCCTACATTACGAAGCAAAATGTAATTTTCTGGGTGTGTAACACGCTGAGAGCCACAACCGAGCAGAGTGCAGTGTTGGAGGTCACCCACTTGAAGAAATCACAAAAGGGCCTTGTGGAAGCGGCGACTGAGAGCCGGGCCTGGGAACCCTGGAACTGAGAGAAGGGGAGAAGCCGGAGAGCAGACAGAGGAGAGGCGCTCGCTGTCCAGAAAGGGAAACTGAGTCAGCAAAGCATGACCTAAGCCATGGGCGCTACAGGAGCCGGGCTTTCTAGAATCAAATAAAGAGGACAAGGATCAAGTGCTGACGTCCCATGGGTGTTGGGGGGCAAGAGCTGAGAAGCGTCGTTGCATTTAGTAGAGACGATCTAGATGAGAGCCTGGATTCGGTGGCATTTTAAAGATCATCGGCCTTAGTTCCATCTGAGATGGCAGCCCGTCCACCCTCTGTCTAGTCTCTGCTAAAAATCACCTGTTACATACTGGGCTCTTCACCACCATGCTCCTCAGTGCTGGGCTCACGGGGAACTTGACTGCATTCTATTTCTTTCTTTCTTTTTTTAAGATTTTATTTATTTATTTGACAGAGAGAGACACAGCGAGAGAGGGAACACAAGCAGGGGGAGTGGGAGAGGGAGAAGCAGGCTTCCTGCAGAGCAGGGAGCCCGATGTGGGGCTCGATCCCAGGACCCTGAGATCATGACCTGAGCAGAAGGCAGACGCTTAATGACTGAGCCATCCAGGCGCCCCTGAATTCTATTTCTTGTACAATTTATTACGACCACTATTACTTGACCCCCCCAAGATATGCTCTTCTGTACCCTCCGAGTTTAGGCCAGTCTCCTTTAGAATAGATGACCTGCTTTCGTGTTCCCTTTCTTCATTAGTGAAGAGGGGTCTGGGGCGCGCAGACTCTGCTGTGCACAGGTGCGTGGATAGTCCATTCAGCGTCTGCGAGACAGCTGCCTACGAGACCCAGAACCTTCCTCCAAGCAGCGTGGGTGGCTCTGTCTGTTCGCTGGGGCATGAGACTCACTCAAGAGGCTGGTGCCATTTTCCTACTGGCTGGTAAACACTGAATATCACCCTGCGGTTTATCTGATATTTATGTATATTCTCAGATCTTCGTGCAGAGTGTGAGATGGGGCACCTGCTTCACTTTCTGTTGTTTGGCGGGCTCTTGTGTGGGATTCCGTGTGCCTGAGGAAAGAGCCCTGTTCCCCCCTACTATCTGGCCACCTTGCACGAGCAAGAGGGTCTCCTCCTGTGTCAGTTACCGTAGCATGCAAGTGATTGAATCTCTCACCCAAACCGGTGGGTCACACACACACACACACACACACACACACGAGAGGGCGGAAGAAAGCACGCACACTGTGGAAGAAAGTGGGTAGTTAGGGACCTTGTGCTGGTGGCATTGTGTGAGCAGCCCACCCCGAGTTTTACACTGGAGGGGTGGTCCTTCTTAACCTCGAGGCAGGAGCCCATGGGATTCATTACATATAAACCCAGCAATGACATCACCCTGCTCTACACCGGAGTCTGGTCATCCCAGGATTTGTTCACAAAGTATGTGAGCATTTCTCTTCAAAGCAAATTGATTTTCGAAAGCCGAACACATTTTCTATTCCTTCAGCATGCCCTTTTATGACTACCCCGTCCTCGGCACTCCCTGAGAGCGCAGGAACCTAGTGACAGGGGGTCCAGGGGACACACACAAGCCAAGCAGCGAGACTGACAGAGGTCGTGGTTTCAGAATATTTGAGAAGTAGGAGAATGATGTGTCTTTTCAAATAGGACGCACAGTGGATGGCACTTAGCTCACTTTTTCAACTATCAGCAAAAAAGGATCTCTACAGTGTTCTGACTGCTAGAATTTATAGAGGCTTATTTTTTCTCCATTATTTTGTAAACTTGGACACTATTAACTTAGCAATCTTAAAATAACACTCAAAAGTGACAGGCATGAACTATGAGAAGAAAGTGAAAGTTTCTGTTTGGACAATGATTCCTCAAATGTTTTCAGTGTGGTGGCTATTTCCAGCAGGGATCACAGACTTCCTGAGCCAGCCGGAGGGTGGAGGTCCGGCCACGTGTGACGCACCTTGTGAGTTTCGTGGTGTCTGTGTGGCCGAGAGCCACAGACACTCACCTGCGACAAAGGAGGCACTAGCTTCTTCCTTCTTTCCTTCCTCCTCCCTCCCTTCCTTCCTTCCTTCCTTCCTTCCTTCCTTCCTTCCTTCCTTCCTTTCTTCCTCCTTCCTTCCTTCCCTCCTTCCTTCCTTTCTTCCTCCTTCCTTCCTTCCCTCCCTCCCTCTTTCCTTCCCTCCTTCCCTCCCTCCTTCCTCCCTTCCTTCCTTCCCTCCTTTCCCCTCCTTCCTTCCCTCCTTCCATCCTTCCCCCTTCCTTCCCCTTTCCCTCCTTCCCCTCTTCCTTCCCCATTCCCTCCTTCCCTCCTTCCTCCCTTTCTTCCTTCCTCCTTCCTCCTTCCTCCCTTTCTTCCTTCCTCCTTCCCTCCCTCCTGTCTTCCTGCCTTGTTCTCTTTCTTCCTTCCCTTTTCTTTTTCTTTTTTGTTTTTTTTCTATTGGCTTCTCCAGTTAAATTCTGTCTTTATATCCTAGAAAAAACACTGGGCGATTCAAGCGATCCCTTGGCCCTCTTTGAAGTCACAAGGGAGGGGAGGACCACTAATGAGCTCCTTCCCTGAGAGATAATGGAAAAGAAAGAAGCCCACAAAACTTTTATCACACACAGCGAAGAGAAGCTGTCCTCTGGAATTCTGGTTTAGTGGGTTCTGACAATGAGGATGGGAAATCCAATCGAAGACACGGAATCCCTGACGTTTGACCCGTCTGTGACATTCAAGGCCACCCGTCCTGTGTCTGCTTCGGCTGGAGATCCAGGCAAACTGAAGGGGAAGCCCCAGGCTCCCTGCGGTGGTGCTCAAGCTCTGTCCTTGTGTGGGATGCTCTCCGGTCCCATCCCAGCCACCAGGAAATACCAAGGCTGCTCTGCTCCTTGCAGTTTGCATAAACCAGTGTTGCACCTGCTGAGAAAGTCTCTGTGTGTGAGTGACCAACACGTGCAGTCCCCAGGGCTTATTCAGGCATGACTGGTTGCACGTGCCCCCGTGTGTGTGTGTGTGTGTGTGTGTGTGGTTCTGTGAAGTTATAGCATGCATGTGGGTCCGTGTAACCCACCCACATAAGGAGCTGCCCTACCACCACCACCTCAGGGCTTGGGCTGTTCATTTATAACCACACGCACAGTCCCTGGTTACCCCGTCCCCAAGGGGGACAGCCTTGACCGCCACTGGCCACCTCTCCATCTCAATAACTTTATCATTTAAGAATGTCATATAAAAGGGATTGTGCAGGGGCGCCTGGGTGCCTCAGTCGTTGGGCGTCTGCCTTTGACTCAGGTCATGATCCCGGGGTCCTGGGATCGAGTGCCGCATCGGGCTCCCCGCTCAGTGGGTGTGTGGGGGGGTCTGCTTCTCCCTCTCCCTATAACCCTCCCACTGCTTGTGCTCTCTCTCTCTCTCTTGCTCTTGCTCTCGCTTTGTCTCAAATATATAAATAAAATCTTAAAAAAAATAAATGGGATTGTGCAGTGTGCGTGGACTCTTCTCTCAGAGTAAGTCTTTTGAGATCCATCCAAGTCATTGAGTGGATCGCTGGCTTGTCCTTCTGTCTCGAGAGCAGAGCGGTGCCCCATACTGTGGAGGCATGGCCGCTGGGTCACCCCCTCGCCCGTGGAAAGACATCTGCGTTACTTTCAGGTTTTTGCCTATTATGATGAAAACTTCTGTGGACATTTGTGTACAAGAATTTGTGTGAACACCAGTTTTCATTTTATTGGGATAAAGATCCAATAGGACAATTGCTGAGTCAAATGGCAAGTGCGTGTATGTTTTGTTCTGTAAGAAATGGCCATATTGATTTCCAAAGTGAAATAGAAAAACAAACAAACAACAACAAACAAAACATGTTCATACCCCATGATGTGTGTGTGTGTGTGTGTGTGGTGTGATCGGTCTTTACATCCAAACAAAATTGTGTGTCCAGGGGTCCATCCAGCTTCTGCAGGGCAATCACATAAAAGGTGTTAGCACTGATCATATGTACTGAAGATCAGAATTTCTTCTTCTGTTTTGGGAGAATCTTATGTATCTGCAAGAAAGGGAAGGAGCCATAATTAAGGACTAAAGCCATTACTTAATTGGACTCGAGAAAGACTTAAGTCATTAATTCTTTAAAAAGTAACAAATGTTCCAGACCCAAAGCTCATACGCTGAACTTCGTGCCAGTACATACAGAGATGTCCGTGGGATGACCCAGCGTTGCTGCATCTGGGAAGGAGGACAAGGGGGAAGGGTGGGAGGGACGTGTCCCTGTGTCCTCATCCACAAAGCTGCAAGGAAAAGCACGATCTGATTTCCAAAAGCACATGGTTATATTTTTAAAAGGGAGTATAATATAATTATAATATAGTATAATATAATATAAAAGGGAATATAATATAATTCAGATTATAATTGTGCTTATAAGAAATCGAAAGCTTAACATAAAAGTTGGAACCTGTTAATGGAAGAATCACTTGGGCAAATCAAAAGACTCAAATGAACTTTCAAAGACAAAGCATGATGACAATTCTAGCTACTTCCATTGTTTGACCCATAAAGAGAGTCATCTTACGTACACAAGGAACTGGATTTTGATATTTAAAATAAAAGGTGCTGAGGAAAAGATCATATAGACATTGCATGTCTCCTGAATCTAAGAGTTATTCATTTGTGAGTATTTCAAATCTGTAAATATTTCAAATCCTGAGCCTTCCTCTCCTGGTCTAATGATAAATATAATGGATAATACTTCTGGTTTTCTAAAGGTCTTTAAAACATAAAAAGAGAGCTTGTGGTTTGGACACGTTTAGTAACATTCAGTATGCAAAAATAGTATTTAATGTGTTAAATGTAATTTTACAGTTACAAGTAAGGTTTTCTTTGGGGGAAAGACTTGCTTTTTCTCCCTCAGTTCAATTTAATCTTAGAGCTCTGGTTGCTTTAATGCTCATTTTTTGGGGACAAGAAGATAGTATCATCATTGAAAATAATTTTATCAGAATCTAGCATATTAAAATCATTCTAGGCATGTCAGATGATTCTTAATTAATGAGTGTCATCCTTTTCCCATGAGAATGCACGGGATTAAAACTATTATTATGTTTGTTTTTTTTTTTAAGATTTTATTTATTTATTTGACAGAGAGACACAGCGAGAGAGGGAACACAAGCAGGGGGAGTGGGGGAGGGAGAAGCAGGCTTCCCGCAGAGCAGGGAGCCAGAGGTGGGGCTCGATCCCAGGACCCTGGGATCATGACCTGAGCCGAAGGCAGACGCTTAACGACTGAGCCACCCAGGCGCCCCTAAAATTATTATTATGTTAACATTGGGCGTTACTGATAGAAACAAATTGCTCTATTTATGTTATAGATCGCATAGATTTCATTTATGTTCCCGGTGATTTTTTTTCTATAGTAAAAGAACTGGGAGAGCTAAAGTTTAGAAGGAAATCTTATTATTGTGGCACCATAAAGCATCCTTACAACTTACCTGACATACAGTTGGAGATTTATTTGACGGAAAGCATATAATTTAACTGCATTCTCTTGACTTGACTAAAATTATTTCTTGAATCAAACTAGTAAGATCTATCGACTGACTGTATATTGAATAAATTGTTGCACTCTGAATCTCAGATGTGCAGTGGAGAGAGCAGACTCTTACTTCAGCAATCCTCCCTCTTGAAGAGTCAGAGCTGACTTTGATAAAGATGGGGATAATTTCACATTTGCCAAACAAACAAATCACCACCAGTGACAGAAGCCGAAGATCCTTCCACATGAAATGCACTGAAACGTAAGCTCTTTGAAATATTTCTGAAGTCTGATATGTTTTGAAGGACAAGATACAGATATTTAATATGCTTTAGCTAGGGTGTGTCTTGAGAAATGCGATTATATAAACCTCTGTAAACCAAAATCCTCTTAACTGTGGAAAACATGATGAGTTTCTTAGCTGATTTATATGGACTCCGTCAATAGGTAAATGGAAGAGAGGAATGTGTGGGGATTTCTAGTTATTTTGGAGCCAGGAAGGGCATAGATAATTCAGAATTTCCTAGCTATCTCTTTCCCAAACCACCATATTAATACTTCTTTCTTTCTCCTCTTTACATTTTATATTTAAAAAAGTTTTCTGCTTAAGCTGGATAACAATTTCAGAAGAGTGAAATGATAATGGTGTTATTGATTCAGGAGAACTCAATATAATCAGGACTGTAGTATTCTGTCGTATATTTGCTTTTTGTTTCCGTCTGCTATTTTTTCACCTTCTTAGAGATTTTTCTTTTTGCTGTCTTCTGCCATTTTCTGTAAAGAAAGTTTAAAATATATATTTAGCTCAATCTATCAACTTTGTTCAAAGTTTAACTTTTGATAACCTGCTTCGAGCTCACCAGAACTAGCTATTAAATTGTTTTATTTTTCCTTCTGTTGGTCAAAGCTCACAACTCATTTCTATTCATACTTCTGTGACTTGTGCCAACCAGTACAGATTTGTACGGACTCCCCACTAATATCAATAGTTGAAAATACAAAAGTGTATCTATAATCTCTAGGAAATAATTAGAAGGAAATCAGAAATAATAAGAAAGTTAATATTTTGGCCCATTTTAATAAAGTATGGTACTCTTTTGTATTAAATAACTAGCTCAAAAATTTAATGAGAAAAAGATTCTGTGGTTCATCAAAATAAAAAATGGAAGGTAATTAAAATTATATTTTAAAATGCACGGTGCTTATAATATGTGATCAGATACACGAATTAAGACCATTGTACTGAGAGATGTCATTACTTTATATTAGAGGACTCAAAATCATTAATTTAATGCACAGTGCTGTAATTTTATGATTGAATCCATCCAAGATTAATTGAAGACTTTATTAAAATTTCTATAAACATTAATTCACTTAATTATCACAACCTCTGTAAGGTATTATTCTTATTCTTATCATCCTCATTCCAGTTTAAAGATAGTAAATGGCAGAGGAGCAAGACATTCCGGGTCTTAATCTAAAACCACGTGGTCAATATCCCCAAAATACATTTAATAAAACCTAACAAAACAATTCTACAGTTTAACTGGATGAATAAACGTGAGAGACACCGTGGAAGCCTCTAAAGTCAATTTTTTGTGAAGAAGAACTTAGTTTGTATCGAAAGTAGATGGGATTCAAGTACGGTCATCGACATATCTTGTATTGCTTTCAGGAGTCAAACAAATGCGTGAAGTCAAACATTTACTCCAGGAGAAGACATGAAGTCCGTGGACGTGCAAACTACCCATGTAATCGTTATTACATTCCAAATAGAGGGGTGAGTAATGAGTTATCCTAAAATAGTAGAGGGACCACTGGAAAAAGAAAGGTCTACCCTGTTTACTCATCACACAGTTCACCACAAAGGAATTCAGAATCAATCTCAGGACTAACTGATTTACGTACGATTGAAAATGCAGGGCAGCTGGACCCAAGTAAGTTTTTGAGGCATGTTATCAGAAGCTGAGCTTCAAACAAAGTTGATAGACTGGACTAAATATATATTTTAATCTCTCTATGAGAGATGGCAGAAAACAGCAACAAAACCACCTTTAAAAAAGGTTAAAAAATACAAACAGACACAAAAAGCCTGGGTGACTCAGGCGGTTAAGCATCCAACTCTTGATTTCAGCTTAGGTCATGATCTCAAGGTCGTGAGATCAAGGTCCACATCAAGCTTTGTGCTGGGCGTGAAGCCTGCTTATGATTCTCTCTCTCTCTCTCTCTCTCTGCCCCTCCCCATGCTCACATGCACTCTCTCTCTCTCTCAAAAACAAACAAACAGACAAAAAGCAACTATATGACAGAATGCCATAATCCTGATTATACTGAGTTCTCATGATCTGGAAAACAGTAGAACAATAGACATCAGGAAAGGACATTACAACCAATTAACCAGAGTAAACTTATATTTGAAATGGGGCGCCTGGGTGGCTCAGTCGGTGAAGCGTCTGCCTTTGGCTCAGGTCATGATCTCAGGGTCCTGGGATCGAGTGCCCCATCAGGCTCCCTGCTCAGCTGGGGACCCTGCTTCTCTCTCTGCCTGTCACTCCCCCTGCTTGTGTGCTCTCTCTCTTTCTCTCTTTCCCTATGACAAATAAATAAAATCTTAAAAAAAAGAAATATAAATATAAATATTATATAATAATGTATTTTAAAATTAACATATATAATTTGTATAAATATATAAATATTTTTCAATTACAGTCCTTGATATTACTATATTAATACTCTCAATATGATAATATTAATATATTATAGATTAAAACAATTTGATACTCTAGATCACCCAGTAGATTGGCTAATATTAAATGGTGTATTTATATATAATTTTTAGGCAAGAAAATTTACCACAAATATCAACATATCTAAGGAATTCTTCTAAGAAACAATTCTAAGGAATTGTAAGCATTCAACCTAAAAACAGAATTCTCAGCAATTTATTCTTTTTTTATCTTTAAAATTTTTATTTATTTATTTATTTTTAGTAGTCTCAGTGCCCGACGTGGGAGTCAAACTCATGACCCTGAGATTAAGAGTCACACGCTCCACCCAAAGAGCCAGCCAGACACCTGTCCAGCAATTTATTCTAATGGAATTATTGAATGTATTCCTAGGTTACTTATCACACCATTTTTATGATCCTGAAAATATATATTTTTTTCCGTAAGAGTTTAAATAAAAATATTCTCCAGCCATTCACAAATTTTTCTATATGTGTGTATCTCAAAACAGAAGAATGTTCCATTAAGTGAAAAGAACATTATAAAGTTTGCTCCAGTTGAGTACACAAGGTAACAGAGATCCCATTTGGGTTAAATAGTTGCAAAAACATACACACATGAGCACACCTGTATTTATGTGTTCATAATGAAATTTCTGCAATTACATACATAATGTGCTTGTTCCTAGGTTATTGGATAAGGTTCCATTTTCTTATTGTATTTTCTTTTGTGTACAATGTAATGTTTGTGTATCGATTATGTATTCTGAGGTAAAGATTAAACCATACGTAAACGACTAATTTCAAACAAACTAGCTTTAATACCAGCGACAAACACACATAAGGATATGTCAGAGGAAATTTCGTCAAGCAAGTATATTCCTGTCAGTTATAATAACCATAGGTTCAGGTAAGGCTCTTCATTAGAGTTTTGTGGTTTTGTTCTAAATATATTCAGTATGTTATTATGAATGAGTGCCCAGCGTGTATATCTCCCTTAAGCTTAAAATCGATTAGTTTAGATGTTTTGTGTGGTTTTTCAAAGCACTCAAAACAACACAGCAGAGGAACTTCAGCGGGACTATTCCATGGTCCCTGGGAAAAGGCTCCAGTGTCTAGCGTCATCCTGTTTCTGGGTCCCTTTCTGGGCATTGAGTCTGTAAGGCGGCACCCTGGGGGGCACTCCTGCAAGCAGGGTCCCTCTGAGCCAACAGTAACTTGCCCAAAGTCCTCTGCTTCAATTTTAAAATGATCTCTTTCCTGGTGTGCCTGATGTCACCACCAACAGAATGAGTTTCCCTGCTGGGAACACAGCCACTGTTTCTTTTTTCTGGGGGACTGAGTCTTCTGAGCGTAGAAAATCAATGTGCTCTTCACAGGGGGAGAGGAGGGAGGCTGGAGCCGCCCAGGAGGCTGCTTTGGAAAATGGTTATTCACACCCCTTCAACTGCCGAAAAGGCACTTTCACTTCAGAAAACAACCAGTATTGTCCCTGTCAGCACCCAGAAGTAAACAGGCAAGTTATCTCTCTAATATGAAAATAAAGTAAAACTTCTAGCCTCCGAGTGAAGTGCTCATTCCTCTTCCACATCTGACAGGAGGCATCTTCCGTGCCCCGGCATGACCCCATCTATAGAACCACCTGGCTCACCTGAACTTCAACCAGTTGCTGGAAATACTCATTTGTGAGGCTTCTTTCATTAGAGTAATATTACTTCTTTTGTTGGTCGTCTCTGAGAAAGATTTTTCTTTGCTATAAATTGTTGTGCATTGCATGTTAGCTCCCTGCCATAATACAAAAATAAAATAGCTTTCTTCACTGTCAGCAAGCTGTTTAACATGAATCCCAAAATATTCTGAGTAGCTTGAGAAAAGGTAAAGACAAACAGTTTATTAACTCTGAGGGTTACCAATCGTCAATGCTTATTAATTGATTCCTGTTTTAAATAAAGGATCTTCACATATTTGCTTAGAATAATAAGAATGCCTGCACCTCACAGATCACTGGAAGATATTCAAGAACACATACTGAAACCTACTGAAGAAAAGGAAATGGAAAATCAGGTCCAACTCTCCATTGAAAACTAACTTCATCCGGCTACAGAATTCTTTAATGAAAAGTGACTGAATACAACCTAAATGTCAAATGGCATAATCTCGTATCTGAAATATTGTAATCAGATTAAATAGGTAGTGAGGTTGCTTTCTTGAATTCCTAAGCAGCTGGGGGAAAAAAAAAAAAGTAGCTTTGTTTTCTCATCAAGGAGTTTGTTTAATATGTACTTATTTGAACTGCAAACAGTTTGAGGTTTTCTTTCCACACACAGGCTAGTGCTTGTCCCACGTGAACCCCAGCCCTCTGGAACAGGCTTGCTCGGGTGATCGGCAGCTGGCTAAGGAGGAGCCTGGTGCTGCTTTGACCACTTGGAGGCAGTCACTGAAGCCAGCAGTCAGCCCCTGGAAGACCAAAACTTCCTTCGATCTTCCCTCCCACGTTTAACTAAAATATACAGAATGCAACTAAACCAGTGCCACAAGGGAATTTTATAGCAGTAAATGCACACGCTGGAAAAGAAAAGAAGTCTCAAACCAATAAGATAAGCTTCCACTTAAGAAATGAGAAAAAGAAGAGCAAAATGAACCCAAAGGGAGTAGAAGGAAGGAAATAATAAAGAGCTGAACAGAAATCATTAAAATTAAAAATAGGAAAGCAAGAAAAAAAATCAATGAAACAAAAAGTTTTTCCTTAAGCAATAAAATCATCAAATTTCTAGCAAGACTGGAATAAAAAAAAAAAAAAAGGAAGGCACAATTTACTACTGTCAGGAATGAGACAAGGGGTTTCACTATAGACCCTGACCCTGCAGATATCAAGTGATGGCAAGGAAATGCTACAAACAAGCCACACAACAAATTGTAAAACCAGTGGACCAATTCCTCTAAAAGCACAAATTAACACAAATCACTGACTATAAAGAAGATAATTTGCATAGCTTTGTAAGTATTAAGAAAACTGAATTCATAATTTTAAAAATTACAAAAAAAATATTCCCAGGCCCACTGGTATTCACTAGCAAATTTCTCCAAAGGATTAACACAGATTTTACACAAAATCTACAAGAAAATACAAGAAGAGGCAATGCTCCTTGATTCACTTTAAGAGACCAGTATGGTTCTGATATCAAAACCTGATAAGAAAGAGACAGCGAATACCCACAAAAAACCTGCAGTCTGGTGTTTCTCATGAACTTAGAAAAACCCACACAACTTTAGAAAACCAAACCCAACGATGTGGGAAAAGAGTAATACCGCATGACTAAATGGGATTTATTCCAAGTATGCAAGGTTGTTTCAACATTTGAAGATCAGTCACTGTAATACAATGTATGAATAGGCTAAAGAAGCAAAATCACATTATTCTATAAATTGAAGCAGAAAAAGCATTTAGCAAAATCCATCCATTTGTGTTAAAAATTTTGTTACTATTTTATTTTCATTTATTTATGTATGTATTTATTTGATTGAGAGAGAGAGAGCAAGGACAGGGAAGTGGGAGGAAGGACAGAGGAAGAGGAAGAGAAAAAAAATCCCAAACAGGCTCCATGCTCAGCCCAGAGCCTAACAGGGGGCTTGATCTCATGACCTTGAGATCATGACCTGAGCCAAAATCAAAAGTTGGGTGCCCAACCAACTGAGCCACCCAGGGGCCCCTCTGTTACTATTTTAAAAGATAAACCAAGGCACGGGGCGCCTGGGTGGCTCAGTCGTTAAGCGTCTGCCTTCAGCTCAGGTCATGATCCCAGGGTCCTGGGATCGAGCCCCGCATCGGGCTCCCTGCTCGGCGGGAAGGCTGCTTCTCCCTCTCCCACTCCCCCTGCTTGTGTTCCCTCTCTCGCTATGTCTCTCTCTGTCAAATAAATAAAAAATCTTTAAAAAAAAAAAAAATAAAAGATAAACCAAGGCACATTAAATTTTTCAGGAGTTTATTTGAGAAAACATAGGGGCACTCCACGTGCAGGCTCTAGGGGAGAGGTTTCTGGAGAGCTATGCACAAGAGACGCAAGTGAAATATTTGATCGGCTAGAGCTTAAATGGTTGCCTTATTTGGGAAAGCCTAGTTGGTTATTTGTGATTGGTTGTTCTTAGGTTCTGATGTCTGAACCTGGAGACATTTTTAGGAGTTGACTCTGGCTTAGATTTTGTTTTTGTTGTTGTTGTTGTTGTTTTCTGCCAAGGCATTAGAACTACTTCAGTCTACAGCTCCTTGTTTACTGTAACAATTAGGAATAGAAGGAAACTTGCTCAATCATAAAGAAATCTACTAGAAAGACCTCACAGCTGCATCATATTTAACAGCAAAGGACTAAGCACTTCCCCTCAAAGATCAGAAACAAGGCAGTTGTATTTGCTCTCTCTGCCCCTATTCAATAGAGTACTGCAAATTCTAGCCATTGCAAGAAGTCAAGAAAAATAAAAGCCACATAGTCTTGAAAAGAGGAAACAAGACTGTCACTAGTTGCAGATGATGGCCTGATTGTCTACATGGAATAGCCCACATAATTCACAAAATGCAACTCCCAGAACTACTGAGGGAGTCTGGTAAGGTGAGGTAACACACAAAAATCGATTGCATTTTTATATGCTAACAACAAACAAGTGCAAGCAAGAGTTTTAAAAAACACAATACCATTTACATTACCAAAAATGAAATTCATAGGTATAAATTTAAGAAAACATGTCCAGGATCATGTAAATTGTAAAATTGTATGCTAACGCTGTAATGTAAAAATTACAAAATTAAAAAGAAATGAAAGGAGACCGAAGTAGACAAGAGACACACTGTGTTCACAAATTGGAAGACACACATTGGCAAGATGCTGCTTCTCCTTAAATTGATCTGTAAGTTTAATGCAGTTCCTACCAATATCTCAACAAGGGCCTTTTCTTTTAAGATTTTATTTTATTATTTATTTGAGAGAGAGAGTGTGAGCACAAGGGAGGGACAGAGGGAGAGAGAAGCAGACTCCCTGTTGAGCAGGGAGCCAGAGGTAGGGCTCGATGCCAGGACTCTGGGATCATGACCTGAGCGGAAGGCAGATGCTTAACCAACTGAGCCACCCAGGTGCCCCTCTATCATCTCATTTATATTAATTAGTTGGTACTCTCCCATTAGAGCTCACGTCTCTCCCCCGTGTATTGATGTATATCAGTAGAGACTCATAGATTCCTATTTACCTCAATGTGTCACAATTCACTACTATTTATTGGGAAGCTCAGTGCATCCCAGGCTTGGCCAGTGGGAATCTTTTCAGCTAGCTCAATTGTCCTCCTGACACATCTCATCATTCTTTGAGTGCTTCCTCACATCCTGCCCTGCACAAGACATTCCAGGGTCATCTCGTACTTGCTCTGCCCTAGCCCTGATATGGAGGATCGCTCATTCTTTGCTGTTGGGATGACATGACTTCTGGTCCCTCCTACACAGAGCCGGAAAAGAAATTTATGTGCACACACACACACACACACACACACACATATCCGATCTATTTCCATATTTATCTGTAACAACCATGAAATCACGCCTTGACCTTGGCATACTAGTCCACTGCCACACGGTTACTCCTAGCCTTGTTCATTTCTTTATTTTTAACTGCCTTCTGCAACCTGGCTCCCATTATACCTGATACACTTACTTATATGCTTATTCTCCCCGCGTGTAATCTCTTGGCCAACAGAGCATTCACACAACCTCACATACTTCTGACAGCCACCACCCCAGGGGTGTCACCCTAATTCTCTGTCCTGGGCATGCCTCCTCCACTCAATTGCTTAGACCCTACTGGAAGGTGTTAGAAAATTTTGTTAACAAAAAAGTACTTCGAATCAAAAAGCACCCAGCAACTTGCAGAGAACACCAAAACTGCTCAGTAAATTTTATCTAAACTAAATTATTTTTTCTCATAAAATATTTAATACACTGTCCCCAAATAGATATTTCACTGGCCTCATTTTTCTTAAGGGATTAGTTGCACGTTCATTGTCTGTACTCTTTAGCCTCTATTTTTCCCTCATAAAATGTTTTAGTTTTCTTTTTAGATTCTAATTGTTTGCTTTATTGTCTGTACCAATTTGGTAAGTAGATTTAAAACAATCTGTTAGGAGCTGGCTGGATTTAATTTTATTTGAGAATGTATTTTCTCAAGTGCACACGTGGAGTCTATTTCCCTAATTATCAGTCAGGAACAAAGACCACAGCTTGAGAAACTTCTGGACACAACCAAAGCTCTAGTGAGGCTGTGATGGTCTCACTCTTCTTCTGGTTGGCTTTTATCTATGTTCACGCATCCAGCTTACTTTTACAGATTTTTCTCTTCAATTGAAAAATACTAAAACCGAAAACAAAACCATGCTTTCATCTCATCCTCAAGGCTTGCTTTTTGGTCACTTTGCTTCAACAGAACAATTATATTTACAATGGTTATTTAAACTCCCGTGTCTGTGCTTAATTATGGCACTGTTACTCTTGGACGTAATTTTCTGATTTTGATTCATTAGTCTATTACATGAGCAATTGATGGAAAAAATGATGTCAGTCTGGGGCCCTTACATTATTTATAATAAAACTCTCCTTCAAAGAATCTTTGGACGATGTCTCCAGAATTATAGAATGAGCACAAATTAGTTTTCTAAAACCAGAAACTGGTGATTAAGTTTTGTCATGTTTTCTGTCGATTACTGTCTCATGGGTCTGATGCTATTAATGCATTTCTGCAAGGTTAAGGTGGTTAGAGATTTCACTGCTTAGCATTTCCTTCATCGAACTATCCCTGAAAATGCAGTGGAAGGAAATTCGTTCTGAAGATAAAAGCCAGCTCTGGTGTTTAGCTATTAAGGATGATTTAGTGTTTAGCAACTTAATATTCCCCACACAGCCCGCCACAGAGTAATAGCATAGATCTTGTGATTAAAATGTTTACAAATAGGTATTTTTGAAGGTTGTTTGCATGAATATCTCAAATAGTAAAAGTCAATAAATCTTTGCATAGCTCTAAGGGTGTTATTTAACTAATTGGATAAATCACCAAGTTCTACGAAGCAATTTTAGACCGCTAGATTTACAATACATCAGAGCTGATCTCTATTTAAATTTTCCATTACAAGATAAATGTTTATAAACAAATAGTAAGACCTGAAATAATGCTGATCATACATCTGCAGAATAAGAGGAGATACTTAAAAGAAACTAAATTTCATGTGAAATCGTTCCCAAGGTGGCAGGTTTAGGTCGTGCTTCACGATGCATCTAAATAATTTTTGCACTGGGCTAATTATGTGTTTGCCTTTCTTGCTCCTCCTCCAGGTTTTAAGTGACTTGAGTGTTTTTGAAAATAATAATGCTGCATAAGACTTAGAAAGAATGTCAACAATATTAAAGCATATTGTAGACAAGCAATTAAAGAACGTGTGACCACATTGGCAAATTCACCCACCAGCCAGTGCTGATTTTATATATATGCAGAACCATTATGCAATAAGACATACAAGATATGCTTTTTGTGTTTGCCGTGAGGATAATCACTCTATTTGAGAGAACTGGCTCGGGTGCGGGACTTCTTCGACTGGAATCCCAGGGCTATCATTTTCTGGCTGTGTGAGCTTTCTAACATTTCTGTAACTCAGGTCCTTGGTAAGTAAACCTGGGGAAAATCAAGAGGCCAACTTTAATAAATGAACACATAGAAGGCATTTAGAATATCATGAGCAATCAATATTACCAGTGTTTTTGGAAGATCCTTATTTGAGTGCCATTATTTGAATCGTATTATTAAGAGATATTAGCCAACATTAGAGACATTTTTATGGGCCCCTCACTTAAGTGACAGAGCTTTGTAGATAAAACTACTTTAGCAGATGGTCATTCCCCCATTTTCCCCAATATTAAGCACTGTTTCAGCCCCCTGTAATCCTGAATTTTTACCTACTGGTAATGTAAACTCTATTTTACACTAGAATGTTTTTAGTGTAATTTTCCCTTAGCTTTCACTCATGGAATAATGACTCAAAAGTTGACATTTATGCTGAGATTTTGCATTTTTTCCTTACTGAATTTTTTAGAGTTTATAACTGAGTGCTGCAAGCCAAGGAACGTTTACCTTGTCTGTTTGTCCATTCACTCATTAATTTATTGAATAAACAAGTATTCATTGGGGGACCTGGCTGACTCAGTCAGCTAAGCTTCCAAATCTTGATTTCAGCTCAGGTCATGATCTCAGAGTCATGAGATCGAGCCCCAAGTCAGGTTCTGTGCTCAGCGGGGAGTCTGCTTGAGGATTCTCCCTCTGCCGCTCCCCTTGCTCACTCTCTCTCTCTAAAATAAAATAAATATATCTTAAAAAAAAAACTTGTATTCATTAACTTCTATGTAGTAAACAGTGAGCTGCTAACTGCTGGGGATAAAACAATAAATAATGTAGATGAAATTATATATGTAGATTTGTATCTATATATAATATAATAATATAGAGAAATTTATATATGTTTATTATATAAATAATATAATAATAAATAATATATATAATAATATTTGCACTCATGAAGCTCACATGTGATGGGTATAAGATGGGTACAGAAAATTGGGTATTTACCCAAAGCAAATGAAAACCATAATTTAAAAATATATATGCATTCCTATATTTCTTGGAGCTTTATTTACAATAGCCAAGACATGGAAGCAACCTAAGTGTCCATCGATAGACAAGTGGATAAGGAAGAGGAGGTATGTATTATGCAATGGAATATTACACAACCATAAAAAGGGATAAGATTTTGCCATTTGAGACAACACGATGGACCTAGAGGGTATTATGTTAAGTGAGATAAGCCAGACTGAGAAAGACAAATACTGTTTGATTTCATTCATATGGGGAATCTGAAAAAAACACAGAAAGCAAATGAGTAAACAAACAGAATGCAGAATCAGACCCAAAAGACCCAGAATCAGACGGAGAAGAAAATGATGATTGCCAGAAGGGAGGGGGAAGGGGGATGAACAAAACGGGAGAAGGGGAGGTGGGGGCACAGGCTTCCAGTGATGGCGTGAACAAGTCACGGGATGAAAGGCACAGAACAGGGAACACAGTCAGTATATGGGATGGTGTTGGAGGGTGACAGAAGCTAGTTACACTGGTGGTGAGCATAGCATAAGGTGCAGAGAAACGGAATCACTCTGTTATACACCTGAAACTAATGTAACGTCTTGTGTCAACTGTACTCAGAAAATAAATAAATAAATAAAAATAAAAACCAGGCAGGCATGGAGAAGGCTTCATCACATCACCGACAGGCTGGTGACAGAGACGTCTCAACCCTCCTCTCCAAGGACTCGGTGGTTTGGATGGCTCAGCATGTGGGATTCTGGGGTACAAGGTGATTTATACACGTCTTTGTCAAAATGTTCTCCTTCGAACTTTGCCTAAAGGTGTGAATAGCAGAAAACGTTTCAGTTTTGACCAATTTCCTCCTTCTCTGTGTTAATAAGAAGCCCACGGGGGCCTTCCTATTAAAATTGATATTCTTGAAATCCTAACAAGGTAATATGATGACATGTAATCAATTGAATTGCACCTTGTGAATACCTATATTGTACCATTATCGGATTGTAGCCCACTTGACCCCTTAACCACTAGAGTAAAAGCAAGGAGAGTGTATCATTCATCTTGAAACTCACCACTACATCAAGCAGAGTGACAGCCAAACAGTGGGTGCTCACAATAAGCTGAAAAATGGATGAATCCATTCATTTGTGATTTAACATCAAAAACTAATAATAACTAGAATAAAAAAAAGAGTTTCTGCTGAAGAGAGAAATCTTAGCAGGGCACTTAAAGCTGACTAATGCAATCATATCACATTGAAATCTTAGGGAATGCAGTTCACATCGATAGTGGTAGGGTTGCTGAAAGGTTTTCCCCCAAAGACAGCAAATATATATATATATATTTTTTTAACCTTCCATGTCAAAGTATATAGAATATACTCCTAGGCTAAGTGTCTACATATCACAGAGGAGAAAAATAAGAAATGACAAAGGCTTTGAAGTTATTCTCGTGGACTGAATTGTGTCCCTTAAAATTCACAGGTGGAAGCCTTAGCCCCAGGGGGATGGAATTTGGACACAGGGAGGTAAGTGAGCTAAAATGAGGTCACCGAGGTGGGGCCCTAATCTGACAAAACTGGTGTCCTTAGGAAAACAGAAGAGACACCACAGAGCTCTTGCTTCCTGCATGCACATGGGTAAGGTCACGTGAGGACCCAGCAAGAAGGTGGCTGTCTGCAAAGCAAGGGGGCAAATCTCTCAGCAGAAACACACTCTGACGACGGCAGCTGGGGCTTGGACTCGAGGTCTCCAGCACTGCGAGAAGAGAAATCTCTGATGTGTAAGCCCCCCGATCTGTGGTACCTTCTTAGGGCAGCTCGAGCAGACTAATGCCCTGTGTTCACGGGAAGTGGGAATTGCAAATCACATTGGTACTAGGACACATACGATTGCCCCGGAAGAATGCATTTCACGTGACATTTCATGCCACATTAAAGCCCAGGAAAGAGATTTCCAAACTGTAGTCTCCCCCACATGGACCATCTAGTTACTTCTCAAGGATGGCAGGAGATGGAGATGTAGTGGATTTAAGAAAATAATTATCAGCTAGAGTTGGAGGATCAACAACAGAGATGGGTTTTCTGTTTTGTTTCTGCGGAGAAAGAAGAGAAGCGAAGAGAGTGGGCTCCTTTGATCAACCACCAGTAGCTGTCCCTGGGTGTCCTTCTCTGGGTTAGGAGTCCTTAAGACCACCCTCAGATTCCGTGATTTTCTAGAAGGACTCACAGACTCAGTGGAAGCTGTTATGCCCACAGTTCTAGTTTATGGCACTGTAAGGTTAGGGATCAAACCCAGCAGGACAAGGAGAAATGCAGGAGAAACCAGGTGTGAGCTTTCAGGTGTCCCTATCCAGGGTGGCTGCAGGGAGCTGGGGTGGGGGGTGGGGAGGTGATTAACCCTCCCACTGACAACCTGTGATAGCTGTTACCCACCAGGGATACTCAGCAGAGCCTCGGTGTTAATCCCCTTGTCAGGATAAACAATTCTGGTCACCTTGTTATCTCCAGGCCTTCCTTGTGAATGAGTGGGGTTTGAGCAACAGGGGCCTCCCAATTTAACATCAGAAACTAATGCATAATGTGAGATGGTGGAAGATGGTCTCTTGGGCTGACGTGGTCATGCAATTGACAATATCATGGAATATGTGAGCGCCATATTGGTACAAGGGACGTTTTGTAAAGCTGTCTGTGGGTGATGCTAGCAGAGGAGGTGCCATGGACAGAGACCACACCCAGTGCATGCTTTGAACAAGACGCTGTCGGAGTGGCATGGGTGCACACCTGCCCAGAGCTGTTCCCTCTTGCCCTGGCCGAAAGCAAGGATGGACCAAGAGGCTCTGGGTCAGAGGACAGACGTGTTTGATCTGGAGAACTAGGGAGGATGGAGGAATGGCTACACCCTACCTACCAGGCTTCTTCCAGGGTCTGACACGAGCTTGGGCTGCCCTCAAGCAGTGGTCAAGGCGAGGCCCAGGACATACCCTGGCCTCCTCTCCTATTTTCCTCCCGGAGGTCTGGGCCCCAGCCACAGTGAAGGCAAGGTAATTTCCTGCAACCATGTTGGGGATTGTTCAGGGGGAAGGGAGTCAGAAGTGTGCTGTTTGGCACGTTGATCAGAACCGGGGTTGAGCATGCCAGCCATCAGTTTAATATGGTGGTACAACTATTACGATGTTGTCAGGTGCTCTGTTATTTGAGTTTGGATGGATCGTTTTTCAAAGATACATTTCAGAGGCAGAAATGGAACATCCTTGTTCAAAAGAACCGAGCCCCGAGAGAATTAAAAAGGTAGGGGGCAGTTGCAACCAACTGTCAAAGAGTAATGTGATGGGTGCCTGGGTTCCTCAGTTGGTTAAGCATCTGTCTTCGGCTCAGGTCATGATCTCAGGGTCCCGGGATTGAGTCCCACATCGGGCTCCCTGCTCAAGCGGGGAGTCGACTTCTCCCTCTGACCCTCACCCTGCTCTTGTGTTCTTTGTCTCTTTCAAATAAATAAATAAAATCTTTAAAAAAAAAAAAAAAAAAAAGAGTAATGTGAGCTACTGTGGATGCCAAAAGCAGACCAAGGACACCGAAGCACAGACGTCAGCAAGAGCCGACTGGCCTTTGGGATGAAACCAGCAGCAGCAAACGTGTCTGCTCACCTTTCCCATCCCCATGCAAGACGGGTTTTGTTCCAGAGACCTAAAATGTTGCAGCTGGTAAATCTTTGTCCAGTGACCTCATGGGAAAGCCAAGGTATCGTGGCCATAAAATACTCAATTAAACTTCCCAGGTACTGCTGAGAAAAAGAGTTGCCAAATTGTCAAAGGTTGATGTCGGCCCCACATTTTATTTGTATTTTTTATTGTGTCACGAGGAGAAGCTCTCGGGAGATTTCCTTCACCAGATTGTTATTCAGAAGTGATTTTCACGCCAACACACGCACACACATACCCCGCATCCTGGTAAGAGCTCATTTAATAAGTTGACACAGTAGTGGGACCACCAAAGTATCTGTAGATATTTCCTTCCACTGTGTGCCAAACCGCTGACTTCCTTTTTATAAATTATAATATCTAAAACAAACTCCTCTTGTTCTCTGTTCAAATTACTCTTATTTGCTTCGAAGTGATACGCACTCCTAAATATGAACGTAATTATTGTTATTCTCCTGTCCTGACCTAATTTATCTTGTACCTGATTGTGGCAATAGGTTTCAATAGTTGACTTTGGTTTCTACGGACATGATTTTACGGGGCTTTATCTCATCCCTGGGCTTAGAACACCCTTACCTGGCTTCCAATCACACACAGAGTAGATCTCGAACTTGTCACAACCCTATCTTTATCCGGAATATTTTCTGAACTACCTAGCCATAGTGCTCACAACCCACTCCCAGAACAAGAGTATCTGTACAGCGCAGAATGTCTTCCTGTCTTCATGGTGAACTCCAAGCTCTCTTTTTTTAAAGATTTTATTTATTTATTTGAGAGAGAGAGAGCACAAGCAGGGGGAAGAGTAAAGGGAGAGGGAGAAGCAGACTCCCCCGCTGAGCAGGGAGCTCGATATGTGATTCATCCCAGGACCCTGAGATCGTGACCTGAGATAAAGGCAGACGCTTCACCGACTGAGCCACCCAGGTGCTCCCAAGCTCTATAGTTTTTTTAAAAACATAACTCAAATACCAGGTGATCAACGTCTCGTTCCCTTATGCCTCAGACAAGTTTACGAGCCCCTAACGCACTGCTCCCTTTGCTCATGTTGATATTCTAACGCAACAACAGATGGTTTTGCAATTATTTACCTGTGGTCTCCCCATGGGTTTCTGGGCTCTGGAAGTGAAAGGGCCAGGTCTTGTCCTCAGTTAGGACCTTCACGACTTCCTTGGATGTCTGACGCCATCTGTTTGTGGAAATCACACGTCACTGGCTTTGGTTCATATCGTGATTAAGGGGATAACAGAGGAAAAGGTCTATAATCCTTGTGCCTCAGGGCCTCCCCTGAGCTATTCTGTGGGATGATCAGAAAGGAAGATGGAAGTGACGCCGTAATTAATGTGCATGTGTGGAGCACATCCTCTCGGAATAATTTCAAAAGCAGCACCTCTTCTCAAGCTCGCTGAGTGTTCACCCCGTGTGGGTTTTTATCACAGGTTTCAAGATGAAGAGACCGAGACACCAACAGGGAAATGATAAATAATATGACCTTCAAGACACTAGCTTTGCTCACCTCAGCATCTGGATCCTTAATGCAGTCCCAAGAAGTTGGGGGGAAAATTATAATAAGCTGATATTTCACATTATGTCAGCAATTTTCTAGACTATTGTATTATCTCATTAACTCATATTGTATTCATTCCTGCTGTTCCATAAACATATGGTTATTAGTTTAGAATATTATTAGCATAAATGCAATCTCAAGTAACATGAAAAGTAACACGGGGAACTCAGAATCAGCCAAGAAACAGCAGCGGCACGGGTTCATTGGAACCTCGCTTATTAGCATAAAGGAACAAGCAACCGATTAGGGATGTAGAAATAATAAGACAGCCCCACTGTTTACAGGGCAGTAACAGTATATGCAGTGATAAGAAGCAAGTCGTACTTTGATGACCATTCAAAAGGTTCTTTACCTCTGCCTCTCCAGAGTTCTTTTTCCTTTTTTTTAGCCAAACTTGTGGTGTTTGGGGACAGCCCTTGTTATGATGTTCTTTACTATTCTGACCCTCTCGAAGGCCCTTGCAAAGACAGATTGTGCCAAGGTAAGAATTTAGAAAGGATATTTGTCTTCTATACCATAGCTCAAAATCATTCTGGCACCCATTGACCTTGCCTACATTTTGCAGACTTTTCAGAAATAAAATTTCATTATATTGCACTGAGCTCTAAACCTGGCTCTCTTTCCACCATGGAAATAATGGGGAGGTGTCCTAAGTGGGTAAATTGTGTGACTAGAGGCCGGCAGACTCACCGTTCCAATGAAGGAACCGGATTGTTTTTGAGGAAATGAATATTATGCCCAATCCGATACCAATTTTATTCAACACGAGGGAATATAAGCAGAGACATGTGAAAGTGAGTGAGGGTGTATTGAAATTATTGAAAAGTCATGCTTGGTTGCGTTAGTCTCCAAGGGACTCACAGAAAGAAGTTACATGTCAAGAAGTAGCAGGAAGAGTAGGGAAAATGAACAATTTTCAGAACTTTCAGAAAAATGGCATTAAGTTTGGAAAAGCTTGACATTTTGGAAGCATGGGCATTAATTATTAATCAGATCAAAATTAGGTCTTTTTCAATTTGAGGAATTTGAAACCAATTTTTCAAAAGAAGTAATTTGGGTTTTTTTGAGATATATGTCACTGAGTCATTATTCTCACAAAGTCTTGTGGCCAGTGAAAAAAGCACCCACCTCCTGTAAACTCTGAACTTCCAAATCTGTAAATAGAGCCTTGTTCCCTTAAAACATCAAACAACCGTAAAAGGTATAAGAACACATACCAAAATTTCTCTAACTTAAATTTCTCTTTCGTCCTTGACTTTCTTTTGTAACTTATTTTTCTAAAATTCCTGAAATTGCTTCTTATTTTTAGTTTGTTAAAAAATGTCTTAAACTGCAATATTAAAAATGTGAAATCTGATAGCTATTTCTTACATAATGCTTCCTCTGCACGAGTCAGACGTGTGACTGATCCTCCTTGTACCTCCACACAGCGCCTTCAGATGGAGGCTTTCACCAGGGAGCCATGGGGTCACGTCACTGGGGGTCCGAGTGGCCCCCACTCATGCACACTAATCTGAACCCATTGGCCCGGCCCTGGAGCTTCAAGGATGACCTTTCCCTCTGTCTTTTAAATGTGGATCAGAGATTGAATTAACCAAATATTTCCATTACAAAAACACTTGAAATGATAGTAGTCAATTTTAATAAATTTCTCAAAAGCTATCTTTTTACAAAGAGCATGAAAGTTCTTGCGAGATTTTTAGCTTCTGTCTCTGAACTTTTGTTCTAATTTATATTTACTCTCCTCCTCATTTTGTATTATTTATTTTATTCAACCCTATCATTGTATTGTGTTTACAGGGCACGTTAATCATTTGTGGAAGGAAATAACATACACATAACCATGTGTATATACAGATAAACATCAAACTGTAAACTTTACAGCAAGTAAAACAAAAACTGTTGCTATTTCACTTATTTTTCTGTTGGCGGTAGTTTTATATGAGTGAGCCAAAGATGGGCTCTGCCCGTTGGTCCTATCCTATGTTGTTCACTTTTCCACAGCAGGCTGGTACCTATTAGCTCAAAAGCATGCTGACACCAAACTCAAACTCTTACACATCCAATTGTTTTATATTTTTAAAGATTTTATTTACTTATTAGAGAAAGAGAGAGAGAGCACAAGCTGAGGGAGAGGGACAAACAGACTCCCCGCTGAGCAGGGAGCCTGACTCGGGACTCGATCCCAGGACTCCGGGATTATGAGCTGAGCCGAAGGCAGTCGCCTAACCGACTGAGCCACCCAGGCGTCCCTACACATCCAGTTGTTTTAGATGTAGTCCCAATAAACAGATTTTCAGCCATTCAGAGCCCACTTGCTTTGCATACCCCATAGCACTTCACTTAACGCCTACCAGCCGCACATAAGGTAAACCCAAGGGCCATGAAGACCCCAAGCCACAGCTGCCCTTCAGGGGTCTCTGACCTAGAGTCTCCCGTCTGGCCGCTAAGGGACATCACCTAGACATGTGAGCCCCTTTTCGACCCCCCTCTCCTCTGGGTGCTCTCTGGCCCCTCTGTACTTGCTGGTGGCACCCCCACCACCATCCACCTCAGGCTGTGAGGGACGGCCTCTGCCTCCAAACCCATCAAAACACCCCAAAATAAACCTTGTAGTGTGCTCTGCCACCTGGTGAGAAAGGATGTGACTCTTCCCTTGGTCAGCTCCTGCATCCCTAAACTCACAACAATGGTGACACAAAACTAAGCAACGGAACCACGTTTACATGTTTTGCATCCTTTATGCACTTTGCATTCCTCATTTTCTTCATCAGGTTAGCTTATGAAACTTATGCTCATTGGGTGCAGGTGCAATTATCCCCTTACAAATAAGATCATCAAACTTAGAGGATCAAGAGCTTCCCCCATCCAGCAAGATATGGACCTTGACCATTGATGAGGACAAATGCAACTGCAGATCTCATTTTTCCTGATACAGATCACCCTCTCATCAACTACTTATTTCCAAGGTTCATTCAAGGGGTCTCCTTCTGCGGCTCTGCGAAGCCACATCCTGGCATGCACTGGGGCATAGTTTTTCCCAAGCTTTAGTCTCTTTCCTAGCAACACAGATCCCAAGACCCTCGTGCTAGGCTCACAGGGCCTGGCAGGTGCATAATCGCTGTACCATCGATAGAGAGTCTATGTATATAGAAGCGCTATGGCTTCCTCTGATTTTGACATGAAGCCAGGCAGTGGGGCTGTACAATGATGAAGAGATAGAAGAATTTAAATGACAATGTGAACAATTAGCTTACAACTCACTTGTGCCAGTGCGATATTTGGGGCATAAAGGGCAAGAATTCATTATTTTGAATCCACTGCTAAGATGGTGAATTGAATAGGTCTCTGAAGAGAGGGTTGAACTGGCAAGGGGAGGGTAGAAACAAAGGACTCTCCAGCAGTCCAAAAAGAGGTTGTTTTCCAAAAACAAATTGAAGTCAGGATGATTTTTTGCATGTGTATGCAAAAGAAAAAATTGGTAATATGCAAGAACCCAAATGCTTTCATGGTTTAGAAACTATTTTTATTTTCATGGTAGCATATATGCCAAGCAACACAGGTTAAGAAAGATGATAAAAAAATAAAGGGTGCCTGGGTGCAGAGTTGGTTAAGCATCTGACTCTTGGTTTCAGCTCAGGTTGTGATCTCAGGGTCATGAGATCGAGCCCTACATTGGGCTCCAGGCTCAGTGGGGAGTCTGCTTGAGATTCTCTCTCCCTCTCCCCCTCTGTCTCTCTCTCTCAAATAAATAATCTTTAATAAATAAATAAATTTCCAAAAAGATTAAAAATATAAAAAATTAAAATAAAAAAGATGATAAAATTTAAAAAATAAGAAATAAGGAAAAAATGAATAAAAAATATATGTAAAATGGAAGTGTCCCTAGCATAGATACCCTCAGTTAGTTTCTGTGCCCTCTGACAGCTACCCATCATAGGTAGAGAGGGAAGGAGGTAAAAACAGAATTTTCAGCTGCTGCTGCTGCAGTTAGGAGTTCTGATTCTGTCAGATGTGTGATTAGGTAATTTATGGAATAGAGACAGAGGAAGTCATAGTTTATTTAAACAGTAAATTGTAGGAGAATCCCTGTGAGATATCGAAGAAATCAAAGGAAATTTTCGACATCGTTCTCTATTGGGAGGTAACAAGAGGTACATTACATCAAAACTTTAGGATATGTGTATATGTGTGTGTGTATGTGTGTGTGTCTGTGGGTGTGCATGTGTGCATGTGTGTGCACGCTTGTGTGTATATGTACCTCTGTGTGTGTATATGTGTGCGTGTGTATTTGTGTGCATATGTGTGTGCACGTGTGTGCGCATATATGTGTGTATGTGTGTGTCTGTGGGTGTGTATGTGTGCATGTGTGTGCATGCTTGTGTGTATATGTACCTCCGTGTGTATGTGTATATGTGTGCGTGTGTATTTGTGTGAATATGTGCGTGCACGTGTGTGCATGTGTGTGCGCGTATATGTGTGTATGTGTGTGTATGTGTGCCCGTCTGTGGGTGTGTATGTGTGCATGTGTGTGCATGCATGTGTGTATATGTACCTCTGTGTGTATGTGTATATGTGTGCGTGTGTATTTGTGTGCATGTGTGTGCATATGTGTGTGCACGTGTGTGCATGTGTGTGTGCATATATGTGTGTATGTGTGTCTGTGGGTGTGTATGTGTGCATGTGTGAGGTACATATACCTGTGTGTATGTGTACATGTTTGTGTGTATTTGTGTGCATATGTGTGTGTGCACGTGTGTGCATGTGTGCGCGCACATATGTGTGTGTGTGTATATGTGTGTGTGTGTGTGTGTCTGTGGGTGTGTATGTGTGCATGTGTGTGCATGCATGTGTGTGTATATGTACCTCTGTGTGTATGTGTATATGTGTGCATGTGTATTTGTGTGCATATGTGTGTGCACGTATTGCATGTGTGTGCATGTGTGTGTACCTTTGTGTGTATATGTATGTACTTGTGTGTGTGCGTTTGTGTGTATACGTGTATGCATGCGTGTATACGTGTGTGCCTCTGCGTGCATGTGCATCTGTGTGTATATGTGCATGTGCATCTGTGTGTGTGTGCACCTCTGTGTGTGTCTGTGTGCATGTATGTGCGTGTCTGTGTGCATGTGTGTGTATTCATACGTGTACTTCAGGCCAAGTCTTCCAAGGGGCACGCAGTTACGAATGTGGCTGCTGAGGGAGACTCACAGCATACCAAAACTGGCACAGAACAAGTTATCACTACTGAACTCAATGGCCTGTCTGCACTCAGATTTGACAGAGCAAAAGCATTCTCTTACAAAGCCACTGGCTTGAAGACCCAGCCCGTGTGTTGTAGGACAGCGTATCCGAAGGGGACTTTGTGAATGTAGAGATCATCACTCAGATTTTGATTTACAACCCTACGAGACTTTTGTTCCCAATAAAATGTCTCATAAAATAGCTTTATAAACATAATCAATGACAGCTCATAAGAGTGACACGAGACCCTTCAGGATCCCCGCTTCCCTGGAGAAATGACGGCGTGGGGAGTTTTATGGTGAGTGTGGAACTCTTGACAGGTGACACTGCTGTCTGCCTCTCGTTTTTGGTACCTCACAGACCGTGGCCTCCATGGCATCACACAGGGCTGGCTTCCTCCTGCCTCTACTTACCTCTTTTCAATCTCCTCTGTGGACAGCTTTTCTACAGGATGCCTCTTTTTTTAAGATGTATTTATTTTTTGAGAGAGAGAGCGAGCGAGCACACGCGCAGCGGGGAGGGGCAGAGGGAGATGCAGAGATTCTTAAGCAGAACCCGCACTGAGTGTAGAGCCCAACACGGGGCTCAATCTCACGACCCTGAGATCACGAGCTGAGCTGAAACCAAGAGTCGGAGGCTCAACCAACTGTGCCACCCAAGTGCCACTACAGGACACCCCTTAGATGTCAGAGCTTTCCCCGTGTTCAGCCTCCCTGTTCTACCCAATGTACACATCCCCCTGGACAACTTCATACACTTCTATGTCTACAAGAGCCCTGTTTATGCTAATGGTTTCCAAATTTCGTTCTACCTACCACTGTCTCCTTAACTACAGTCCCCATGCGTCTGCCGTTTCCACACATTCTGCTGTTGGTGTATGGCCCACCAGAGAGGGGATAGGAGACAGAAAGGCATTTTATCCCTGTGCAGATTTCAAAGATGATCTCTCTCTACTTTCTTCCCAACTTTGGGCTCCATTTGTATTGACCTGTTTGTAATTACTTTAATAGTTTATGTACTCTTTTGATATTGTGCATAGTGTTTACTCCACCTAGAATACATTTTCCCACTTATTTACCTCATCGGTTTATATCCATTCTTCAAATTGAAGCTCAAACACAATCTTCTCTTGCAACACTATTTAAAAACCCATCCACTGCAGGGCACCTGCGTGCCTCAGTTGGTTAAGCCTCCGACTCTTGATTTCAGCTCAGGTCATGATTTCAGGGTTGTGAGATCCAGCAACATGTTGGGCTCCAGGCTCAACACAAAATCTGCTTGAGATCCTCTCCCTCTGCCCCTCCCCCATCTCATGTGTGTGCTCTCTCTCTTTCAAATAAATAAATTAAATAAATCTTTAAAAAGTCCACTGTACTTTCAAACACAGTGGGTGTATCTTTTTTATAACCCTTACACACTAAATGCAGTTGTCTGGGTAATTTTATATTTCTGCCACTGATTGTTTGGCTATTTGATTTGAGTGAGTGCATTGTATTCGCATTAGCATCCCAATGACTATACTACTTTTTGCATGAGATAAGAGTTACTAAATATTTCTTGAACAAAGAAACTAATAGACCATGGAATGAATAAATCGGTAAATGAGGATGTCTGCCAAAGATACATTCCTTCTTAGGAAAATAATAGTTTCTACTACTATGAATATGGAGGTGTGCCCTTAGAAAATGATAATTACCTACAAAAATATTGCCTATATCTTAAGATATAGGTAATAATTTTTTAACTTTACCTTAAAATAGCATGAGGCTTGTCTATTAGAACCATGCTTCTGGTTAGTTACTGGGTGAAAGTGGAGTCATCACTAGGCAACATGATGAGGGACCTCTCTCCATTAAGGATCTTATCCATATGGCAATGACCCACAAGTTTCAATATGGTGGTAGAGGTGATTAATGACTTGATGGCAAGTAGTTGGTCAGGGTCCCCTATAAGATTCCAGCTCACATGTAGAGCAAATAGATCTTCCTAATATGTCAAGAAAGGTTCCAGAGAGTAGATGACATTGAGATAGTTCTTGGAAAATGCTGGAATAAATAGATAATAGTAAGAGTTTGGAGAACAGCCTTCCAAGGACAGAAAGTGGAACTGGTGGTGTGAGAAGACCCGAGGAGCAAAATATAGTGTGTTATAGCTGAGACTTTCTACTTATTACTTCATTTGATTTCCTCGTAAGTCACACAAGACACATCTTATCTTTATGCTGCTTTTACAGATGGGGAAACTGAGGTTTGGTCAAAATAAGTAACTTCCTGTAAGTCACCTGCTAGTATATGGTAGAGCCAGAATTTGAAGCCATTGTTCTTAATCACTATACTCTACAGCCACATTTCCAAGTCTGACTTTTACTCATTCTACCCACAGAGAAATTTACAGATCTTAAAGATATGCCACCGTTGGCTGAAGTTACACCTTACCTCCAGCTCAACTGAGTACACATTGGTTCTTGCCAAGCAGATACTGGCTGCTATTCAACTGGCCACTGAGCTTATGTTCATGCCCACTTAGTCCCATATGACACACACCAAAGCTCGCACAGCCACACTAACACTGTGCTCCCCGACCTGGAAGGATTTGCTCTCTCCTCTCTGAATACTCAAGTCTTATCTGATCCCTGAACACTTCTTCAGGCCCCACTCCCTCAAGACCCCTTCTCTGACCACTTCATTTATTCTTGTGTATCATTGAGTATATGGCAGGAACTGTGGTAACTAGGTTTAATGAATATGGAGTTTTTAAACCCAAATTATTTGCCAAGGATATGCCATATAGATTTAAGTTCAGATGGGAAAGTAATATGCTATGTGGAGATGCCGGTCTTAGGTTCTAGTCTCCATATGAGTTTAGTGTCCATAGGAAGGTCCTCTAGAGTGTCCAGTGTCTACAGGAAGAACTTCTCTCTCACACGTTGGACCCACAAGTCTCTCCTCATTGGTTCCTTCCATTGGCACCATTTGTCCCATACTTTCCATTATGGTGGATTTTCTTTCCATTATCTTGCTTTCCTTTTTATTCTTAAAACAATAAAACATACCTTCTGTGTTTAGGGAAAGAGTGAAAGTTGATGTTCAGCTTATCAGCTGAAGGTGGATGTTGATAAATACATTTTATTTTGTAAGCAGGAATTTGTTAAATAATATTGCTGTTGTCTTATCTTAGGAAACATGTAAGTCTTCTTGAAGATGGGATTAGATGCAAAATTATATTCATCAATTGATGACACCTGTAAGATTATGGTTACTAAACCTCTTTTTTTTTTTTCCTAAGAGGTAAAGTATTTAGTCAGTAAGAATGAATTCTCTTCACTTCTAATAGATTTGTCTTTGGAAGAAACAAGACAGTTATAAGAGAGTGCTCTTTTTGGTGCAGCTTCTGTGGGAAGGTTGCCTGACAGAGCAACATTTATGAAAACAAAGACAGAGGAGGAGGAGGGAGCAGAATAAGGAGACTGAACCCTGGAGATTGTTTAGACATGACACATGTGGCAGAGACTTGACTCTACTCTTAGCTTTCCCTTACAAGCTGGTGGGGACCTCATGACAATCAAGTCACCACTCTTGCAGCTACTGTATCCTAGGCCAGTGGCAGACCAGAGCCAAAGACTGGAGGCGTGCACTCCCATAGCACCAAGGAAAATGAGTCACAGAGAGTAGAACCTTCTTTGTCTACCGCACTTACTGCATCTTGATAAAAAGGATGATTTTAAAGAGGATGGATATTGTGGGTACTTGATTCAGCTTGTCCATACCACTGGTTTAGTTAGAGGCAGATAAGAAATACCTGTTTCTTTGGTAAACTGAGCAAAATAAACTTCCTGTAGAAACAAGGTCTAGTTTTCTGCCTGAAGAAATATGTCCTGGGGAGACCAAGACTATATTGTTTTAAGCTAAATGAGCATTGGTAACTCTAGAGAAATCCTGCTTTTACATTAGGAGACAACATGAAAAGATCTTTGCTGCTTGAGAGTAGATCTTATCATGGGGACCCAGGGAAAGACTCCATGGGAGACTGGTGGCTTATCTATCATATCTTAGGAGGCTTGTATTCTCAAGTCTTGACTGTACCTTGCATCCTCTGAGTTACAGTAAAACCTTTCCTGTTCTTCTCATCAATTTGGGGCCATCTGGAACAAGCTGTGAACAGTGCTCCATGGTACAATTTCACTAAGGCTGTTGGCTGCCGAATTGTGGAAGCCATATACCATGGTTTATCAAGGGAAATGCAGGAAGAAGAGATTGTCACATGGAATCACGGTGCCAAACATGACAAGATTAAAGAAAAGCTTGCCTTGGTAATGTCCCTCCAAATCCTACTGCTGATAAGGAATACCTGCTAGTAATGATGGAATGGAATGATTTGTCAAGATGATGAGAAGAATCACTGATCCTGAAAGACTTTGAGAGGGACGGTCCACTGTGCACATGGGTGAGATTGAAGATACTCCTAAAACTCTCCTTCTTTATGGTGAACTTGCACCATCAAATACACATTGTTTTCACCACAATCACTTCTATGGGATCAAAAAAAACAAAAAAACCAAAAAAACCCCCCAAAAACCACTTCTCATTGTTCTCTTGCTAATCAATACTTACCCCATCAAAAAGCAGGGCAGGATGCTGGAGGATTCTTACTTTACAGCCCAATCCAGCAACCATTTACTGAATACCTGCTATATTCTTGATACTGTATTTAGTATTTTACAAATATGATCTCATATTTTATTTGCTTAGTGACTCACAGATAAATCAATTGAGATTGTACTTACAGAATGACTTTGGTAAAACTTATCTTCCCTGGTACTGGGCTTACTTCCAGGACTTACCTGACACCAAGGAACAAATGGGATGACTCAGAGCATTTCCTGGGGTGAGGGATCATCTCCTCAATCACGTGCTCTGAGAAAACAGTGCTGCACACATGACCCCCTACACACACTGTTATGTAGTATTGGGGTGGTCAGCTGAGGGAAGTCCCACTGTCACACCTAGTCTGAACTAGAACCATCTTCAGTTAGGAAATGTAGGAATAGACATTCCACTTTCAGGGTAGACTTGTCTAGTTTCCAAAAAGGGTATCCACTGATCACAGATCCATGGGCTGATTAAGCTTACTCTGGGAGGTACCCCAATCATGGAATCAACCCAAACCTGGACATGCCGGTGGAGCCCAGAGACAACCAAAATGGCTCACAATTATGGTTGAAATGAACGATAGCTGTGTAGTGCATCGTATAGCCGGTCCTCCTGCATGAACTGCCTGAGGTGCCCCCCCCCCCCAAGCAGGAAGAAGAGTCTACGAGAGCATCTGCTCACACATTGAGAGACCTGTGTTTTTTGGAAGGCCTGTTTTGCATGGCTCCCTTAAAATGCAGTTTAGTCCTCAGCCTGAAGATGGCCCTTGCTGGAGAGTAACATAAGAAGTGAAGAGGCCTAGAGCATTTTCTAGTGTGCCCTCTGTTCTAGAACATTCCATTCTCATTATCCTAAGTTTTCAAGTCATTTGTTGTATCTATATTTGCCCAAATGTTCTGAAGTGGTATCATTTTAAGCCTTGTTTTAATTCAGAAGACACAAGAGCCCCAAGCACTCCCATCCTAGCTAAGATTTTAGATTGCTAACACAAAGTCTCTGTCCTGGCACTCTGTGCTCTGTGGCTCTTACTTCTTCAGTTCTCCACTGTGGCTCTTGTAGAGTGGAGACTCCTAACCATACCTCCTTGTCTACCTAACACGGGCAACAGTTACTTTCATTCCGTCACGAAAAGCTTGAAACCCCCACTCGTCTTGTCCCTTCAAATACACCCTCTCTTCTCCTTGGAGTGACCTTTCTGACATCCCGTTTTGTGACCCAATTCTTACCTTCCCTTCAAAATCCAGCTCAGGTACCACCGGCTCCAGGGAGATGTTCCTGGTGTTCCCAGGTTAAATAGCCCTCAACTTGGTTTTCTTAGGATGAACCTCTAGATTCTGAACCTGACTCACTATTGATGTTTTCACAAGTGCCTGGACTTTCTTTATTTTCCAGTAGAATTTTACTTCCTGAAGGGCCTGCCTATATTCCATCACACTTTTTATTCTCTGTATGTGTTCCAGTACCACTCCATCACTCAAATGATTCTATTTCTTGTAATTAAATCTCTTTATGAATATTATCTTAGTCATAGGAATAATAATTAAAAAACATAAAAGCCTCATTTAGGCCTTTAGTCCATTTTGAATTTATTTTTGTGTTTGGTGTAAGAAACTGGTCCAGTTTCATTCTTTTGCATGTTGCTGTCCAGTTTTTCCAACACCTGTTGTTGAAGGATGGATAAAGAAGAGGTGGCATATATATATATCTCATAAAAAATGAAATCTTGCCATCTGCAAGGACGTGGATGGAGCTAGGGTGTATTATGCTAAGTGAAATAAGTTAATCAGAGAAAGACAAATATCTATGATTTCAGCCATATGTGTAATTTCAAAAACAAAAACAAGCAAAGGGGAAAAAAAGAAACAAACCAAGAAACAGACTCTGAACTACAGAGAACACACCAATGATCACCAGAGGGGAGGGGGGTGGGGGATGGGGGAAAGAGGTGATGGGGATGAAGGAGCGTACCTGTCGTGATGAGCACCGGGTGATGTAAGGAAGTGTTGAATCACTATATTGTACACCTGAAACTAATATTACACTGTATGTTAACTAACTGGTATTAAAAAATACCAGTTAGTTTGTTAAAAAAACAAAGACAATGAGAAAAAAAAGAAAACATAAAAGCAGTAATTGATATCTTAATTTCAAGTGTTTTCAGCTTAGTCCCCTAAGTTCCTTACATGCTTTGTGTCACCAAACCCTCCTAACAATCTCTGAGAAAGGAATGATTATTAGCCCCATTTCACAGATAACGAAATCAGGGTATTTAAATAACTTGACTGATGTTTCATATCACTTAAGTAGCTGAACTGGGATTTTAATCTCAACACCCAGTAAACTATTAATTGGTTCAAACCAGCAGAGCTTATTTAGAATATCAATTTTGACATCTTCCCCTGTAAATCTATGATTAATTATTGAGATATTATGAGCTCTGATGAATCAGTTGATAATTTTCATCTTATGTAACTGTTTTGTGCTGAGAAAAAGTATACCACATGCAACCTATATTCAGATGCCAAGTTATAGTTGCGCTTTTCATCAGATGAATCAATTTCATATTTGTTTCCTGAATTAGCTGTGAATTCTTTTGTCAGTAATTAAATCTCATTTAATCAATTTAGGAGAGAAAAGCCATCTGTCAGGTGTGTGAACCTAATTAGCCACGGTGTTTTGAATGGACCAGTATATAATGGTAGTGATTTTATTATCAAGAGTTACAATTGAAACATACAGAATTTTATCATTACAATTTATGTGAATCTCAGCAGCTCATCAAAAGTCTATTTCTGGGGGAATCTTTTATATTTCGCCTTGTAAAAGAACATTTTATGGGAGATTGAATCCAAATGAAGACATCTATAGTCAGAATTTATAGAATGCCTCTTATGGATGATAATAACACCCACTTCATCCAAACACATTTACCTTCGATACATATCTTGGACACGACGCACACATTCATTGAGCACCCCTGTGGTAGGCACTGCGCTGGACACCGCAGGATTCAACAGTGAACATTCAATATTTTATAGTATAGCTGAGGGAAATAGTGTCATAGATGAAGGGAAGGAATCTGAAGCTTCCAGAATTTAATGGCTCAAGCCTGCTCTAATTAATTCTCAGTTAATCCTCACGGCCTGCTCACAAGTGGGCATTTCTGTATGTATATGAGGACACCACAGCTGGGGAAGGCAGAGATGTAACAAGAGATACAATCAGCAAAGTTGGCTTCCAAAAAGCAATCTGAACCTTGAAATAAGGTGAGTTTTCACATGTGGCACCAAATTAGAAGGTTTTATTTTAGTGCCTACCGTTGTAACAGAACCCTGAAGAGAAGGTGTTCTCTGGCAGGACATTATTTTTACCACTTGGAAAGAGAATAAGTACAGTTTCAGGATTTTCACAGATTTTTTTTTAAGAGAAAGAAGAGCAGTATCTAGACAATGGGTGTATTGATGATTAAACCTGAAATGTACAGGCTGGAATTGTATCATTTCGGACAGCTAGACTAAGACATTATGGAGATAGAGCTCTGCTCTACAACAAACAAACAAACACATGGCTGGTTTGACACACAGGAATATGTACAAGGGTAGGAGGAAATTGGAGCTGTAGGTTACAACACGATCATACATCAGGAGGACACGGATCTCGGGCATTCGTTAACCCCAGGTGCTGAGTACTGCTTTGCTTCAGGATAATTAGACTCCTTCACATGGTCTGTTCATCTCCTCATTTGTAGTCCTGTCTCCCTCCCTCCCCAAAATCTTGCTGCATCTCAGACATACTGGATGTCCTAAGGCTGAACAGCAATTTATTTTTATTGGGTGGACAATACATTTTTTTTCATTCGTAAGAATGGTTAACAAATATAGTAGAGCTCATTTAAATGTCTTGAGCAACTCGCCCAGAGAGCTGCAAGTATCCCCAGATTTCCTACAAGTCTAGGTTACTTTTAGGCATCATTTATCACAAAGAAACAAAATTTCCATCCCGTCAAAAGTTACTGCCAGCCTTTCTAGTGTGTGAGAGTCAACCTCATGCATCAGTAAAATTACAAATCATGGGATGTATTGGTTCATGAATAGACAAAACTTGGGATGCTAAATCTGCAAATGCCAAGGGCCTACTCTATTACAAATGCCAACAACGGAACAGAGTTCCAACTAATCATTTTCCTTGAAATTTAAAGTCGATACCCACACCTTCCACATTGTGAAGAAGAAACAGTCAGCAAGAGCTGTTGCTTGCTTATGTGGATGGTACCTGGAGGGTTCACACCGGCACTGTAACTTATGGACTCACTTTGGGAAGGTATGGTTTTTCTTTACGAGACAAGACAGTTATTTATTAATGAGGAATGCAGCAATTCTAAAACCTTGATCAAAGGGAAACGGTTTAGTCAACTTGCACAAAGTGCGATTATGAGAATAATTCTGAGAGACAAAGGAATACAAATGGAGTCAGGGAATGGAGCAAGAAGGATCATAGGTACTTGCAGAAATGGGGTTGCAGTGACCCTGGCTTATTTTTTATTGGTGAATGACTACTTTGGCCTGAGCTAGCACAAACATATCCAAGGAGACTGTTCCTCACTCCCCCAGGCAATTCTACTTTTTCTTTTTCATTGAAGAAACCATTCACGTGACATGAGAGCCCAGAGCAGGGAAAATGTATTCAACACCTCCATATCTACCTTCATCATCTCACTCCTCGGGTTCCCTACAGGTAACCTGCACACCAAAATTCTCTGGGATCATTAAAGGACTTCAACTGGGCTGTTAGCCATTCATTTCTTCCTTGAGCCTGTAATTAACCTGATACATAGACCAAGTGCTGGAATTCCATCACCCCTCGCAATACCTTAGTGGACCTGACTCTTACTCCACAAAGAATGCAGTAGATACTATATAACATCTTTGTATGGAAAACATCTCCATAAAGTATATACATATATAAATTGAGTTTCTATAACAAATTAGATATAGCACCCATGGAGACATTGTTGCATATTATCTGTGCTTCATAATTCTTAACTCTCACAATCTCGCTGTGACAGATTGCTCAGGATTCATCAGTATCACATAGCAACAGCTGAGAACAAGACAGCTGTCCAGCTGCTTTCAGACTCAATTCATGTAATTACTTGATGTTCCTCTGTCCTGTGAAATGGGGTGGGAGTGATTATTCCCAAAAGGCTAGTTCATGCTTTATGTCTTGGGGAAGAAAAAATGAAGTTTTGGTGCTGGAAGAGCTGAGAATCACGACTTCATTCCTAGTTATGACCTAAATTGGAATGCAGAAACTTCTCCTTCTATTGATATTTTGCTCTATTTTACAAATTTTGCTTAAAATCTACTCTGTCCTGGAAACTGCATTCATTCATTCAACAATTGCATATCAAATTCTTTTTTTTAGAGAGAGACAGAGACAGAGTTCGTGAGTGGGGAGTCGGAGGGAAGAAGGGCAGAGAGAGAAGGAGAGAGAGAATCTTAAGTAGGCTCCATGCTCAGTCTTGATCCTGATGTGAAGCTCAGTCTCATGACCCTGAGATCATGATCTGAGCTGAAATGAGGAGTCAGATGCTTAACTGACTGAGTCACCCAGATGCCCGTAAAATTCTTTTTTGGTAAAGGAAATCTGTTGTGCACTGGTCATGCTCCAGTGCATGAGATGCACCCTATCCTGCCAACATAGACATTTCAATCCAGAAAGGTTAGAAATGGGGATGAGGAAATGGTTTTAAAAATTAAATGTATAAAGGGGGCGCCCGGGTGGCTCAGTCAGTTAGGCATCTGCCTTTGGCTCAGGTCATGATCCCAGGGTCCTGGGACTGAGTCTCACATCGGGCTTCCTGCTCCTCAGGGAGTCTGCTTCTCCCTCTGCCCCTCCTCCCACTCATTCTCTCACTATCTCCCTCAAATAAATAAATAAAATCTTTGTTAAAAATTACATATATAAATTAAGAATATATACTTACATACATATATACACATTTTATTTAATCGAGTTACATTGTATTTACTTATAATTGTATGATCATCTTTTATAAACCTGATATTTGCTCCACCAAAGTTCTTCAAGACTCCATCCTATACAATTATCAATCAATGAAATAGGAGCACCTTACAATGCCCTGTTTTGTGCACATAATCCCTGCTCTATGCATACTAACAAATCTTATTATATGGGAAAAATTTAAAATCACAAGAGCAATACAGCATATTTTATATAAAAAAATTAAAATAGGGCGCCTGGGTGGCTCAGTTGGTTAAGCGACTGCCTTCGGCTCAGGTCATGATCCTGGAGTCCCAGGATCGAGTCCCGCATCGCTTCTCCCTCTGACCCTCCCCCCTCTCATGCTCTCTCTCTATCTCATTCTCTCTCTCAAATAAATAAATAAAAATCTTTAAAAAAAAATAAAAAATAAAAAATAAAAAAATTAAAATACATGTGTGAATAAAATATATACATAACAACATATATTTGTTTATTATACAAAATGAAATTGCTAAAATAATAAAAATAAAACATAAAATTCTTATTTATAGGCAGCAGAAGGAAGAGGTTGAGACTTTTTTTAAAAGATTTTATTTATTTGTCAGAGAGACAGAGAGAGAGAGAGCACAAGCAGGGGGAGTGGCAGGCAAAGGGAGAAGCAGGCTCCTCGCTGAGCAAGGAGCCCGACATAGGACTCCATCTCAGATTTCTTGGAGACTTCTCTATATGTTCTTTATCTTTTTTTTTTAAAGATTTTATTTATTTATTTGAGGGAGAGTGAGCACGAGCAGAGGGGAGGGGTAGAGAAGGAGAAGAAAGCTCCCTGCTGAGCAGGGAGCCCAGTGTGGGACTCGATCCCAGGACCCCGGGATCATGACCTGAACAAAGACAGACGCTTAACCAACTGAGCCACCCAGGCATCCCAAGACTTTTTTGATTGTACATTTTTTAACACAGTTTTGATATTGAATGACAAAAATGTAGCTGTTTAACAGATTAAATTATGTAGAAGGCAAAATTTGAAAACAAATTGAAAATGAGACATATTTCTACATCAACTTATTTTGATAACTACAGGGAGGAAAGAATTGTTTCTGGTGATCCAAAACATGTCTATAAACCATATCTGTGATAACTTAGTGGGAAGACCTCTAAGAGACAAAGGAACAGCAACATGAAATCACACAATATATTCGGTAGCCTTATTATTCATGGAATTATTGGTATTATTAGATTGAAATTATTGCTATAGTATAGGGTAAAGCAAATAAATGATTATGTTAATGCTATCAGCATAAGAAAGAAAAGCTACAAGTGTAACACTAAAGAACTTATGCCAAGTTTCCCCAATTTCATTAGAATTTTTATTATGAATTCAAGATTTTTCTGATTATCTATTGTGTAGGAAAAGGACTAGGAAACATCACACTCCAATAACAATGAGTAGGAAAACAATAATAATCCTGAAGCCCACCTTTGTTTTCTTTTTTTTTTTAATTTTTTTTATTGTTATGTTAATCCCCATACATTACATCATTAGTTTTAGATATAGTGTTCCATGATTCATTGTTTGTGCATAACACCCAGTGCTCCATACAGAACGTGCCCTCCTCAATACCCATCACCAGGCTAACCCATCCTCCCAACCCCCTCCCCTCTAGAACCCTCAGTTTGTTTTTCAGAGTCCATCGTCTCTCATGGTTCTTCTCCCCCTCCGATTTCCCCCCCTTCATTCTTCCCCTCCTGCTACATTCTTCTTCTTCTTTTTTTCTTTCTTGACATATATTGCATTATTTGTTTCAGAGGTACAGATCTGAGATTCAACAGTCTTGCACAATTCACAGCGCTTACCAGAGCACATACCCTCCCCAATGTCCATCACCCAGTCACCCCATCCCTCCCACCCCACCCCCCACTCCAGCAACCCTCAGTTTGTTTCCTGAGATTAAGAATTCCTCATATCAGTGAGGTCATATGATACATGTCTTTCTCTGTTTGACTTATTTCGCTCAGCATAATACCCTCCAGTTCCATCCACATCGTTGCAAATGGCAAGATCTCATTCCTTTTGATGGCTGCATAATATTCCATTGTATATTTATACCACTTCCTCTTTATCCATTCATCTGTCGATGGACATCTTGGCTCTTTCCACAGTTTGGCTATTGTGGACATTGCTGCTATAAACATCGGGGTGCACGTACCCTTTCGGGTCCCTACTTTTGTATCTTTGGGGTAAATACCCAGGAGTGCAATTGCTGGATCATATGGTAGCTCTATTTTCAACTTTTTGAGGAACCTCCACACTGTTTTCCAGAGTGGTTGCACCAGCTTGCATTCCCACCAACAGTGTAGGAGGGTTCCCCTTTCTCCACATCCCCGCCAACATCTGTCGTTTCCTGACTTGTTAATTTTAGCCATTCTGACTGGTGTGAGGTGGTATCTCACTGAGGTTTTGATTTGGATTTCCCTGATGCCGAGCGATATTGAACACTTTTTCATGTGTCTGTTGGCCGTTTGGATGTCTTCTTTGGAAAAATGTCTGTTCATGTCTTCTGCCCATTTCTTGATTGGATTCTTTGTTCTTTTGGTGTTGAGTTTGATGAGTTCTTTATAGATTTTGGATACTAGCCCTTTATCTGATATGTCATTTGCAAATATCTTCTCCCATTCTGTCAGTTGTCTTTTGGTTTTGTTGACTGTTTCCTTTGCTTTGCAAAAGCTTTTTATCTTGATGAAGTCCCAATAGTTCATTTTTGCCCTTGCTTCCCTTGCCTTTGGCAATGTTTCTAGGAAGAAGTTGCTGCGGCTGAGGTCGAAGAGGTTGCTGCCTGTGTTCTCCTTTAGGATTTTGATGGACTCCTGTCTCACATTGAGGTCTTTCAACCATTTGGAGTCTATTTTTGTGTGCGGTGTAAGGAAATGGTCCAGTTTCATTCTTCTGCATGTGGCTGTCCAATTTTCCCAACACCATTTGTTGAAGAGACTGTCTTTTTTCCATTGGACATTCTTTCCTGCTTTGTCAAAGATTAGTTGACCATACAGTTGAGGGTCCATTTCTGGGCTCTCTATTCTGTTCCATTGATCT
>NW_022589747.1:3194156-3207469 GCF_004348235.1 Phoca vitulina
AAGTATCATATCATCTGCAAAGAGTGAGAGTTTGACTTCTTCTTTGCCGATTTGGATGCCTTTGATTTCTTTTTGTTGTCGGATTGCTGTGGCTAGGACTTCCAATACTATGTTGAATAGCAGTGGTGATAGTGGACATCCCTGCCGCGTTCCTGACCTTAGGGGGAAAGCTCTCAGTTTTTCCCCATTGAGAATGATATTCGCTGTAGGTTTTTCATAGATGGCTTTTATCCACCTTTGTTTTCTACATCTATTTCTCCACTGAAGGGAACCAGGGCTTATCTAAGAAATCTAATTCTAGCTGGACAGGAATGTATAAGACATTGCTGGGGTGTTTCACTGTGTCAATACAGAGAAATTCTGCCGTGCCCAGCAAAGGGTCTTCTTAGGTTCGAGTAGATACTCAGACTCACAACGTTATGATAGATCTTACATGAGACCAATCTGTCAGTAGAATATAAAGACAGGAATCAGAGCTTGGCCAGCAGGGTACCCTGGGCCTTTCTTTTCAGTCCAAGTCTTGCAGCCACACATCAGATGGCTCAGGTGCAAGGGGATGAGATCCATATGGTAGGGTATGAGAGCTGCCCTGTCTGGAGAGCCTCATTCCCTATAGGAGCTGAGCTCTTGGAACAGCTTCATAGACTATGTTATTGAAGATATTTCTAAAAGAGAGTGTCTTTTTCTTTTTGCCTACATATCATGGGCTCCAGGAAGATTCAGTCCCGAGAGCGATTGCACTCAGGGAAGCCAATAGATATGCCTTTCTATCTCATTATTCTTCCAGGCTAGATCCAATTTGCCAATGAGTGGTATTTTTTTACCATAAGCCATGTTACTTAGTAACTTACTCTTTTTATCTGTTTCCAGGGAAACAGAGCTAGGAAGTTAACTGAAGGTCAAATTCTCACACAGAAGGGGAAAAAGGTTTGCCTTTTTCTTGCCTACATTTAAATACTTGCCTACAGAAGTATTCAAATGTTAATGCTGTTAAAAAATAGAAAGAAAATAGTAATGATTCCTTACTATTTGAGATGACTATTGTTCTAACACTCTAAAGGTTGGTAATTAAAGGGGAAAAAAGGTCTTTATCCATGGATAAGCTGCACCAGCTGATAAGAATGATGGCTAATGAATGTACGAGCATTGGATGCTAGCACTGGAATCATACAATTTTGCCACCCTTAAGGAAATAGTTGTCTAGGGCAAGGCTGGTCAATAGAGGGGGACTGGATATTAGCACACTATACGATCTCACCCACAGACTCCTTGATGTTCACAAGGACGATCCATTCCTTTACAATGAAAGTTTTATATATCCCCATTATAGTCCAATGAGCAAGTCACTCTGTTCCCTTGCCTCCTCTCCTTAGGGGAAAAAAGTATAATGTGTTTGGTGTGCCTGGGAGAAGACATTAAGCTTCCCTGGATCACCCCCTTCCTTCTCCACTTCCTTGGGGTGTGATTACTTGTAGGAAGCACACATCCCATAGTCCTCCAATCATAGTCTTCAGAGCAGTAAGCCCTCATGAGTTTAGGGGAGGCTGGCCTGCATTTTTTCAGCCATGTACATGACTAGTTGGACCAATCAAATTTGGAATGCAATGTGAACATGAAATTGGGGCCATGTACCCGTGCCAAATGTTTCAAAGAAGTATTAGTAATTTTGATGAAATGCTTCAATTTGTTCTTACAGATCAACTCTCCACTCTTCTTCACCTTGTATTGTGAAGTGTATTAATTGTTCCTTAGTGCTCTGCTTTTCAGGTGGGTTAAGTTAGTGGTGAGTTTTTTGCAGGAGATCAGAGAAAGGGGTGGGGTATTTATTTTCTTGGAGCCCTCTGACACACTTGTCTTGAGCTGACATCCTACTTCTATCAAAGGTCAGAAAGGTGCATAAACCAAGGTGCAAAACTCAAATGTGATAGCTGCTGGTTTTTGTATTGCTAAAGCTTATGACCTGGAATTCTGATCAGTTCGATTACATATTATTCTCATTCAAAAAAGAAAAATGTCAGAGGTAGAAACTTCCAATTATAAAACAAGTAAGTCATGGGGATGTAATGTATAGCATGGTGACTATAGTTAATAGTACTATACTGCAGGGACACCTTGGTGGCTCAGTCAGTTGAGCATCCGACTCTTGATCTCGGCTCAGGTCTTGATCTCAGGGTCATGAGTCCAAGTCCCGCATTGGGCTCCATGCTGGGTATGGGGCTACTTAAAAAAAATATAGTACTGTACTGCATATTTGAAAGTTGCTAAGAGAGTAGATCTTAAAAGTCCTCATCACAAGAAAAAAATATAACTAGATTTATTATGGTGATGATTTCACAATATGTACAAATACCGAATCATTATATTGTTCACCTGAAATGAATATGTTATATGTCACTTATATTTCAATAAAAATATAATAAAATACATATAAAATCTTTGCCTAGAAAGGTAAGAGTATAAGTCAATAAACAAATTTACTGATGGGCTCAGGACATTCCTGCCATTCAATTTATAAATTTTATAAGTTGAAAAACAAGTTCACGGCTGGAACAGGTATTTGGATACAAAACCAAAAAAAAAAGAAAAGAAAAGAAAAAGAAATTCCCCTTGCAACATTTGCAATATTTGTAACAGAAGATTCTCTCAAGATTCCTGAACTCCATATGTTATGACCATGTTTTGTAGAATCCTGTAAAATTTTGAGTCTCAAAAGTGACTTCTTTATTAAGTGATTTTCTTGCTTGACAATAATTTTTCTGATAATAACATTTGGGTAAGCATGTGTTCTAAAGATATAAATGCTTGAAAGATTTAGAAATACTTATTTGTACTTTCCCAAATTGGCAGACTGTATTGTTTAATTTTTTAAAAAAAACTTGTATTTTTTAAAATTTTATTATTTATTTGAGAGAGAGAGAGAGAGAGTGTGTGAGAGAGCACAAGCAGGGCAGAGGGGCAGAGGCAGAGGGAGAAGCAGACCCCTGCTGAGCAGGGAGCCCGACACAGGACTCGATCCCAGGACCCTGAGATCATGACCTGAGCTGAAGGCAGACACTTAACAGACTGAGCCACCCAGGCCCCCCTAATTTTTTAAAAAAACTTTTAAAACAATTTTTTCCACAGGTAAAAATGAAGGAGAATAATAAAAGTCATGCTCATTGTCTACTCTCAGGCAATCCTTTTTTATTTATTTTTGAAACTTTTTTCTAATTAAATGTTATTTTGTATTTCAAATTTTCAAAGCAAAACTTTGGTGTAAAACATTGAGGAAATAAAATTAAAATGTAAAATATTGGCAAAAGTTCCATTATTATTAGTAAGTCATGGATAAAATGTACATGTCCTTCTGTTTTTGGTATGCATGTTTTACAGAGGTGTTAAATGTCTGTGGATCTCATTTCATCTTTTGTTTTCTGGAATCATAATAGAACACATTTTGCAAATCATTTGCAAACGTTGTCCTAATGACTATTACTGAGGCTATATGCAAAAATTTACTTAGGTGTTATCTTATATTTACACATTTTGATTATTTCTGATAAATTATTAGCATACCTGGCTCCTCAATAAACATTTTTCTGTATCAAATTTGCTTTGTTTTTATGATTATTACTGCTGATAATGTTGCAAGTAGTGGTTATTTGCTGCGATAAATTAGTAAATAGAGATCAGACTTCTAGCAATACTATATAAAGCAGAACTCCCCACATCAATAATTACAAAGCCCAGCCCAAATGAGAGAATGAGAGGGGGTTCAGAATCAGGGTGCACAGGTCCAGGTGAAGTCCAGGTGGGGGTGTCACAGCTGAAGGTGTGATTTTGAAGGCTGACCTGAGGTCATGGATTTTCATCTTTCCTCATGACCCTGTGTGCCTCTGTCAAGTTTGTAAACTGAAGATTATTAAAAAAATGCTTCTTTCTTTCTTTTCTTTCTTTCTTCTTTCTTTCTCTCTCTCTCTTTCTTTCTTTCTTTCTTTCTTTCTTTCCTTCCTCCTTCCTTCCCTCCTTCTTTCTTTCCTTCCTCCCTCCCTCCCTTTCCTTCTTTCCTTCCTTCCTCCCTCCCTCCCTTTCCTTCTTTCCTTCCTTCCTTCCTTCCTTCCTCCCTTCCTTCCGTCCTTCTCCTGCCTTCCTTCCTTCCTTCCTTCCTTCCTTTTTTTAGAGAGGGAGAGAGAATCTTAAGCAGTCTCCATGCCCAGCATGGAGCTCAAACAGGACTCAATCTCACAACCCTGAGATCATGACCTGAGCCAAAATCAAGAGCCCAGTGCTTAACCGACTGAGCCACCCAGGTGGCCCTAGAAAATATTTCAGCTGAAGTTCTTCTTTATTTCTTTCTTCATTGTAATCATATCTAAGCATCATCCTGTAACAAATTATCCACACCTGCAGCTTTGCTACTCTTCCAAGACCAGTCAGGCCTGGTCCTCAGGGGTCCTGGGCCCCTGGTCAACAACCTGCAGCTCATTCTTGAGCCCTGCTGCCCCTGTCCCTCTCCTGGTCTGGGGCCCACCACTGACAGAGAGTCGTAGGGAGGGCTGCCTGCTGCCTAGAGATAAAGATAAGAAAACCCAGGACAGTGTTGCCTGGGAAAGGTATGTTGGATGAGAGCTTGTTGGACAGCTCCGGAGCCAAGGATGTGGACAGAAGAGCAGCAAGGAGGGCACGTGCCAAACTGCAGAGCCAGGCTGGGAAACACGGGACAGGAAGTGAAGACAAGGACTATGGAAGGTCATGGTGTGGTAAGCAGAAGAACAGGTGGATGGGGTGTGGGGCAGGCCATTTAGGACCAAAGAAACCCAGAATCCAACCTGTATCCCCCCCCAGTTCCCTGAGTGTGGGCTCCTTTTCTCAGTAAGGAAATAGAATCTTCTTCTTATTTATGAGTCCAAAACAGAAGAAAGACTGATTATTCATAGACCCAAGCATTCTCAGGGCCAAACTGAAATTAATAGATATTTACATTTGCAGACATTTTTTTTTCTCATATAGAAATATTAAAAATTCAATCACAAAATACTTGAAATCCTGTGGGTTTGCCTAAATGTCACACTCTGTGAATGTATACCCTAAAAGCTTACCTTCTTTGCCATTCAGATGAGTAATATATATATATATACTTTACTCACTGTTAGAGCTATAAAAAAATTTAGGGAATTTCAGAATGTCTTGTGACTTAAAATAAGATTTTCTCAACATAACTATCCTTCATCATTCTCTTACTCCTTTCCAGATATGCAAAAAATGGGTTTTTCAATGGATGTTTTTTGTACTTTTCATTTTTAGATGTAGAGAATTTAACTTTAGCGGGCTCATGTTGCGAGGTCTTCATGTGTTTTGGTTGTGTCTTAGAGGATATTATTTCTCATCTACCCATCTCTGCCTTACTAGTTTCAAATTACCACTTCCCTCTCTTTGCTGCCAAGAGGTACTATAGTCCTGTCAGAAGCATCCAGGGTAATCAGCAGGTGCCTTGTGTAGCGTTCAGTAGGAAAGGTGCCCACCCAAGGTCAAACGTGCTCCCAGGATGTTCCATTCGAGGTGCCTGCACTGGACTCCTGTGGGATCCCGATGGCATAGGAAGCAGGCCCAGGGCCAAGGTGAGGACATGCTTCTCGACTCCAGAGTGCAGTTCTTTTTTCTTTCTTTTTTCTTTTTCTCTTTCCTTTTTCTCTTTCTTTTTCTTTCTTTCTTCGTTTCTTTGTTTCTTTGTTTCTTTCTTTCTCTCTCTCTCTTTCTTCTTTTTTTCTTTTGAGACACAATGTTACATTAGTTTCAGGTATACAACACAGAGATTCAGATGCATTTCTATTTTAGGAGCATCCTGCTTATTTTTATCTTACCAAAGATCCCCAGAAAAAAATGGGTGGGGGGTGAAAATAAGGGGAGGAAGTGTTTAATGAGAATGGAGAACACCTTCCTGCCATGCAAATTTCAACAGGACATTGGAACTTCTATGACAACCTTGATTTAAATAAATAAATAAATAAATAATAAATCTGTGTGTGTGTGTGTGTGTGTGTATCCTATAAATCTTATAATAATTTTATTTCTTTGTTTCTTGGCCAAAACTTGTCAGGGAAAAAATTAATTTTGGTAATACATACACCTCCAGCAGATGCATTCCATTCTAAGCAGGGTTAAGCCTTATTCAGCCACTTCTGTGGAAAAGTATACGCCATACCTGCTTCTGCATGTGTGAATATCCAAATTTAAAATGAAATTTTCAGTAACAGTTCACTAGAAAAACACCTGTCAATAAAAATCATCAAAGACATTTGACTTTATCAATTTTGAATCTGGGTATTCCTATTATAAATATATTTTTCACACTTGATTAAGTTTAAAAGCATTATATATTTTATCAAAGCTTATATGTGATTTGGTTATTTGTCATAGGCTTCCACACTGCACAGAAGTTTGATACATAAATGATGAAATTTATTTATGAGGTTTTCCATCAATATCTATTTGTGATATTTAAAATCGTTAATTTATTTAGCCTTCTGAAACAGATAGGTGGTTTAAGACAAAATTATACACAAAATATAAAGTTGAAAAAATTCTTAATTTAATAACTTTTTTATGAAAATTGTTTTAAAAAAACCTATTTTTATTCTATTTTAGAGGAAATATCGTTTACGACAAATTTTGTGTTTTGGGCAGCGTTCTTCTAAGGATACCAACTTGGTTAATTGGTTGGTGGTGTTATTCAAGTACTCAATATGCTTTCTCACTTTCTGCCCATATTCCCTGTCAATTATTGAAAGGGAGTGTGGAAATCACCAATTTCATTTTTGATTTGTCTATTTTTTTTCTTTGCTTTCTATCAGTTATTTTTATTCCATGTATTTCAAAGCTCTATTATTAGGTGTTGATATATTAAGAATTTTCTCTTGAAATATTGGCTTCTTCCTCATTATGAAATGACCTTCTCTATACCTGGCAATATTTCTTGCTCTGAAATTTACTTTGTCTGCATCCATATAGCCAATCTGTTTCTTTGATTAGTTTTAGTGTGATTTATCGTTTTCCATCACTTCATTTATTTCTTTTTTACCTCTCTGTGTCTTTATAGTAAAAAGGATTTCTGGTCATCAACATATAGTTGGGCCTCAGTTTTTACGCAGTGTGAAAAATGGGGCCTCTTTACTTGAAATGGTGAACCACTCATTTAATTAATTTAATTTAGTTTAGTTTAGTTTAATTTTGATTTACCCAGTATATTTTGTCCTTTCTCCCTCTTTTTCTACTTTATTTCTGTAACTGAGAGTCTTTATAACTCTAGTCTTTCTCCATTATTATTAGCCTATTAGATATTTGTTTTATTCTTTAAAAATGCTTATTTAAAAGCAACAGCTCCGACTTTGCAATATATATCTTTTACCTGTCACCATCCATTTTCATATAAGATGATACTATGGTGCATATGGTTTAAGAAACAACAATTCCCTTTAATTTGTTTCCTCCTGGCTTTTGTCATACATTTTAGAAATAATAAATTATCTTTTAAAGAACTTCTTACGTTAAATACTGTCTCTCTTTTTTAAGATTTTATTTATTTTTTGCGGGGGGGAGAGAGAGCATGGGGGTGCAGAGGGAGAGGAAAAAGCAGACTCTCCACTGAGCAGGGAGCCCGATACGGGGCTTGATCCCAGGACCCTGGGATCATGACCTGAGCTGAAGGCAGACGCTTAACCGACTGAGCCCCCCAGGTGTCCCTAGAAACTGTATATTTACCTACCTAATTACTATTTCTTGCGTTTCTCCTTTCAGTAGACCCAAATTCTTATGTTTCTCTTTCCTTCTGCCTGAAGAACATTCTCTTCTTTTTTGCTGGGTGAATATGGTGGTGATGCATTCACTCAGGTTTTATTTTTTTCTGAACGTCTCTTCATTTCACCTTTATTTTTTAAAGAGTTTGTTCAGATATCCCATAAGAATTTAGTATATATGACATTCAAAATACATCCATTTTACTTAACCAAAATGTATATTTTTCCATCTCCCTTTTTTAAATTTACTTTTTGAAACAGTTAGATTCATGGAAAGTTGCCAAGAAAGTAACAGAGAGGTCTACGGGGCCCCTGGTCCAGACTCTCCTGGGTCCCTCCTTCGTGGCTACGGGACAACATCAGCACCACCCATCTGACACTGATGCAGCCCACGGACATGCACCCAGATTTATCAGTGATAATGCACCAGCCAGTGTGTGACTGGGAGTATTTAGTTCTGTGCAGTCTTATGACACAAATACCCATGGAACTTCAAAATGGACCAAAGCAACTATAAACACAGTTTACATGCTGCCTTGTCCACTTCATTAGCCTGCAGTGTTTATGAAAGCTTGCCCACAGTTTCACCAGCAGATTGTGTTCTCAGGTACATCTGTATTTTTCCAGAGAAATGGTATCTCTTCGGAGCCGACATCAGATCAAATGATCTCGGTGTAATACTTCGGCAGAACACCTCTGCGTAAATCCCTGGCCCCCATGGTCATTGTGCTGAGGAGCACGTTTTACTTCCTTATGGACACTGAGCCCTCCAGATACTACACCCCTATTGTGATCAGTGTGGGGAAATTATGCTCCCCATTAATTACCGATCTTGCCCGGCTTTACAAATTGTACAGACAAACTCAAAATAACCTGTGTTTCTTTCTTTTTTTTTTTCGTCTGTTTGGATAATTGTTCCATAATCGTATTTTTATTTTGTAATTTTATAATTTCTATCTTTTCTGAATTAGTTTTCATAGTGTTTTTTCTATGATACTGATTTTCCAGAGGCAGCTTTTTATCAGTTTTAAAGCTGTCCTCCCAAATTTTCTCTCCACTTTTATTTCGATTAATTCATTCCTTCTGCTTTCTCTTCATTCACTTCATTGGTGTTTTTTTAATGTTTTCAAGATTTTTACATTTTTTTGTCATCTTTTTATTTTTAAAAATCTATTGATATAAATTGATATAATTATTGTTTAATTATTAATTGTAAGTGTTTAACTGTCGTCTGAGCACTGCTTTAGCAGTTTACCAAAAATTCTTATATATCTAGTTGTTAATCACTTTCTAGAAATTCTCCAATTGCACTTTATATTTTTTTTAATATTTCTTTTATCCCTGATATCCAAGATGTGTTTAATGCCATCATTTCCAAGTGGAATAATTTTTCTCTAAATGATTTTTTTTCTTAGAATTTGAGTTGTTGACTTTCCTAGCTGCTACCAACTTGGACTGAAGGGGGTCCTTTTTACACGGGTGTTCTATAAAATACCTATACTGACATGGCCCATGCCATATGCCCGCCACCTGAAGAAATGGCACACACTCTCTCTCTCTCTTCAATGTGGTTTGACTGCGTTCCATTAATGTACCTGACAGAGGGATTTCCCAAAGTTCTCTGAAGGATACAGAGTTCTCCAGGATGCCAATCCAGGCTCCTTTCCTAGAATACAGAGTGTCTTTGCTAGTATAGGTATTTCCTATATCTTACTATCAGAAGGTCCCTAGTTTTGCTGTCAAATACCAGGGGAGGACATTGGTGAGAGTGTTGAAGCAGATCAGTGCAGATTCTCTAAGTGAGAAATAGGATTCTGCATTGCAGAATTGTAGCATTTTGCAATTGCAGCCTTGGCAGAATCCGACTCTCTGCAATCAAGATTAAATAGTAAACCAGGGGTGCCTGGGTGGCTCAGTTGTTAAGCGTCTGCCTTTGGCTCAGGTCATGATCTCAGGGTCCTGGGATCGAGCCCCACGTTGGGCTCCCTGTTCCGTGGGAAGTCTGCTTCTCCCTCTCCCACTCCCCCTGCTTGTGTTCCCTCTCTCGCTGTGTCTCTCTCTGTCAAATAAATAAATAAAATCTTTAAAAAAAAATAAAAAAAATAAATAGTCGAACTACTGCGCTATTGTCAGATTTAAAAAATTAAAAAAGGTACCCCGGTGTTATGCTGAAGAATCAAGCTCCAAACATTCTAGATTCCTAAGAGCTATCTGTTAAATCCACATCACTGAAACAGGTTATTTGCTGGAGGCTGGAGAGATAAGTATACATCAGAGATATTTCAACGTGCAGGAAATGGTCACTCAATTATGATGATCGCAATTTCAGAATCACAAGAGAAGATCAAACAAATTGGTATCACCATAAATTTTAACTAGTCTAGATTGTTGTTCTTCCGTGTTGTGTACCTACCTCACCATCAGCTGGGAACTTCATGCAGGAACTTGTGTCGAGTATTCACGTTCGGAGGCCATAAGCTTGTCTGCATTTTCCCGTTAGCCGCACATGGTTAAGGGCAGGTGGTCCAATGCCTGCACTTGGAGAACACTGTTCACAATACCCACATGACTGTTAACATTACCAATTTGGGTGTATGACATCTGGTATTCTCAGCTAAGATGGTAAGTTAAGACTTTGCTCTTTCAATCCTGGAGATTCTTACAACCTATCAAATGTATTGGCCACCGCCAGTCAATCCATTGTAATGGTAGGCTGTGCTTTCTTCAACGAGGCACCATGGACTACCTGCCCTCACGTTTTACTGCTGCTGAGAAGTTTCTGCTCCATTTGATTAGCTCCATCACCTGAAGAATAACCCCCACACATATAATGGGCACACCATCCATGGACTATCAATTTAATTAATTCAGGTCTTGTGACAGCGCATAAACTAAACCTTGGAAAAGTGAAAACAAATAAGAAAAGTTCCTAGGAAATTGGAAAATAGATTTCGAGTCGGGAATCCAGTTATATAGATCTCGGTAGCCAGACTTCAAGATACATGCAGATGTAGGCACGAATATCGACACAGACATGGTATTTTCGTCTGCTGGGGCTGCCATAACAGAATATCACAGACGGACAGGTTTAAACAACAGAAACGTGTTTTTCACAGTTCTGGAGGCGACAAGTGCAAGATCGATATGCCTTCGGAATAGGTGTCTGGTGAGATCTCTCTTACTAACTTGTGAGCAGTGCTTTCGTTCTGTGTCCTCACATGGCTTTTCCTCTATGTGTGTGGAGAGAGGAGGAGAATACAATTCAGTCCTAACATAAAGGCACAGATGTAGGTTTGTATGCTGCTTAACACTTTAGAAAGAATGCTTACATACTGTAGTTTACTTTAGTGTTACAATTTTTCATTTCTTCTGTAGATACTATTTTATGTTAAATACCCCCATTCCTTATATCTTTCCCACTAGATGGATGTCTAGGACAGAGATCTTATTTAGATTCAATAGCATCTTATTTAGTTTTGTATCCATGCCGTGGAGTTGGAGAATATTCTCTATTGTTTCTTCCTAAAGAATATGTGAAAAGCAAACTTTGGTGCCTTTTCATATTGGAAAAACATCTTGGTCTTGTTCTCACTCACTTGAGTGATTAGTCCTTGGAAGATGGCAGACATTTGTCCTTGACTGCAGTTTTATACAGAGGGAGGGGAGACTCTGCGAAGACAAGGTAGGTGCCCAACATCGATCCAGTGGTAGATAGTAGATTCTAGAGACAAAACTCAAACCCTAGTCCTTGAACAAATTTATTTGTGAAATATTCATTCTTTTACTCACTTGGGACTTTTGAATAGCTGTTACTCTCCAGGATCTATTGCTACAAAGAAAAGCAAAGACATTTCTCTGCTGCTGAGAATTTCACAGTATAACAATAGAGACAGTAATGTTCTTCTTCATTATTTTTCATTTCTCCCACCCTCCAACCAGCCAGAATTGTTGTTCACCTTCCATGCCTTATGCTTTCCTGGCCTATGCACTAGGCCACACATTCCAACACCCTCCCCAAGCCCAGTTACTCTTAAAATCCACACTTGACCTTGGTTCTCCACACCTGCCATTACAGAAAGCTTCCATGTCAACATCTCCAGCCTGGAGGTCTTCTCTTCGTCTGCAATTACCCAAAACATTATTTCTACTTCTCATATCACAGGAAACTTGCTACTTTGCATTGCATTTATAATTTGTAATCTCACTATGTTGAGAAAACCCTTAAGGACTTACCCGTGTCTGTTCATCATGTCCCCAAATGAGCTTAGCAAACCCCTCCCTTATGCATTGGCTGTCCCATGACTTTAATCCATTATGACTCCTTGTCTGCTAACATGACAATTTCTCAGAAAGGCTTTCAAACTTGGGGCATCCAGGTGGCTCAGTTGGTTGAGCCTCTGATTCTTGATTTTGGCTCAGGTAATGATCTCAGGGTCATGGGACTGAACCCCATGTCAGGCTCCATGCTTGGTGGGGAGTCTGCCTGAAATTCTCTCCCTCTGCCACTCCCCATACGCCCATGTGCTCTTTCTCTTTCTCTCTCTCAAATAAATAAATAGATATTAAAAAATAAAGAAAGACCATCCCTAAAACAGCTATTGCAGTTATAACTCATGCCCATATACTGCTAGTTCTCTTTAATATCTCTGCTCTTCTGCAGAAAGAACAGCAAATAAAGCCTAAACCCAGTAGGAGAAGAGAAATAATGAAGATCAGAGCAGAAATCAATGAAATAGAAACCAAAAGAACAGTAGAACAGATCAACGGAACTAGGAGCTGGTTCTTTGAAAGAATTGACAAGATTGATAAACCCCTGGCCAGACTTATCAAAAAGAGAAGAGAAATGACCCAAATCAACAAAATCATGAATGAAAGAGGAGAGATCACAACCAACACCAAAGAAATACAATTATAAGAACATATTATGAGCAATTCTATGCCAGCAAATTAGATAACCTGGAAGAAATGGATGCATTCCTAGAGTTGTATCAACTACCAAAACTGAACCAGGAAGAAATAGAAAACCTGAACAGAGCTATAACCACTAAGGAAATTGAAACAGTAATCAAAAATCTCCCAACAAACAAAAGCCCAGGGCAGATGGCTTCCCAGGGGAATTCTACCAAACATTTAAAGAAGAATTAATACCTATTCTTCTGAAACTGTTCCAAAAAATAGAAATGGAAGGAAAACTTCCAAACTCGTTTTATGAGGCCACCATTACCTTGATCCCAAAGCCAGACAAAGACCCCATCAAAAAGGAGAATTACAGACCAATATCCTTGATGAACATGGATGCAAAAATTCTCACTAAAATACTAGCCAATAGGATACAACAGTACATTAAAAGGATTATTCACCACGACCAAGTCGGATTTATCCCTGGGCTGTAAGGTGGTTCAACATCCGCAAATCAATCAACGTGATACAATACATTAATAAAAGAAAGAACAAAAATCATATGATCCTCTCAATAGATGCAGAAAGAGCATTTGACAAAGTACAGCATCCTTTCTTGATCAAAACTCTTCAGAGTATAGG
>NW_022589747.1:3207479-3315345 GCF_004348235.1 Phoca vitulina
GACAAAGCAGGAAAGAATGTCCAATGGAAAAAAGACAGTCTCTTCAACAAATGGTGTTGGGAAAATTGGACAGCCACATGCAGAAGAATGAAACTGGACCATTTCCTTACACCACACACAAAAATAGACTCCAAATGGTTGAAAGACCTCAGTGTGAGACAGGAGTCCATCAAAATCCTAAAGGAGAACACAGGCAGCAACCTCTTCGACCTCAGCCGCAGCAACTTCTTCCTGGAAACATTGCCAAAGGCAAGGGAAGCAAGGGCAAAAATGAACTATTGGGACTTCATCAAGATAAAAAGCTTTTGCACAGCAAAAGAAACAGTCAATAAAACCAAAGACAACCGACAGAATGGGAGAAGATATTTGCAAATGACATATCAGATAAAAGGCTAGTATCCAAAATCTATAAAGAACTCATCAAACTCAACACCCAAAGAACAAAGAATCCAATCAAGAAATGGGCAGAAGACATGAACAGATATTTTCCCAAAGAAGACATCCAAATGGCCAACAGCACATGAAAAAGTGCTCAGCATTGCTCGGCATCAGGGAAATCCAAATCAAAACCTCAATGAGATACCACCTCATACCAGTCAGAATGGCTAAAATTAACAAGTCAGGAAACGACAGATGTTGGTGGGGATGCGGAGAAAGGGGAACCCTCCTACACTGTTGGTGGGAATGCAAGCTGGTGCAGCCACTCTGGAAAACAGTATGGAGGTTCCTCGAAAAGTTGAAAATAGAGCTACCATATGATCCAGCAATTGCACTCCTGGGTATTTACCCCAAAGATACAAAAGTAGGGATCCGAAAGGGTACGTGCACCCCAATGTTTATAGCAGCAATGTCCACAATAGCCAAACTGTGGAAAGAGCCAAGATGTCCATCGACAGATGAATGGATAAAGAAGAAGTGGTATATATATACAATGGAATATTATGCAGCCATCAAAAGGAATGAGATCTTGCCATTTGCAACGATATTGGTGGAACTGGAGGGTATTATGCTGAGCAAAAAAAAAAAAAAAAAAAAAAAAAAAAAAAAAAAAAAAAAACTGATATGAGGAATTCTAAACCTCAGTAAAGAACCTGAGGGTTGCTGGAGTGGTGGGGGGTGGGAGGGATGGGGTGGCTGGGTGATAGACAGTGGGGAGGGTATGTGCTCTGGTAAGCGCTGTGAATTGTGTAAGACTGTGGAATCACAGACCTGTACCTCTGAAACAAATAATGTAATATATGTTAAGAAAAAAAAAGAAGAAGATAGCAGGAGGGGAAGAATGAAGGGGGGATAATCGGAGTGGGAGAAGAACCATGAGGGACTGTGGACTCTGAAAAACAAGCTGAGGGTTCCAGAGGGGAGGGGGGTGGGGGGATGGGTTAGCCTGGTGATGGGTATTAAGGAGGGCATGTTCTGCATGGAGCACTGGGTATTATATGCAAACAATGAATCATGCAACACTACATCAAAAACTAATGATGTAATGTATGGTGATTAACATAACATAATAAATAAATAAATAAATAAATAAAATCCCTGCTCTTATATTACATAATTTTTCTCTGTAATGTACAGTACACTGTAGTCTCCCTAAGAGTAAGGTCCTGGTTTATTTCATCATTTTATCTCATGATGTTAACAGTATCTGACATTTAAATGTACTTGAAAATATTTGTGAATAAATGAATTGCTTACTATTATATATGTGAAAAAATATCACAGTGACATTTGAAAAAAATCTGAGTATGAGCAAGTACTTAGAAGTGTCAGATAAATTCAAAGACAAATCAGGTTAAGCATTTAAGGTTAAACATTTTCTCTGTCCTGCTCTCCACTATTGGGTATGCGGTGAACACCTGCTCATTTCTACCTGGCAAAGCTTCAAGCTTCAATGATGAATGAATAAATTTCTTTATATTATGGAACAAAGGTTTAAGCTTAAGTTTTTCTTTCTTTCTTTCTTCTTTCTTTCTTTCTTTCTTTCTTTCTTTCTTTCTTTCTTTCTTTCTTTCTTTCTTTCTTTCTTTTTCTTTCTTTCTTTCTTAGAGAGAGAGCGAAGTGGAGAGGCAGAGGGAAAGAAAGAGGGAGAATCCCAAGCAGACTCCCCACTGAACACAGAGCCCAACACAGGGCTTGATCCCATGACCCCAAGATCAGAACCTGAGTTGAAATCATGAATCCGAAGCTTAACCGACTGAGCCACCTAAGCTTAAGTTTTTCTATTCAGAGCCAGAGGCAATGCATATAGAAAATAGAAGTTGGAGTTTGTAATAACCTAAAAATTATCACCAAAGGGAATTCTTGTATCAAAACCCATGGTTTTTTTTAAAGTAGTCTGCTACCTACCAAGACATTCATAAGAAACACTGCCTTCGTTCTCAGAAATAATAGAAGCAAACATTTCTCAACAAATACTTACTGAACTCTTGTTATGGATGATGATGTGTTTTATAAACATCTGACCTAAGCATGGAGTACTTTCCATCCTTCACACATGGGAACTAAACCCAATGACATTGATAGAATTTACAGAGCTGCTTAGTGGCTATAGAAATGGTCACAGAGGGACACATGGGTGGCTCAGTTGGTGAAGCATCTGACTTCGGCTCAGGTCATGATCTCTGGATCCTGGGATCGAGCCTCACATCTGGCTCCCTGCTCAACGGGGAGCCTGCTTCTCCCTCTGCCTCTGCCTCTTCCCCTCCCCCTGCTCGCGCTCTCTGTCTCTCAGATAAATAAATAAAATCTTTTAAAAAATGGTCACAGAAAGATTTCCAAAATAATTCTTTAGCTTGCTTTTATATTAATCAGCAACCACATCCTACTGCTTTAAGAAGTTGTGCAAATGGCTGTCAGGAAACCCAAGTGAGCCAGGGAGGCCTGGGCAGAACTCTGGGGACCGGTTTGTGATGGAAAATATGAACAATGATATTTCTGTGGTGTCACAGACTAGTTCTGTCCGCAAATAACTGGGACCCTGGACTCCAAATCCCATTGGTTTAGTTTCTTTCTTGCTCACCAGCTTGGTTTTGGTCTCATACAGTGACTGTAATAGAAACGCAAGCCTGAAGGAAGGGACCCACCCAGGTAAGCTGGTCTTCCCTCACCTTATCAGTGCTTTTGCCCAGGTCTCTGGGCAGACTCTTATATAAGAATTGAGTCAAGTAATTGATTTAGGAAATTATCCTGGTTAACGGAGGAGTGAGGCAGAAAGACCATGGCAGAATGCATGAACGTGTATGTTACCTACTGGGGGCGATCCCAATGGGGACCTGCCCAAAACAATCCTCAGTGCTAACTGAAAGCCGCAGAAGCTGGAGTATTGATTGTTCACTGGTTGAGGGCTGCTTCCTGGGGCATTAACATGCAGGCATTTGCAGCCTGCCCAGTGTGCAAGGGCTGAGCCTGTTCATGCAACCAGGAGAAGCCTTCAGGCAGGTCCCTGGGGTAGGAGGTCATCGACGTGACTGCCAACAATGAAAAGAAAGAGTGATACACCATGTATGTTGGCTCCGGCTCTCCATCCACTGTCATTTACTTCTGCCTGAAAGCTGACACAATCATTCAGAGTGTATCCTCAAGGCACTTTTCAAATGCAACTTTGTTCCATCAAAAAAAAAAAAAAAAATTGGAATGTGTTCACTGAGTTTCTTCACTAATCCAGTCACTTTGTTGGGTATCTATACTATATATATGAATAAAAGAGCATTCCTGCCCAGAAGACGCGAAGATGAGAACACACCATTTTGCTAAACTACAATCTCAGAAAAGCCAAAATCCTGACACGAACAAGTTGCAAAGGGGACATTGGGGAAGGAGACATGAACAATTCTTGGGAACTCCTGGTATGGCTTTCTTAAGCTAACATTTGAACTGAGTCTTGGAGCCTAAGGGATCTCCAACATGCGCAATTCAAAAGGACCTTGGAGATGGAGATCAAATTGCTTATTAATACATAAATAACTCTTTTCAAGAATTTATGGGGGCGCCTGGGTGGCTCAGTCGGTTGAGCATCCGACTCTTGGTTTCCACTCAGGTCATGGTCTCACTCGTGAGATCGAGCCCTGCATGGGTCTCCGCACTCAGCGCGTGTCTACTTAAGATTCTCTCACTCTCTCTCCCCCTCTTCCCTTCCTTTCCCCCCACCCGGCTGTGCTCTCTCTTTGTCTCTCAAATGAATAGATATAAAATCTTTATAAAAAAAAGAATTTATATAGCACAATTTCAGACTAGGAATAGAATCAGGAGTAAATTTATTAGGGTCCGGGGTCCCACAACATGAAAGTGATGTATGAGCTAAAATAATTTCCATCCTCCTAATGATTAAATTGGAGCAATAGGCATGAGCCAAAGACCCCCTTGCTTCAGCGGCCTCATTTGGAAGATGAAATGAAGACATTTCCACCAAGATGACTAGTCTGGGTGTTAAAGCCATGGACCAGATGTTCACAATGCTCTGGCCTCCTCTACAGCAGGGTCAGTGAAGATAAAGCACAGAGCACCATCTAGATATTTCTAATTTATAGACAACTTGTTTTCGTGTTTCATCAGGCTGATTGAATTCAAATTTAGTGTCTGCCATTTATTAACCATGAAACTTGAGCAGATTAATTATTCTTTTGGCTTTCTCTTTGGTTGTATAGAGATTAGAGTGGCACTAACCTCCTAGGGTTGATGAGGATTAGATTAGAGAAAGCTCTTCATTTATCACTGAGCATGGCACCTAATACTCAGTGAGTGGTTCATAGATGTCAGATAATGTTATCATTGCTATTACCCTATTTATTTTCAGAAGAACTATCGCAAATGAAATTTGCAGCCATAACGTGCACATTAATTTTGCATAGGGCAGAGCCTTATTTTCTCAACTAATTCTAGTCCTTTCCAAATCAGACACACCATACAATTGTATAATCATAGATCAACCGAGTAAAAACATAATTAAATATGATTAATGTGTTTTCACTTAATTATGTAAGTACAGCATATTTTTCCTGACTGGTGTAAACAGTTAATAGGTCATTAAAATTGCCTGACATGGAAATATGCCACACATCAGTGGCTCATCCACAACTACAATAAAATCCTTAAGAAAAAATAAATAATGTAAATTAATCACGTCATTAAGGATTTTTCCGGTCTTTGAAATAATTCATAATTATCTAATATTCAATTGTAAATTACAAGTTTTGTTCATCATAACCCTGTGAATCAAGAGTGTTTAAAAGGCTTGATGATTAAATAAGTTCCTACAATCTCAACTACTTTACTTATTTACACCTTGACTCTTTTTAGGAGCTTTAACAAGAAATACGTGTATCAAAAGATTAATAAAATGGTGATTGACATAGAAATAAAGGCCCAGAGAAGGGAGAAAAAGGGTAAAGCTCTCAGGGAAATAATGCATGTGTGGAAAAGTATCAGATGTGGTATGGTTTCAAGGTAGCAAATGTGAAAATACAATGATACAAAATACAGTGAATTACGAACTCTCGTTATTACAAAGAGTGAACTATTGCCTTGAAGATGTCAATTTTGTTTTCTACAACCAACTCAAATGTAGTTGCTTTGGCAATCTTACCAATTCCTGTGACTGTAGCTTATATCATGCTCCATTCACATGCCATTAGGTGTATGTGAACTTCTGACGCCTAATCCTACTGAGGTGTGTGGGATTTCCCCCCCAGCACTGGGTCATTCTCAGCAGCAGTACCCATGCCCTGACACTACCCATCCAGGAAAAACAAACAAACAAAAAACCCAAAGCAAAACAAGCAGACAAGAAAACACCCCTCCAGACTCATCTCCACCAGCTTCTGTCTCTGTTCCTCCGCTTACTCGTCAGCGTAAGCGTCTACACATGAGGCTTCCATTGGCTCACTTCCCCTCATGGCAATCTGGCTGATTCCCAGACGGCTCCCCTGCCAGGTCCCTCTGAGAGTCACCTTGGCCCAGGCTCTGATGAGCTCGTGGGCATCTTCCTCCTTACTCAACCTCCTGACTCTGTTGCACAAGGTTGCTCATCCAGAGTTCCCAAGAGCCCCTCCCCTCCATTCCCTTCTTTCTGGTTTTCTTTTAGTCCCAGGCATTCTTCCCCAGTGTCCTTTTGTCCTCTCTCTGCCACCTGAATTCAGCTTTTATCTCCTCTTGTGACCTTGTGGATTCAAATACCTTCTCTGTTCTAACAACTCCCACACACACACACAGCAAGTTGGGTATCCTTGTGGGGCTTGCCCATCCTCCATACTGCATGAGTATCTCGGCCAGCAGATTTCTGAACGGAAACATTCCCAAACATCATTAGGGAAACCAATAAAAACTGATTGCTTCATCAAGAAACCAGTGGGTCCATTTTCCTCCCAATATCTTCTTGCCTGCTGTACACAGCCCATTTCCAAGTCTTGCCAAACCTACCTTCAGCATACATATCAAAGCTGGCTTTGACTAGTATCTCCCCATAGTTAGATTTGGCTTATGGGTTTGGGGGAAGAATCCACAGAGGTGAAGTGCCCTCATCATGACACACAGCCCAGTGGTCCCCGTTATCATCATGACCTGTCAGTGGTGCCGTTAGCCTTGATCCTATGGTTAAGATGTCTTTGCCAGCATTTTCCACTGTAAAGTTATGTGGTTCTTTTTTTTAAAGATTTTATTTATTTATTTGAGAGAGAGAGAGAAAGAGAGAGAAAGAGATCACGAGCAGGGCGGAGGGTTAGAGAGAGAAGCAGACTCCTTGCTGAACAGGGAACCTGATGTGGGACTCGATCCCAGGACCCTGGGATCATGACCTGAGCCGAAGGCAGACACTTAACCAACTGAGCCACCGAGGCATCCAAGTTCTATTTGTTTCTTTCCTTACTCTCTTCTACTGTGAGTGCATCTCTGAGTCCAGGCCACACTCATGGGGAGAAGAGTTATGCCCTGGTTCCTGGAAGGAAGTATATCCAGCTATTCTATTTAAAATTTTCTCTGAAGAAAATTAAAACACCATCTCTTATTGCCTTTAGAATTCAAATTTAAAGTTATCTCTTACATTTGTTTAATTACTTGTTTATTTTCTGTCTCTTCTTCTCTTCTTTATGTTCCACGAACACAGAGATTATCTTTTGTGCTCACTCAGTAATGCACAGGTCCGTACCCAGTGCTTGGTACATAGTAAACACTGAGTAAATATTTGTTAAAAGTGAATTTAGCAAAAGAATAGTTAATAAAAATACTGAAAACATTGAAATATATATACAGCATATTTGGTTTTCACAGTTTATAAATGGCTTGCCATACATTATTTCATTAAAAATTTGTTACCATGAACTATAGTACTGAATGCTAAAGAAGAATCCTTTTTAAAAAAAGATTTTATTTATTTATTTGACAGAGAGAGAGAGAGGGAGAAACAGACTCCCGCCTGAGCAGGGACAGAAGGCAGACGCTTAAACAACTGAGCCACCCAGGTGACCCAAGAATCCCTTTTTTTTTTTTTTTTTTAATCATTGTTTTACTGGCATCCCATTACTTTGGAAAATTGACCGATGTGACATTTGGATTCTTCATATCCTTCCTTTGAAAGGCGGGGCCCATATAGACAGCAGATTTCCCCAGGCTCTTGAGAGTGGCAGCAAAACCCTCCTTTACTCACACCGTTTGGAGATTATCCGATGGGAATACATTCCTTAATTCCTCCAAAAAGAGCTGTAAACGCATTGTCTTTGTGAAGAACGTCTGGGTCAACTTGGAGCCTGGGAAACTGTGGCATAATTGTATTACAGATATTCTAACATTTGTCTGGAGGAAGCATCACTTGATGGCTGGAAACACCTGCTTCCAAATGCACTAAACAGGTGCACAGTGGCGAGAGGTCAATGTCATGTAAGACACCAGAGTTTTCCTAGAACCCGACAGTTTACCATTTAACGGGGAAAATCAGCTCTGGAGCACCTCTTTTGTTACAGGAATCCAGAATATTCCGTAGTGAAAATCTTGTTTAATCTTTATTTTATCTCTGCTAATATTCAGAATAAAATCTATATTTACCTCGACATAAAGCAATATAATGTACTAATAATGTAATTAATTGTGGCACTTATAGGCTGGTCACATGAAAACATAGCTTCCGGGGCTTTATTTTCTCCCTCTCTTATTTCTGTAGATTTTGCACTATTTTCCCCATTTTTTTTTCTTTGAAGTCTCAATCTTGCTTCTTTTTTTTTTTAATTTTTTTTTTATTTTTTTTTTTTTTTTGCAATCTTGCTTCTTTTCAGGCCTAATTCACTGGAGTGCTTGTAGCTGTGGTTTAGATCTACCAGGAAGCATCCTTACCCTGACTCCTGCCTGTGACTCCTGGCTGACCTTCTGCTCTGCCCCATACCGCTTAGCTCTGTGAAGGTCCACACAGCCTAGAATGCAGATATCGCTAACAAAATCTTTGAATAAAAGAGTAAAGAGCAAAGACGCTAAATAAAGACAAAAGAAAACAGAAAACAGAAAGGAAGAAGTGATGGTTGGTAATATTTAATAGTGGATGGCATAAATGGAAAATATTCTTAAAAATGTCATTTCATGTTAATAAAATATACACTCAGTAGTAAAATGAACACAATAGTTACTCTTTTAACAAGCCCCCAATTAGAAAATCAGCAAAAGACTTGAATTCATTCACCTACGTAGATAAATTGCAAATAACCACATGAAAACATGTTCAACTTCATTAACCATCAGAGAATTACAAAGTAAAATCATACGAAGATAACACTACAAAATTATTAAAATGACTACAGTAAAATATACTGACAGCTTCAAACGCTGGTGAGGATGTGGAAAAACTGGGTTTTTCACACATTGCTGGTGCGAATATAACATGATACATGAAGATCATGTGTGGCACTTTGTTTTGTTAATTGGAGCCTGCACTTAATTTGGGGGAAGAATCCACAGAGGTGAAGTGCCCTCATCATGACACACAGCCCAGGGTCCACATTATCACCATGACTTATTAGTGGTGCCGTTATCCTTGATCCCATGGTTAAGTTGTCTTTGCCAGCATTTTCCACCGTAAAGCTTTGTGTTTCTTTTTTTAAAAGATTTTATTTATTTATTTGAGAGAGAGAGAGATCACGAGCAGGGGGGAGGGTTAGAGGGAGAAGCAGACTCCCTGCAAGACTTGGAAATGGCTATATATAGCAGGCAAGAAGATATTAGTAAAAAAATTGACCCACTGATTTCTTGATGAAGCAATCAGTTTTTATTGGTTTCCCTATTGATGTAGATAAAATAAGTTTGGGAATATTTCCATTCAGAAATCTGCTGGCCGAGATACTCATGCAGTATGGAGGATGGGCAAGCCCCACACGATACCCAACTTGCTGTGTGTGTGTGTGGGAGTTGTTAGAACAGAGAAGGTATTTGAATCCACAAGGTCACAAGAGGAGATAAAAGCTGAATTCAGGTGGCAGAGAGAGGACAAAAGGACACCGCTCAGAAATTACACTGGTGGTAAGCCATCCTACAGAAACCTACATTTACACAGACCTGAACACTGGAGTAGTTGTATTTTAAATGGACAAAAACTAGAAACAACCCACATGTCCTTCATCAGGTAAATGGAGAAAAAACTGTGGTACATCCAACTAATGGAGCACTACCCAGCAATCAAAGAGAATGGACCATTGATTCTTACAACAAACAGTATGGATGGATCTCAAGGGAATTATGTAGAGTGCCAAAGGCAATCTTAAGGGGTCCTATATTGTATGATTCCATTTATGTAACTTCTTCAAAGTGACAAATTCGTAGTGATGGAGAATGAATCAGTGGTTGCCAGAGGTTAAGCTGGGGAAGGAATAAAACTATTACAGTTTGGCCTGAAGAAATTTCTAGCTAGTGATAGAATGATCCTGTGCCTGATTTTCGTGACAGTCAAATCTACACATGCAACAAAATTTCATAAAACTGTACACACACACACACACACACAAGTGAATAAATCCTGGTGAATATTGAATAAGATCTTTACATGAGGTAATAGTAGGATACCAACATTAATTTTCTGGTTTTGACATTGTTCTATGGCTTGATAAGGTATGACCACCGGAGGAAGGTGGGTAGAGGGAACACAGGCACTTTTGATTTTTGATAAATATTGCATCCTAAATTATTTCAAAATAAAAAGTTATCAGTGAAAAAATACATAGTAAATACCAGAGAATCAAGGAACACATTTTGTGTAATTCAACATTTATTTTTTTTATTGAGACATAATTGACATATAACATTGTACTAGTCTAAGTTATACAACATAAAGATTTGATATAAGTATATATTGCTAAATGATTACAAGTTTAGTATCCATTACCTTCCATAATTACATTTTTTTCTTTTAGGACCTCAATATTTAGTATTAAGATAAGGAAAGAGGAAGGGAGAGGAGGAAAAGAATAAGAGGAGAAGGGAGGACAGAGGAAGGAAAGAAAGAACTCAAATTAAGTCCTTTGATAAAGATCCTATTTTATTAATTTTTAAAATTCTTTTAAAGATTTTATTTATTTTAGAGAAAGAGCACATGCGTGCAAGTGCTCAAGCTGGGGGAGAGGCAGAAGGAGAGGGAGATAAAAAATCTCAAGTAGACTCCACACCCAGCATGGAGCCCAATGCAGGCGGGGCTGGATCTCATGACCCTGAGATCATGACCTGAGCTAAAATTAAGAGTCAGACACTCAACTGACTGAGCCACCCAGGCACCCCAAGATCGTATTTTACTTATTTATTTATTTATTTATTTATTTATTTTTTAAAGATTTTATTTATTTATTCATGAGAGACAGAGAGAGAAGCAGAGGGAGAAGTAGGCTCCCAAGGAGCAGGGAGCCCGATGTGGGACTCGATCCCAGGACCCTGGGATCATGACCTGAGCCGAAAGCAAACGCTTAACCATCTGAGCCACCCAGGCGCCCACCAAGATTGTATTTTAAAACAAGATCCAGCATTATATTTAAGACTGAAACAGGAACGCTTTCCCAGGAGAAAATCAGGAACAAGTTCAGCCTCTCTAATAGCATTCTTATCATTCAACACTTTTTCTGCCCTAATCAATGCAATTAGAAAAAGAAAAAATATACACATTTGAAAAGAAAATATATATTTTTTTATTAGGGATAAACATAATTATCTATCTGTAAAACTTTTTTAAAGCACCCCAAATGTTGTGGGAACTAATTTGAATATACAGTAACAATCATCAGCTACAAGATGAGTATAAAAAAAATAACATTTGAGGGTAATAGCAATGAACACACAAAAAATGTGTGTGTCAAAAGATACCATCAATAATGTTGGCAAAAAGAAAATACTTCTAGGGAATGATAATAAGAAATTGATAAGCCCTAAGTGAAAATGAAAACACACAAAACTCCCAAAATTTATAATAACTCAAACTATAGAACTTTAATGAATGACATGTAGAGAGAGATATAAAATATTTTAATAAGTTCTATGTTCCCAGAAGAAAATGGGAAAGATTCAAAATCTTCTCTTAAATTTGACTATGACAAGGGCGCCTGGGTGGCTCAGTCAGTTAAATGTCCCACTCTTGGTTTCAGCTCAGGTCATGATCCCAGGGTCCTGGGATCAAGCCTCACTTCGGGCTCCCTGCTCAGTGGAGAGTCTGCTTCTCCCACTCCCTCTGCCCCTCCTCCCTGCTTGTGTTCTCTCTCTCTCAAATAAATAAGTAAATCTTAAAAACAAAGAAGAAGAAGTAGGAGATTAGGTACGGGTAGTAGATCAGGAAGCAGAAAGGTGGAAAAAAAAGGATTTGCTAAAGTCTATCACCTAAAGTAAAGCATTACAAGAATACAGTATACATAATCCTCAGATAGAGGACCCCATAATCCTTTCTTTTTTTTTTTGTATTTGACAAAGAGAGAGCATAAATAGGCAGAGTGGTAGGCAGAGGGAGAGGGAGAAGCAGGCTCTCCTCTGAGCAGGGAGCCGGACGTGGGGCTCAATCCCAGGACCCCAGGATCATGACCTGAGCTGAAGGCAGCCGCTTAACCGACTGAGCCACCCACGTGCCCCCCCCATAATCCTTTCAAGCAGCTTTTATTTACATTCCCTACCAGACCAAAGAGGTGAGCCTGCTAGCAAGAGTCACATACAGAAGTGGGGGCTTCTATAAGAGGGGCAGTAATTCCTTACTGCTTGTAAGTGGTGCCATTAATGTGAAGACTAGGTTAATGAACAGCATGGAGACCAGTGGCTGGCAGGTAGCCAGCTTAAGCTTACTAGTGTCCATACAGGTGTTTGGTTGTGGTTGGAAGGACATAGAATTCACTGGAAGCAAAAGACCAGAATCTACTAGGTCTGACTGGCAGCATATGATGACTACCCATCCCCTCAGCTGACCCCTTAGCTCCAGAGCTCACACCCTTAGAGAGCGGGCTGCAAATGCCATGCAGACCCCAAGAGCACTCTGTTCTCCAGTGTTTCAGGTGTGGCCAGGAAGGCCATCAGTTGGGGAACGCTTCCACCCTTGCTACCTCTTCCTGGCATTGAACACACCGGGAAGATGTGATGCCATGACATGCTGAGGTGACAAGCATATGGAAAAAAAATCCAGCGTTCCAAGGCTGGGGAGGAGGAAGGGAGCTCGATGTCAGGACTCTGATATGGAGCTGCTAAGGGGCCTTGGAACATCTTCCTCAAGCTTCACTGGCCATGGAGTCTGCAAACGTCTCCAACATTTAATCCACCACAAGGTACTTTGCTACTGGGCACCTGGGTGGCTCAGTCAGTGAAGCGTCTGCCTTCGGCTCAGGTCATGATCTCAGCGTCCTGGGATCGAGCCCCGCATCGGGCTCCCTGCTCAGCGGGGAGCCTGCTTCTCCTTCTCCCTCTGCTCCTCCCCCTGCTCGTGCCCTCTCTGACTCAAATAAATAAGTAATGTCTTTAAAAAAAATTTTTTTTAAAGGGACTTTGCTACTGAAGACAAAAAACTCTTAACTGCCCAACTCACGTTCTACACTGCTGTAGCTCTTGGCTTTTTATAGCCATGTTGATGGGGATTTAGTAGGAAGGAGAGGTGAACAAGCATACACTGTGTGACATATTAAATAAAAAGCCTAAAAATATCAAGTATCAAGCATGTAATGACTGTGTTTTTTCTGACCACTGGAGAAAGGATGAATTAGTTAAAGAACAGTCTTTGCAAAATGAGCTAGCCATTTGGAAAATGGAGCCCTAAAACATTTCACCTCAATTTCATGATTTAACTTGATTTCTGAGCTGAAAGGCATTGTAATTTGTGAATAAATCAGGGAATTTGCGCTCAGGCACATTTGGTTCTTATCCTAGTAATGTAGTGCACGAATTCAGTCATCCTGAGAAAAACTCACTTAACCTACACCTTGGTTTCCTTATCTCAAATTGGTGAGAATATTTATATTATGGGGATTAAAACACACGTGGGCATGCAGTATAGACCCAGTAAGCCCTGGTCCTCTGAATGCTGAAGTTTGGCTGTATGAGATTTGTGTGTCTCTTCCACAAAATATACCATAAGATCCAGAGAATCTCTATCTCTTTCTGCTACTTGACTTTTCACCTTTCTCTTGTTTAATGGTCAGAAAAATTCTGGATTATGGTCATGATTATTTCTAGTTTACATGGAGAAAATCCAAAGAACAAAGAGTAGTTAAATGATTTTCCCAGCATCCCCTAGCTAATAAGACATAAAGCCAGAATTTCAACTCAGGACCCACTGATTTTTCTACCAGATATTGAAATACCTATATACATTCTAAAATGATCCTAAATGCCGAGTGCTATCTCAACACTGTATCATTAATTGAAATCTATGTTCTTTTTGTCCAGTGCTCCTCATTTTAGAGAAGAATCCCGACTTGAGTGGTATCCACGTAGAATAGGGACACTTTGACTTAGCAAAAATTACTCCTCAAATTTCCCCACTGGCTGTGAATTTTCACTTGCAAAGATTTCTTGCACCTGTCCCACATTTCATCTCTGCAGATGTGATACTTCAAACCCTTGCCTATGAACATAACGTAGCCAATAGCACGCAGATGCTCTCTGAGTACAGAATGAGTGAGTCCAGTGAGTCAGCATTAATGGGAAATTGGTACTCAGTAAGAGGAAAATACCACAAGCACTGACTATGGAGTGCTCATGGTATTAATGCAACCTTTAAAGGAGACGTTCTGGCACATTCGGTGCACACCTTATTTCAAATCAATGTAGCATGGTATTTAAGTTGATTAAGTATGCAAAGAAATATCTGCAGGAGACGGTACTGCTATTTGTATTCTTCACTAACCTTTGGGATATTCCCAGAAAAGCCCTCCTTCCACCCACGCTGCCCCCAGAGTTCCCACTCAGTGTACACAGGAGATTGAAACTTGATATTCGAACAGTGTTGAGCATTGTTGGATCTCAAAATTGAGGTTACAGCTTTGGCTTGATGAAGTAATTGCTGACTAAAAATGTAAAAGAAAAAAAATACTCATACCTGATCATTGTTTTCCATCCAAGGGTAAGCAATGGCTTGGGCCTTTTTTAATTTATAAACATAACTGTTTATTTGAATTAGTGTCTCTTTATCTGTATTAAATAATTTCAGCCTCTTTAGATTTCTGCTACTAAGAGTAGACAATTACTTGGACATAGGGACTCCCCCCGCAAAAAAAAGAAGTTTCGAGAAAAATAGGCATGGTCCCTAGTCTGGGTCTCCTTCCAGGGCCAGGATGGTGGAATATTCATGTTTTCATCCTCAGAAGCTAGCATAGGGCAGAGATGTACATATTGTAGAAACTTATAAAAAATGATTAAGGAATAAAATAAGATACACTGTAAAATAGGTCTCACTGGTTCCCAGTAAGAGGCTGCAGGGTGTTGACTACATCATGGACCATGAGGGTTGGATGACCTGTGGTCAATTCAGCAGTGCCACCACCCCTCCCAAGACCACTGCTGCCTTGTAGAAAAGAAGCCAGGAACCACATTTCCAATATAATTTTGGGTTCAAGGGAGGCTGAAAGAAAGGAGAAGCCATTCTTCTCGAATAGTTACAGCCAGGCTTACAGCTTCCAACATCTTCCTGAGAGCCACCATGCGCTGCCACAGACTCACTTGTGAGTATCTCTCATATTTGTGATCCCAGCTGAGATCATCCTTAGCAGATTTCTAGCTCTTCCAACATGGCGCACACCTCTATCTCCCTGTATTAAAATCATCAACACTTTGATCTACTTTGACTTCAAGAATGCCTTCTGTTTTCTTAACCAAACATGAACTAAACCACTGTCACCATCCTCCAGCCTTAGAACCACAGTGCTTCTGTGTATATTAGCAGTGAAATCTCTTAAACAGCCAGTTCTGACAGATCTTGGCAGCCAGCTGATGGCAGACTCTTGAGCCCATCAACCAAAGTCAAGCTGTTCTTGAGATCAGAGTTGCTCTGTGCCTTGTCTTCACCCCATCATTCCTCTCAAGCTTCCCCAACACAATATCCTCTCACAGCCAAACCCTTCGTGAGAACTTTCTATACACTCAGATTTTAATTAAACATTGGCCCTTTTCCAGATTCGCTGGATCATTTCCAGTCTCTTCAGGGAAGAGTCAAGATTCAAGTACAACCCAGTCACCAAAAGTGAATGCCTCCTGTTTGCTCTCCTTCTTGTTTCTAGGTCATTATGTTTTCAACATCATGGTCAACCTCACGCTGAAAAACAAGAGCCATCAGATATCTTTACCATCTACTCTTCCTCCTCTTCATTGTCCCCACCCATGAACCACTCCCTCTAGTTCACAGATGACATAAGCATTTCTCTACACCCTAACAAATGCCCTCATCCTGAGGTAGAAGACTCATCTTGGTATTCATGCAATGCCCAGTAGATGTAGATTCCTGACTTTCTCAACTCTGAATGTTGCTTGAACCACAATCCCATAACAGTAGGAATTTCTTGTATTTTGGGGGGATTCCAACTTGAACCCTATAGGGCCCTCTTCTCTGGCACCACCATCAATGATGTCATACTCTCCCTATCAGACACTCAGTGCACTCTGTTTTAACTTTATGAAGGCATCTGGTCTGTGGAGTATGAAACCTCATTCAGTTTTTTTCTGACTTAATTGATCTCCTGATGCGGTTACTCTAGATGGCTGCACCTGATCTCACACCTGGGCTGCAGTGAGGATTAGAACCATCACAGTTCCACATTGAGCAGTATCCAGTGAGTATGAAAACTGTCTGTTAGCTTCAAGCTGGTCCTTTGCCTATTTCCTACACTTGAGGGTCACAGCTTTGAGATTTTTCTTCCTATGTTCCCAGTGCCCAGAACTGTGACTATGTGCACTGCACACTCAGAGGATATTTTGATGAGTTGAACGAAGATCATTTTAACACTTTTTCTAAAATGTTACCTCTTGCTTCTAACACTCCCACCCACACCATCTCAAGAAGATGAGCTATCCCTGATGAGGAGACAGAGCTATTTGTTATAGACATGGTTCTACATTAGTAACCATGCATTTACGAGTCTTCATTTTAAGAAATACATGTAGAAAGGACCCCCTTTCTCCTTTTCTATGTATCAGTGTAGTTTTGTGTCACTGGCTGGGCAGAACAGGATTCCCAGACATTTCAAGGTCCCCACATTCAGGTGGTGTGGCCCCTGCTTCAAGGCTGGGAGCAAGCATGTTATGCATTCACCTATTCCCAGGCTGGAGAGCACGGGTAGCCGTGGTGTCTTTTCATGGTAACTTTCACCATGGGCTGCCCTCCATAGAAGTCCTGGGGAACAAGGGGAAGCTGGATGCCACCAAGAGCCCCTACAGAGGGTGTGGACTCCAGGTCACTGAGCATCCCCTGAGGTTCCAGGCTGAGGCCCCCCTGCTCTGAATTCAGTCGCTCCATCCTGGGAGGGGCTCTTTTTATCACCTTCATCATCTCTATGACTTATTATTATTTTTATTTCCTCACACACCTCTTCTTCAGGGCATACAGAACCAGGAACAAGTGTGTTCTGAGTCTTGAAGCACCGTTCACGTGGCCTGATGAAACAAGGGAAATGAAGGGAAGAGTCTACAGAGAAGACACACACATATATCTCAGACATAATTCTGTGCAAGAGATTACCTAGAAATTACTTCTCTCCTCTGTCCTTCCCTTTCTCTTCTTAGAGGTGTGCTCTGGTCGCCATCTGGCCTGGTTCTCTCTTGGGTGCAGGACACACACCCCCAAGAACACAGTGGGGATGGCTCCATCCTCTGTAAACCCCCTTTGTCCCATTTCCCCAATCTTTCTGTTTCCACTGGGATTTTTCCATTAATATGTTTGTCCTTGCCCTATTGACTCCAACTTTAAAGAAGCATTGCTCAGTCATGTCCCCCTAATATCACATGTCCTGTGCTCCCAGCCACGTGTTTAAAAGACAGGCTGACGTGCCTGTGCCCCTTTCTCAGCACACAGTCACCCCTCCTTCACTGTGGCCCTGATGCCACTGAGCTGACCTGCCCAATCAACGAGGCTGCCTGTTTCCATCTCTCACCGCACTGGACCTCAAACACGAGGAAGTACGAGGAAGGACTGTTCTACCATGTGAAATTCCATCACCTGGTTTCCTGCCTGCCTCTCTGGTCACTGTTCCCGCAGGATTTTCATGAGGTCTGTGTCCCTGCTGGTGTCACAGCAGGACGTGTGGTCCACGACTCAGCATCCTCTGCTTTGCTCACCAGCGGCTTCTGTCACACAACGTGCAGACACAACTCCAGGGGGCTTTCTGTAACCATGTGTCCTCACTACTCAGTACTTGTTAAAAACCTGAAAGCCCTTGATAAAATATGGACTTAGTATTCCTTTTACATAATAAACTTTTCCCATATAATTATTCCCTGTCATCATTAATACCCATTTCTACATATTTTCTCCTTTTAAAACTATTTTATGTAATAACTGATGATATTTTCAGAATAAAAAGAGCCAAGTCATCCAGGAGTTTATAGATTCAAAAGTATATGCTCCCATTTACCATCCCTGCATGTCCTCACCTCTCCCAAAATACTTCCCTTACCCAATCAGAGGGGAACAACCATTGACATTTAGTGAATGATTTTACGGAAGTTGTTTTGTGCTTTCAAATCTAAACTATAACATATGCATTGTGTACATGCATGTTGTGAGCATGTGTGTGTACATGTTTTGTACAAGAAATCTCCCTCTATACCATATCCAGGGTACACATCTGCTGGAAATCTATCCCTATAACCTGGGAGGATGAACCAACAGGAGGTTAGTTAGTTAAAATGTGTTGGTTTTTTACTTTATTTTCATTTCAATAGAATTATGGTTACTTTTTTAAGTTTTGAAAGTGTTTAAAAGATGTCCTATCTCTGTTTACATCTTATGTTCTTATTCCCTGTGTATATGAGAAAGGAAATTGAGTCCAGTGCTTAACAGAAGGATCAAAGCCCCTCTCAGGACCCCTGGATGAGAAAATGGACCCAGGGCTGCAGAGCTGGGCTAATTCCCATCAAGGGTCTTGGAGGGGCATTGCTTCTGGGACCAGTCACCCCAAGCAGAGGAAACTAGAGACCCCGGGTGTCGAGACCCCTTCTTGATGAATTCCCCAGAATAGAGCAAATGCGGTCACCAGGCTGCCACTCAGAAAGGGGCTTTGCTGGAAGAAGCGTTGTGCCTATAGCAGATGGGGCCTCCTGCAGGAGCATCAGGGCTCCAGCATGGTCCAGCGGGGGCTCCCTGCCTGCACCCTGTCCATCTGCTCCAAGGAGGAAGGGACTTTTCCTCAGCCTCCGAATGAATGGTACTGTTCTGTGTCCAGTATTACTCACAGGAGGAGAAATTTGCTAGAAAAGCAGTTCCTGCTGCAATCATTGGATGGTTACTATAATTAACTCCTAAAGGAAAATAAAACCATGGAGATGTCTGTCTTATTGAGAACAAATCACAAGGAGGCTTTACTTAACAAATGCATAAATTTCGAGGAGTTTGATGACTTGCCTACGAGCATTGAGAGGAGCTAAGATGTGCAACCCAGAGGGTGAGCCTGGCATGCCTGGTCCAGGGACCCCTCAGGCTGCAGACCTGGTCTGCTTGTTCAAGGAAGACATGATTTTGTGTCATAAGAGCAGAGTGATGGCCCAGGTCACTACAGATCTGGGAGGACCTGGGAGGACCCAGGTCCACATATTAGACCTTTCAAATGCTAAGCATCAGTTTATCTCTCTCATAAAATGGGGATAGTAAATACTCCTCCCAGAATGCCCTTGGTGAGCAGGTGACGTTAGTAATGTGCAGTGGGGCCCCAGGCTGTCCCATGGGTGGATATGTCCGGAGACCCAGGAGGGTGGAGACGCAGAGCCCCTGCCATGACTGAGAACCTTAAAGGCAGAGGCTATCACCTAATACCCAACTTTGAGCGCATCTCCAATCAAGTTTTGCCCTTGGTGTTCTTACACATATCAAGTGGGCCCACTTCATGGGAGAAAATATTTGCCAACCAATATCTGATAAGGGGTTAATATATGAAATATATAAGGACTCCTACAATTCAATAGCAAAAAAAAAAGAAGAAGAAGAAGAAGAAGAAGAAGAAGAAGAAGAAGAAGAAGAAGAAGAAGAAGAAGAAGAAACTATTTAAAAAACGGGCAAGAAACTTAAATAGATGTTTCTCCAAAGAAAACATACACTGTGGCCAACAGACGTATGAAAAGGTGCTCAACATCACTCATCATTAGGGAAATGCAAAACAAAACCATGATATATCACCTTACACCTGTCAGAATGGCTGGTATCAAAAGGAAAGGAAAAAAAGAAGGAAGGAAGGAAGGAGGGAAGGAGGGAAGGAAGGAAGGAGGGAAGGAGGGAAGGAAGTAAGGAGGGAAGGAAGGAAGGAAGGAAGGGAGGAAGGAAGGAGGAAGGAAGGAGGGAAGGAAGGAAGGAAGAAAATATAATTATCATTGACAAATTGGACCCCTCATGCACTATTGGTGGAAATGCAAACTGGTGCAGCCACTATGCAAAACAGTATGGAGGTCTTCAAAAAATTAAAAATAGAACCAGCAATCCTACTATTACCCAAAGGAATTAAAATCAAGATCTCAAAGAGGTATTTGAATCCCCATGTTCCCCACAGCATTACTTATAAGAGCTAAGATGTGTAAACAACCTAAGTGGGCATTAGTGGTTGAATAAAGAAAATGTGGCATATATATGTATAGTGGAATATTATCAGCCTTAAAAAAGAAGGTAATTCTGAAATATTGGACAACATGGATGAACTTGGAGGACATTATACTAAGTGAAATAAGCCAGTTCTGGAAGGACAACTGCTACATGATGTCATAGCTAATCAGTGGCCGTAAAGTTTCAGTGATGGCAAGCTGCATGCATTCTAGAGACCTGCTCTCCAACATCACATCTACAGTGAGCAATGCTGTATAGTACACTTAGAAGTTGTGTTAAGAGCGTAGGTCTTGGGGCACCTGGGTGCTTCAGTCAGCTGAGTGTCCATCTTTTGATTTTGGCTCAGGTCATGATCTCAGTGTCCTGGGATCGAGCCCCACCTCAGGCTTTGCATGTGGTGGGGAGCCTACTTGAGGATTCTCTCTCTCCCTCTCCTTCTGCCTCTCTCCCCCTCTAAAATAAATAAGTAAATCTTTAAAAAAAAAAAGAGGGTAGGTCTCAAGTTAAATGTTTTCACTACAATTAAAGAAACAATAATAAGGCCCGCTTCATCAAGCTGGGGAAGACTTAGATGAGATAATCCACAAGAGGTAGCTAGCACAATGTTTCTGATGTAAATTCTATTATGATTATTATTATTATTATTGCCCAGAGGAAAAACTGAACCAAGAGTCATCAGTGAAATATGTCACCAAGAAGTGGTCCCAGATACAGGGGTTTGGTTTAGGAACAAAATTCCGGTTTTAACAAGTGAGCCAGACCCAGTGAACAGTTACTCAGGATACTGTTACAAAGATTAGGAAGGTTGCAGTTTAGGAAGTGGTCCCCAGAACTTGGCCAAAGCCTGGCATGGTGGGCTCCGATATGAGCCAACGGTATTATGCACGAGCTTCTAAAATTCTCTCGGAGCAAGGTCAGGGGTGTGACCCCAGGGTGAGTGGGGACAGGCAACAACGCACTGGTGACCTGATGATGGGATGATGGGTGAGGGCTCTCTGAGCACTGGGTTTCCACTGTGGCGTCAACCTGCCCAGTTTCTGAGTCAGTACAGAAAACCAGGTCTTAAACCCAAAGATGAGGCTGGGGAGAAAGCCATCTGGGATCACACTATGAAAAAATGTCTTCACAGGTAACAGGGAGATCAAAAACTAAAATGTAAGCCCCCCGGGTTTTTTTTTTCCCCCCCGGGGGTTTTGTATTCCCTTGGGAGTGTACAGGCACAGTGGTTAGTTCAGGACCACCTCCCACACACTCTTCATCACGCCCCTCTCAGTCTGGCTTTGGGGCTTCATATTTCTGTGCCCTCAGCTGGACCCATTATGACCCAGGGGCTTCATGCTGGTGTTTTTCTTTAGCTTTTCACATTAAGATCTCAGATCACATGGCATCTTCTTGGAAAGCTTCTCATTGACCTCAGTCAAAAGTACCACCACCTCTCCCCGCCTATGCATGCTGGAGAAGTATGTGGCTGTCCAGACTTGTCCCGTCTATGTATTTGCTTCCTTGTTTATTTACTTCTCCCTTCCCCTGGTCCATGAGCTCCAGGAAATCAGGCATTCTGTGTTGTCTAGTGCCTGGACACTCAATTTCTCCCTGTCCAATGGGGACACATTGTAGAGGGGCATCTGCTATTTAGTTATCTGCACAAGTGATGGTGTGTACTGAGCCCTTCGTCTGAAAAGTGCAATTGCACAATTAATCGATGTTGGTGCCAAGGGTAAGATGACAGTTCTTCTGTGGTCACCACGGGCAGGTTATACAGCACTAACCAGCACCATCATGGCAAAGACGGTAGGCATCACTCCACGGAAATAGTCTCATTCTCAAATCGATGAGACTTTCTTTTTTTTTTTAAAGATTTTATTTATTTATTTGACAGAGAGACACAGCGAGAGAGGGAACACAAGCAGGAGGAGTGGGAGAGGGAGAAGCAGGCTTCCCGCAGAGCAGGGAGCCAGACGTGGGGCTCGATCCCAGGACCCTGGGACCATGACCTGAGCCGAAGGCAGACGCTTAACGACTGAGCCACCCAGGCGCCCCTAAATCGATGAGACTTTCAAACTAAGTGGCAGGCTGATTTCAAGCCCCACCTATGGCGTGAGTTGGCTGGAGTAGAGAAAATTATATAATTTTTTTTTTTTGGTAATTTGCATCAAACACATCAAATTTCACAGAATGCTTTCCCATGGGCTTTCCAAGCACTTGCCAGAATAGAACAAACTCTAACATTGTCAAGAGACAGAGGTCTTAATTCCAGCCCCTCCACTTACCAGTTGAGTGACTTTGAAATAAATTCTTAACACTTTCGATCTTCAAGGTCCTTATTAAAATGGAGATGGTCACATGGCCTTGATATAGGTTGAGAAGATTATGGGTTATAATAGATCAAATGCCTGGCCCCAAGTCTGGCTGGGAGGAAATACTCAACACAAAGCAAATCCCACTTATAGTTCCTGGATTTATTCTCACCCCAACCTTAGCAGGCAGGCAGGTTGGGGTTATAATTGAGGGAGACACAGCACAGTGGAGAGGTGCCCCACACCTGAAGAACATAATAGTGCATTCCATTTCAATGCCCTGCTTCAGTGCTCCTCCTCAAGAACATAACTCACCTCGACCCTTCCCTTGTTTTTTTAAAAATTTGTTTGTGGCTATGTGTTAAACATTTTACACACAAAAGGACTTACATAAATATATTTATAAGATCCAGAAAAAACTAAAAGAGATAGCAGATAAACACGTAGCCACTATCCAATTTAAGAAAGAGACTAACCATTGCGGAACATTTCCCATCCCATCCACCTGTCTCCATTCCTCACGGGTGACCACCCTTCTGAAATCTGTGTTTATAATGAACTGGAGTTTGGATATGATTTTTGTTTTACACATGCACCTTATCTTCAACAGTGTATCATTTCATCTTTGTCATTTTTTAAATTTAAATACATGGCAGCCAACTTCATATATTTTTCTTTGACTTGCTTTTTCCCACTCGATACTGGATTCCTGAGATCCCAGCATGCTACTGAAAATTGTCATTCATTCTTTTTTGCAAATTATTATTTTATGATCCTCCCTTGTGAGAAAATAACACAATGATTTATCTATTGAGCAAATGATAGATTTTGTAGTTGTTTTCAGTTTTGCTTATGAGTTTTTGTTTCTTGATGACAATTTGCCATAAACTCTCTTGTATCCATTTCTAGTTAGCTGTGTGAGGATTTCTTTAGGATACACAACTGGTAGACCAGAAGACATTTCTTCAGTTTTCACCCAACTATGTAGTTTTGAGAATCATCTATATGATACAAACTTTCTCGCACTGAAATTGGAGCAGGGAAGGAAACACAATTCCTTCCCTATGGTGTTTACATCCTTATGGGGAAAGGCACATTATAAATAAGACAAAACATTAAACATTATGTTCATCAGCATAGGCCTAATTATATCTGTGGGAAAAAATCCTCAAACCTAAATGGTTTAAAATTATTTTTCTCATTTAGTTAACATTTATTTGTTTCTGCTGTTATTGAGAAATAATTGACACACATAACTGCATAAGTTTAAGATATAGGGAGCCAAGGGCAGGCCACCCCAGAATGTGCCACTTTGTGTATTAATTATTCTAAATAAAATTTCTAAAGAAACAACCAGTGCAAAAGAACACTCTGACCCCCTCCCTTTGTCTCCAGAAAGCAAAAATGAATCTCCTGTAGAGGAGATCCTCCTGGTACCAAGAGGTGGAGAGACATCCTTATCATAGACATGGGAAACTTAGAACCAAGAAGGCCATATAAACAATCCTTGTGAATTCTACTAATTTGCTACCCCTGCCTAACCCCACCTAAATTCTGCTTAGAATTCCTCACTCACAGAAGCTCCTAAAATGAAGTTTTCTCTGTCCTGTTAATTCCTCACAAGTTTATTGTCTCTTTGTCTAAGAAGTATAAAAACTGCCTGCCTTGGTCATTCATTTAGGTCTTGATGTTATTATTGGACCTTGGTGTGCACGTAATTACACTTTGAGTTTTTCTCTTGTTAAACTGGCTCCTGTCAATTTCCCTCTTAGGCCACATGGAGAACACTGAAGGGTAGAAAGACATTATTCTTCCCCTCCAAGGTTTACAGCAGAATGGTGTGACTTAGATATATTTTGAAATGATCACCACAAGAGGTTTAGTTAACATTTATCACTTCGTATATGTACAATAGAGGAAAAGAAACAAACAAATCCTCTTTGTGATGAGAAGTCTTAGGACCCACTCCCTTAGCTTCCCTACACACCACACAGCAGTGCTGGCTACGGGCGCATGCTGCGAATTGCATCCCTGGTCATCATACATCTTACACCTGGACGTTTGTGCCCTTCCTCCCATTCCCCGTCCTCCTACCCCACCTCTGGAACAACAGATTTTGTCTCTTTCTACTGAGTTGTGTGCTTTTTTGTTTTTTTTTCTTTGCTTTGTTTTTGTTTTGTTTTGTTTTTCGTGGTTTGTTTGTTTTAGTTTCCATACATAAGTAAGACTATACGGTGTTTGTCTTTCTCTGTCTGACATTTCACTTACCAGAATGCCCTCAAGGCCCATTCATGTTGTTGCAAATAGTAGGATTTCCCCATTTTTCTATGGCTGAATAATATTCCATTGTGTGTGTGTGTGTGTGTGTGTGTGTGTGTATGCAAAGTTATATAGATATAGATATCTTTACTCTATCAAAAGCCCAAAGGCATAGTTTACAGAAATAGGAAAAAAACCTAGGATGCCTGGGTGGTTTAGTCAGTTAAGCATCTGCGTTCAACTCAGGTCATGATGTTAGGGTCCTGGAATCGAGCCCCGCATCAGGCTCCCTGCTTAGCAGAGAGTCTGCTTCTCCCTCTCCCTCTGCACCTCCCCCCACTCTTTCTCTCTGTCAAATAAATAAATAAATAAACTCTTTAAAAAAAAGAAATAGGAAAAAACACTAAAATTTATGTGAAACCACAAAAGACTCTGGATAGCCAAACAAATCCTGAAACAAAAAGATAGCAGGATGCATTACACTTTCTAATTTCAAGCTATACTGAAAGGATATAGTAACTAAAACTATGCCAGTATGGTACTGGCTTAAAAACAAAAAAAGACTGATGGAACAGAATCAAGAGCCCCAAAATGAACCCAAGCACATGGGGCTGACTCATATTTGACAAGAGCCAAGAACACACAACAGAGAAACGACGGTCTTTAATAAATTGCGTTGGCAAAACTGACATTCTCATGCAGAAGAATCAAACTGGACCCCTATCCTACACCACTAACAAAAGTTAAGTATAAATGGATTAAGTACTTAAGTGTAAGACCTGAAACCATAAAACTCTCAGGAGAAAAGATGGAGAAAGAAGCTCCTTGACATGGGTCTTGGTGATGATTTTTTGGAAATCACACCCAACACATAAGCACCAAAATAAAAAATCAACAAGTTGAACCACATCAGACAAAAAAGCTTCTGCACAGCAAAAACAACAACAACAACAACAACAACAACAACAACAACAAAACACCAACAAAGTGAAAAGACAACCTACAAAATAAGGAAAAAATTATTTGCAAACCATGTATCTGAGAAGGGGTTAATTTCCAAAATGTATGATCTCATTCAACTCAATAGCAAAACAAAACAAAACTACAACAAATAAATCAATTTAAAATGGGCAAAGGACCTGAATAAACATTTTCCAAAGAAAATATATGAATGGCCAACAGGTACATAAAAAAGTGCTCAACATCACTAGTCATCAGGGAAATGCAAATCAAAGCCACAATGAGATATCACCTCACATCTGTTAGAATGGCCATCATCAAGAAGGCAAGAGACAACAGGTGTTGGCGAGGATGTGGAGAAAAAGGAACCGTCGTGCACTTTTGGTGGGAATGCAAACTGGTACAGCCACTGTGGAAAACAGTATGGAGGTTCCTCCAAAATATACAGAAATTAGAGTTAATTGGGAATTAATCTGGGAATAAATCCAAGGGAAACAAGACACTAATTCCAAAAGATACCTGCTCCCCCATGTACATAACAGCATTATTCACAATAGCCAAGATATGAAAACAATCCAAGTGGCTATCAATAGATGAGTGGATGAAAATATTAGTTCTTGATCACAGCACATGTTCTTCAGAGGTTAGCAAGGGGCTCTTCCCACATTGGCATCTCTCATTTTAAGACTCAGGTTAGGGGGCGGGTGCCTGGGTGGTTCAGTCGGTTAAGCGTCCAACTCTTAATTTCCACTTGGGTTGTGATCTCAGGGTCGTGGGATTGAGCCCCACGTCGGGCTCCACCCTCAGCATGGAAAGCACCATGGCCCTGCTCAAGGGGGGACCATAAATTCCTACCATGCCCGGAAGGAAGAAGATGCTCAAATATTTGCAAGCAGCCCCAGGGACCAGCGCAAATGGTTTATTAGATGATATAATAACATGAGGACAAATGCAACAGTAAGAAGACGGGCCCAAGAGTGCAGGAATGGAAACAGAGTTGAGGAGAGTAAGTAGCACTTTTATAAACGCTGATCAGAGGTGGTCTCCTGAGAGGTCAGCTTTAGAGTAAATAAGCAAGGTGGACAAAATCATGAGTCTTTTTAGTGGGTACTTAGAGGGAAGAACACAAATCTTGTCCAAGGCACAAGAATTGGGAGGTTGATGGTCTCAGTCCCAATCTGAGTCCAAAAACCAGAGAACCATAAACCCTGACATCTGAGAGCAGGAGAAGATGAATGTCCCAGCTCAAGCAGAGAGAGTAAATTCACCCTTTCTCCGTCGTTTGGTCCTACTTAGGCCTTCAACGGGTTGGAAGATGCCCATTCACACTGGCGAGGGCCATTTTCACTCAATTTACCAACTCAAATCCTAGTCTCTTCTGCAGATGCCATCACAGACACCCCCAGGTACAAAGTTTGGCCAGCTATCTGGGCATCCCTCAGCCCAGTTCAGTTGACACATAAAATTAACCATCACCATATTTGTAAAATGTCATTGTTAACATCAGCATTTGCTCTCTGCTTTCCAATTCTTATAACTTTCATGTATAGTTTTAGAAGTTCAGTACACCTTGCAGACAGGTTTGGCAATCCTGCTCACCCAGGAACAGTTAGTCATACCAAGCTTGCCCCCTCTTCTGCTTTGTTTCATTCCCAGGAAGATGTCCTTAGGATTTGAAAAGGAAGAACTGCTGTTCATCCTACTTTTTAGCTACATGGGGTGAGAGGACAATTTACCTCCTAAAGTTATAGTAAGAATGTACGAGGTTAAGTTCAGTGCTAGCAGACTACAGTCGTGCGGACATTGTATTTTACGCCTCAATAATGCCCTCCAAAGGCACACATGAGAGCTGGCCCCACCAGAGGATAGATCAGGTGAAAAGAAAGGAAGCCTCCCTGAGATGAGAAGACAAAATGTTGAGTATTTCCTTCAACCTGAGAACACATATTTCTAGTTGATTTAGCTGATTCATCAATGCATTCTCACTGTCGGTTTTAATTCCTTATTCCAATTTTCATAAGACTATGAAAGACTGAGTGGGTGGCTCAGTCGGTTAAGCGTCTGCCTTCAGCTCAGGTCATGATCTCAGAGTCCTGGAATCGAGCCCCGCATCGGGCTCCATGCTCTGAGGGGAGTCTGCTTGTCTCTCTCCCCCTGTCCCCCACCCCCGCTTGTGCGCTCTCTCTCTCTAAAATAAAATAAATAAAATCTTAAAAAAAATGAAAGGACTATGCAAGACTCTGAAAAGAGAATACATACTGTGGAAGGTCCATGACATTTCCTTGCCCATTTTTGCACATTTGCCACAGTGAAGTGCATACCTAGAACACAACTAGGTGGGTCTGACTGACAGAATACTAACTGCGGTAAATACTTAGACTATAGTATTAGATTATATTTTCTTAGTCTCATAGTTTCTGCGGTTGCTTCTGTTTCTGTTGCAGAATAAGCAAAGTCTCGGTTAGGATGGCTGTCAAGTCCAGCTGACACACATTTCTTTCTAAGCATCCCCGCCCTATACACGGACGCACACCTCTACATTCAATTTAATTCTCTTGCCAGCTATGCGAGTCTTTTGTCTTTAGGACTTCAGTTCTACCTAAAATCATCCTCAGATTATTTTCTACTGACACTGAATTCAGTTTCTTACTACATTGGTTGTTCCAGTCTATGCAAGAGGACTGTGCCATCTTTGCTGTATCTATCCCATGTTTAAGCGCACACTTGCGAGCTCATTTAATGAACCTAGTTGTGAGATTTGATCAAGGTGTCTGCCTTAGTATTCCAATTTCCTTCTGAACCAGGATATGCATGACTTATCTTAATTTTTCTTCTCAATTTACATAGAAATTTACTTTGGCTATATCTTATCATACAATCTCCCAGGGCTGCATTCACAATAGGGAGTCTGTAGGCTACCCGGCTTAAGCTTCCCTAAATACTCAGAGTACCCTGAGGACATAAATCCCCTTATTCTCGGTCACCAAATGCAAGGCTTCAGCTCCACTCAGCCTGCAGATTTACCACTATCTTCCACAGCTTCAGGCACACGATCCTGACTGCAGCAACTACCTAATGTGTCAAACAAGGAAGTCGTTTTGTCTCGGCTGGAAAGAATTATAGTTCAGACCAATATGGTAGCGGGGGCTGGGAACTTAGTTCCAAAAGCAACGAAGCTCCATGCTCACGAAAGAGGTGAACTCTCACAAAGTTTCCCCTGCTCTTGGGCTTGGGAACACACAATTTCTTTTTTATAGGTGAGCTCTGCTGAGCACCACCCTATCTATGCAAATGTGTCTCTGCCTGATAGGTATTTCTGGTCTCGGGATCATGTACCTCTCTCTATGGTAGAAGCATCTCTCCTAACATCCAGCAGCAAGCTAGTGACGGTCTTCCAACAGAGCTATGTGAAGGAGCTGTCCCAGGCTAACCAATGCATTTGCTGAGTAACAGTCCTGGATCTCTGCCAGAGGCTTCAGCCCACATGTATTCTGGTTACAGGCACTTCAAAAAGCATCTGAATGGATATTTACAGCCCAGCCACACTGCCTTCTCAGCAGCCCTTTGTAAACATTGATTGTTATTTTTGCTCAGGGCTTTAGATGCCTTCCTTGTGACTTTGTAAATAGGGTTCAGCAGGATTCCTAGGTGGGGGATGTGGTTTTGCCCAAACTCCAGCAAGCCTGAGAGTCGACTCCCTTCCTCTATAGGATTGGATCAGTGAGAGATAACCATTTATTTCTTAGAGTTTGAAGGATGTTCCTACTTGTTTTGTCTCATGCCATTTCCAACATTTCTCATACTTGGCCTGGCATTGAGCTTTGGCTGGCTGGGTGTGTTCTCCAGCCTCTATTTGTCCTATGGTTGATCACAGTCCTTAAATCCTCCTGCCGTTCTTTCTCCAAAGAGGAGATTATACTGACAAATCAGCGAAGATCACCAACTTATCCTTAAGGGTGATCAAGACCAATTCTCATTCCAGTTGTTTCTGAGAATATGATGCTGTATTTAAATATCCCTGCGGCCAAGATGTGAAAGTGAATTGGAGGTCATTCTATACGAATGCAAATTGTGCTCGGCTGGATTCCAAAGCAGGAAGGAAAAGAAGGAAGGATGTCTGGTGTGAAAGCCAGTCCCCCTTGGCCTTGTGCGCTTCTGCCACAATCTTTATCATACTGAGCACACGCTCAAGCAACCACATGTACAGCATTTCTTCTGGGCAGTCAGTGGTCTCAGTGAGCCCAGCCCTCTGCCCTGGTCCCAGCCAAACCGAGTTTAATAAAAATGGGAATAATGGGGGAAACAAGGGGCGCCTGGGTGGCTCAGTCGTTAAGCATCTGCTTTCAGCTCAGATCATGATCCCAGGGTCCTGGGATCGAGCCCCGCATCAGGCTCCCTGCTCAGCGGGGAGCCTACTTCTCCCTCTCCCACTCCCCCTGCTTGTGTTCCCTCTCTCGCTGTCTCTCTCTGTCAAATAAATAAAATCTTAAAAAAAAATAATGGGGGAACAATTCTCCCAATTTAACCCTTTTCTTCATGAAAGAAGTGGTTCCTTGTTTCCATCTTGCCATTCTCTCTTGCTTCGTTCTTCTACAGAAGAATGTTCGGGCAGTTCCGAAGGTCCCCTGGACTGGGGAAAGGGTGGACTTGGCTATTATCCTTGTGGGCAGAATGGTACAGACAGAGCTCCAGGATTTTAACCCCAATTCTGTTCTCCAAAAGCAAGCGGATTCTGAATGTCCTATCAATTATTTTCAGGTTTCAAGGATTACATTGAAATACAAGAGGTAGCGCATTAAGTGCTTTTGCGATGTTTTAGGACCATCACAAATATTTCCAGAATGGGTTCCTCATCCCAAATAGAAACTCTGTACCCATTAAGTAATGACTCCCCCTTGCCCCCACTCCCCAGGCTCTGGTAATCTGTATTCTCTCTTTCTGTCATTATGAACTTGCCTGTTCCATACAGCTCACATAAGTGGAATCCTAACGTTGATTATTCTGATGGTGTGTTATCGTGTCTCATTTTGGGTTTAATTTTATTTTCTCTTTTTTGCACTTTTTTGAACTGCTTGTTGAACCTGTTACCTATTTTTTTCTGTTAAGATATATGTCATTTAATTACAGACAGGAAGTCTTTTATTTATGTTACTGATAAAAACCCTTTTCCATTTTACATAAGGGAAATACCTTCTAAAATGCATGGCTTTTCTGTTACTTCCAATAATGCCTATTGATGAACAGAAATCTTCGATGTTCATGAGTTATAATTTATCAATAATTACCTTTACAAATTTGCAGGTGTTTTCCTGTTTTAAAAAGAAGATTTGTCTGTTCCAGAATCAGGATGCTATTCTGCTAAGCTACCTTCTAGGAACTTTATGTTCTAGAAAATAAACATTTACATGTATACTCTGTTTATAATTGCATTGTATATATAGTCTTAGGTTAGTGTCAAGGTCAAATTACTATTTTTCATATTGTTATCCACCTGATTCACCACCATTATTAAACAGACTGTCCTTCCCTCTTCTGCTCTGAAGTGTCACAATGTCATTAATAAAATCACAATTGGGTGGATCTGTTTTTGGTATCTTATGGACCTATCAGACTATTTGCTAGCTATAGTCCAATATGACACTGCTTTGATTAATTATCACTTTGAGAAACACCTTGAAATTAGGGAGTGTAGGTATTCTAGTCTAGCATTATTCCTCTTCAGTATGGATTTGGCTAATTTTTGTTTTTTTGTTTTTGTTTTGTTTGTTTTTGCATTTTCATATGATTTTTTAGAAGCAGCTTCTCCATTTCCACTTTTAAAATCTGTTTTGTTTTCCATTGGAATATACTCGAATCTATAGGCTGGTAGGAGAATATTAACATCTTTATAATATTTATCTTCTGATTTAAGAAGATGATGTATTTTTTCACTCTGTTTAAAATTTTCCCAAAAATATGTCGACTAATTGAATTTAAATAAAAATTAAAAAAATAAATATTGCAATGTGCTCTTCCCAAAAAAATTTTTCCTTAATAATCTTATATATTTTTCTGTGTAGAGATCTTGAATCTTCTCTGCAGCTTTATTCCTGGGAATGTGATGTTTCTTCATGAAGTTGTTCATTGTACTATATAAAAGAATGAATCTACAATTGCTGATCTCTAATAACATGGCTGAATCTAGTGACACAGTAATTTCACATATTGATCCTCACTGTTTATCTAAAAATCTCTAAGAGTGTTGTTTCATGCTATTTGACTATAAGTATAGTAACATTTTATTTCTTCATTTAAAATCCTTATAAACCTAATTTCTGTTTCTTGTCTTATAGCACTGACTAAGAACTCCAATAAAAATGTTTAAATTAGGTGGCCATTCTTATTCTATGGGCATTCCAGTCTCGTTTGTGATTTCAAGGAGCAGGCTGTCCACACACTACCATTAAGTATGGGTACTCTAAGTTTGTCTGTGGTTATCCTTGTGGCAGGATGATTTCTAAGCTAACCCCCAAGATTCCCATCCCCGGGGTGCACATCCATTTAATCTCTTCCCTTCATGCATGGATGGGGCCTGTGGACATGATGGCTTTTCTCTAGCTTGTGTGTACCAACCCACACTTGCACACCAGTCTGCCGTCATTCCTGTTACTCTCTCTTTCTGTGAGCTCACACTGATTCTCCTGATGCCAATCCCACACCCCAGAGCTTATTCTGGCTTTCCCTCTTGCATATCTGCAACTTCTCTAACAGTCAGAAACCTGAATCTCAGGGATGCTTGGGTGGTTCAGTCGGTTAAGCACCTGCCTTCAGCTCAGGTGCTGATACCGGGGTCCTGGGATCCAGCCCCATGTCCCTGTGTCCCTGTGTCCCCGTGTCCAGCTCCTTGCTCAGTGGGGAGTCTGCTTCTCCCTCTCCATTTGCCCCTGCCCCCTGCTCATTCTCTCTCTCAAATCAATAGATAAAACCTTAAAAAAAAACCTGACTTTCATCATCCCCACAATATTTCCCTATTCATTCAATCCTAGCATGCAGTATTACCAACCTACACCCTCTTAAGAGGCAAATTTACAAACAAGAGTATAGTATTTCTACCTAGTTCTTTTGTCTTTAGACTCAGAGTATCCAAGTCAACCTACATTCTTTTTTCCCCTATCTCTACAGTCTAGTTCTATCTTCATTTGAAATGCAGTTAGGCTGACTTTTTTTTTTTTACTGTCTTTTTTAGTATTATTTAGCAGTATGATTCATCATGATTTGAGTTTTGTTTTGAAACCATAATTGAGGGTCAAGTGCTAAAACCAGAGTGTGTTATTTTGGGAGACACACTGTCTAATGAAGCCATCACCAGGTGGGCAGCATTTACAACCACAACACACAGAAGGGAGACCAAAACCGAAGATTTAGTTGAAAGAGAGAAGATTGCATTAAAGAGTTAACAGAGCAGCTGCTCCACATTTCGCATCTGAAGATCGGTGTTTTAGAGAGTCTTACACATAGCGTTTCTTTTCTATAATGCACTTGCCAACACATCAGGGAAAGACGGCATGGGGGACGCTTCCTTGGAGGAGCTGGGTGGGTCTGCACCCTCCGTCAGCGCCGTCACGACCACGGCCGCCTCTGAAGGCACATGTAGCTAACAGGGCGCTTCTCTCCGAGTATGTGTGGTTTGAACTTGACGGCAAAATAAAGGCAAATTGATATCGTAGGGTTTTTTTTCCAGCTTTGATCCTGACAAACACAACTAGCTCTAAACTACATAAACTACAAAATATTACACTATCATCAAATGTGGTTTGGAGTTTAAGTGCTGTGCAGACAATTGTTGAAATGCCGTGGATATGTTGACAAGGACGTTCTGGGTGTTCACCCAGATCATGGAGCTGCCCTCAAAATGTGAATCAAGTTATCCTGTCCCGGAGAAGGCCTTGCCTCCCCACGCCAAGTGTGCTGAGCTGAAGTATTCAGGGTGCCATAGAGAAATCTGTGTCCTGTATACCATCTAATGCTTTGAATTTTAGATTATTCTGATCATCATTTGATGATGTAGGCACTGATTATGAATAACTATTCTGAAGGCTGAGGCCCGATAGCAATCATTGGGAAAAATTCAGTTGAGAATTTTTTTTCTTAAAGACTTATTTCAGAGAGAAAGAGAGAGAGAGAGAGAGCATGCGCAAGCAGGGAGAGGGGTAGAGGGAGAGGAATAAGAGGCAAACTCCCTGGAACCCTTTGGTGGGCCTCGATCCCACGACACTGAGATCATGACCTGAGCTGGAATCAAGAGTCAGGTGCTCAAAGACTGAGCCACCCAGTGCCCCTATTTTTTTTTTTTTTTTAAGATTTATTTATCTGCGAATGTTTGCACTACAGAATGTCCTATCAGTGCTCTGAGAGAGGAAACGAGTATAAACAAGTACCTGAACAGCAGGACCTGCATGTGGTTTTATATCTTTGGCATTTTTTTTTTTAAAGATTTTACTTATTTATTATGTCAGAGAGAGAAAGAGAGCACAAGCAGGGGGAGCAGCAGAGGGAGAGGGAGAAGCAGGCTCCCCATTGAGCAAGGAACCCGATGCGGGACTCGATCCCAGGACCTTGGGATCATGGCCTGAGCCAAAGGCAGATGCTCAACCGCCTGAGCCACCCAGGCGTCCCTATCTTTGGCATTTTTAATAATCTGAATATATCCATGCCAGGAAAGAATGAAATTGTTTTTCAATGAAAAATATAATTAAAAAGCAAACTTAAAAACTTGGAGGAACAGAATTTCTACAAATTATTATGACAAGTTCTGGGATGTAACAATTTTGGATCAACTATATGATGATCTTCATGTTGAGTATCTATGGGAAATTATCAACACTTTATAAATTTGATAAAATGTTTTGAATATTATTTTCCAACAAAGGGAAATCTATAGACAGGAAATTATAGTTTTACAGTTACATTTATAAATGAAAAATTGTAGTTACATTTAAATGATCTTTCAATGATACAGAATCCATTTCTTTCATCGAAAGTTTATTTAAATTTACCCATAATTATACAGGATGCTTTGCTTGAGTTAGCTACTAAAGTTTTAAAAATGAATTTTGAAAATTTCTTTGTTTCCTTTTGGAGAATCCTTTGATTCATTTTGGATTAAAGTTAAAAATAAATGTCCCAGCCCTACAGAAACTGCTTTAAATATTTTTCCTTTTTCCATTCCTATCACCATACTTCTGAAAGACTGGTTTCTGTACCAAAAGTTTGATTACAATAAAACATAAACATTTTAGGTGTTTATTGCATGTGTGAATAATGTTTTGTCAATCCAAACTAGACAAGATTGGTCATCCATCAAGAAGTTCATCGGTCACATTAAAAACTTTAAATATTGATATATCAGTGTTTGTTAAAAACTCACCTATATGCAATGATATGGGAAATCAAAATTTCAATTATAATTTTTATTTAGTTATTATTGAACAATCATAGGAAGTTGTGAGGGTTCATACACTTCTCTATATTGATCACTTATCAGCATATTTTCAAGGAACAAAGTTTATAATTTTTGTAGTTCTTTTTATTTATATAATTCTTTTTATTTTATATTGTACCTGGTTGGATTATATTTAATAAAAAGTAAACAAATTTTGTTGAACCAAGTTATAAAACTATCAGGGCATAGTTGGTGTATGTCTTTTAAGTTCTTTAGATCATTCTAGTAATTCATTTTATTTCACAAGTGATCGATCTAGTATAGACTGAACGAAAAGGCAAAAGAAAAGAAAAGCACAGAAAACCTATCTTTAGAGGTAGACAGTTTGAGAACATGAGGAAGGCCCTTCCAGTCATGGCAGAACCCTACCAATCTAGCTCATGGGCTGGTGAAACTGACTTGCTCCCATGGCCATGATGGGCTAGGGTCTATGGCCAAACTCTGACTCTGTCCAGGCTCTGGACAGTCATCACTGAGAGGTCCAGGCAAAAGGAAAGGAACTGGAGGAAAGGACCATCCTCCAGGATGTCTGGGTGCCCCAAAGGACTTAGTCCCAGGACAACCAATGACCACCTGGGGGACGTGGAGAGCATTTGCACTCTCTGGGCTCTGTGTCTGCCTTTGTGGAGGGTTCTAGCTTCTGTCTGCCCAATTGCTGCTCTGAGTTCATCAAGGATGGAATTTGTTCTGGAAGAGGAGAGCAGTGAAATCGAGGACAAAATAAATGATTAAATCCAACTAAGTAGGACAAAATAATTTATTATCAGGAATTGGGAAAGTCAGGTTAAATCTTTGCCTTTTCTTCCCCTAAATCTTAGCTTCTCTGGAAATGAGCTGATTAAAGGAGGTCTGTCGTGGACTCTTTAACTCTGTAATATTTATTTCATCCTCCAAACAGCAATACTGGAGTCGGTGATGTAGGAAAAGTACATAACAAATATCTTCTGAAGAAGAGACCAGACTCGAAGCTTGTTTTTCTGCCTTTGTTCATGTCACCAGTTTATTCAGCCAGTTGACAATGTTGGGTTGTTGTTTTAATACTAAGGACAGTGATAAGCAGGCTGAGTCACACCTAATACATAAAGTTAATTTAGTTATAAACCAGAGAATGCAAATGGACCTAAATTATTCTTTGCTTCTGGTGAAGAATCTACACTGTATTTTAATTTCTGCCTTCAAAAAGGCTTTTAAGCTTGGTTGTGATTCATTTTATTGTGCCTTTTATATACTTCCAGGAATGGCATTTTCATCTCCTATTTGAAATGGTAACTGATGGGGGAAATCATCCATGATAATGTGCTCCAGAAGGGAAATCCACCCAGCTATTGTTCCAGCTTCTTAAATCATGTTTTATCTAGCCTGATAAGAAGGCTAATTTACCTTGGAAAGAGCAAATGTGTTTGCTGCAAAGTGGGTTTCCTTTCACCAGGAAGATAAATGCCAGGCCAAGGAAGAGAGGTATAGCTGTCTTATATTTTAATATCTAAATAGGGAGAAGTGAAGCATTATAAAATGACATTCCTCAAAAAAAGGGGGTCGTCATTTACTCATCAAATATTCTTGAAAACCAACGCTATGTCAGAGACTGATCTTGGAGTTGGGTCTTACAACTATGAACTAAACAAAAGTCCCTGCCCGTGGCTCATGTTAAATCAAAATAAGTCTTTGACATAAATAGTTGAGGGACCGATTACATCTTGGACCTCAGTTAACTCACCACAAACTAGACTAAGTGGCGTATTCCTCACTGAATTCTAGAACCACCTGGAAATGTGACAATGAGGTATTAGGCACCTGATGTGAGTCGGGTGGCTTGCTCACCTTCCTTCTCACCCTCATACAACCCCTCCAGGTGGAGAAGTACTATTGCCCTATCAGGGGGCACTATATCCAAGATGGATAAAGCGATTTAATGAAATCACGCAGCTTGTGGCAGAGCTGGGGTTTTCTTCCAAGTGTTGGGGTGATTTGGGAAAAGCTTACCATTCATGAAAACAGCATTCTTTAAAAATTGTGGCTGGAATGGCTGCTGTTCATTTGCATCTGTAGTTCTAGAAGGTTCCAGGGCTTCCAGAAATGTGTGTCAGTTGGCAGCTCTAGATCTCCCGGTCCATCTTTGGATGCAGATTGCTGTCCAGATTTGATGCACTTCTAGGTTGGAGTGAGAACATGTCTGACCCTGGAGAGCATGTTGATGGAAATCTTGTTTCTGATTTATATGTGTTAAGTTTCCTTTTGTCTTTTATTTAAGAATACAGATGTTTGTTGTCTTTCATGACTTAATGAATAAATAGAACACACGAGGAGGTTTGCTTTCTTAAGGCAAGCCTCATTAAAGTTTACATGTAAACATTTTCTTACATTAAAAAGTCTTTCAATTCCTCTTTTTTGGGGGGAATATAGTTTAATCATTTGAGATTAAATTTTAGAATTATGAAATCAAGAAAAGTGCATGTATTTTAGTACTGAAAAGTGAAGTCCAAACAAACTCTTCCAGATTTCCATGTTTCTTCTAAAGATTGTAAGATTAAGAGAGTAGGGACCAAGGTTTTTTGTCTTAATTCTCTCATCTCCTACTTGTGAGATCTTACCTAAGACACTTATCATCCTGAGAAAATTAACTTTCTAAATCACCATCCTATTGAAAGACTATATAATAACTGATGGTAGCTGTCAGTTTTGACAATAGAAAGTTTTAATAAAAGTCACCATAGTAAAATCAACATTTTCATATTATGATGACTTGATAATTAATCACTGAAACAAAATCTTTTATATTTATATAGGTCAATATGTGATTGAATCAATATGTGATGCTTATTATAACCATAATATTGAGAAAAAGTAGATAAAAAGCATAAGAGAAAGCGTACAAATGTCATTTTTTGGTCTCTGTATTGGAGTAGGAAGGATATGGGAAATAGTTACATAGTCATGCTTTAATGAAATGCTTACGTGATGACATATAAAGAGTTTTGTGTAGAAACTTCTTTGAAACAGACCACCTCCCCTACACAGCCCAGAATTGAATGGCACTGACAACTAGGATGTGCTTATTTTCCTTTGTTGTTAACTCGCCAATGCCACAGAAACCCGGTGTGAGAAGCAAACGAATCAAAGACCTATACTGTGTGAACTCCATAATGTGCAGTCTCCCTAAATTTTTCAAAATATTGTCACTTCTATGACCAGCATAGCTGAAGCTACCTCTCTTCTACCCTGCGTGTTTGCCAGTCTGGTGACTGGAAACTAGGTTCATACAACAGATGTGTGTGCACATGTGTGTGAATACAAACATCTGCGCATGAACCCACTTTACGAGTACGGCATGTCCTATCAATTAGACATTGGTGATTGGTGACTTTAACATTTTGTTCTGGGTTCTCAAGTTATAGAAGATTCTCCATGGCTTCGTTTGACACTTAATTTGTGTGATAGATTATAATGAATACATTGTGATGGGAAAGATAGGAGGAAAAGGAAACCATCATCATTGGACACCTCCTTATGGTCCATGCACTTTGCAAAGTCCTTCATAATCAGTTAGTAGAATTTCATATGGTCGAGTTGACATTCAAATATTATGGATGAGAAAATCAAGCATAGAGCGGTTGAATAACTTATGTGAGGTAATCCGTGAGTGACTTGTTCTGATATTTAAAAATACTTCTGGGAGAAACTCAAGCTTTTATCCTGTATCCTCACCTGGCCTCAATAGATCATGAAGCCTCCAAGCAACTGCTATCTGTTTGTGGTTATCCTCCATGACTTGATTATTTTTATAACTCTTAATGTGCAGTGAAGCGATAACTACATAACCATGTGTATCATTTAGGAATGAGTCCATCAGCAAAAAAACAAAACAAACACTAAAGCGAAAGAAAACAAAACACCTAACAAAGGCTAAACACAAAGATTCATCACCTTCTGCTGCCAGAAGTCTCTGTGCTGGGAGTCCAGCTCTTATGTATAGGTGGGATCCAGAAAAAGTTAAATTTGGAAAAGACAGTAAAATGTTGGTTACCAGGACATGGAAGTACGAAGTTGTAACAAGTAGCAAATGAACCATCGAGATCTAATGCCCAATACATATGGAAAATAACTACTGTAGTGTAATTACACGATATGATACATGTCATTGTATAGGCAATCATATTACAACATATAAATGTACCAAAGTAATACCTTGCATACCTCAAACTTACACAAAGTTACATGTCAAATTTATTTAATAATAATAATAAAAAAAAAAAAACGAGGGCCAACGATGACATCGAGGTGCAGGGCATTTCTTATCTCCTTGCTCTGCCAAGATATGTGCCTGGCTTTCTTCCTTCTAGGCACCGAATGATTGTTGGATGCCTCCATTGTAGACTCTTTAAGGAAGAAAGGGGACAGGGAGCAGAATTCATGACCCCAGGATGTGTCACTTCGGCGTGTGGATTATTTTGAGCTGAAGACAAACCCAATAGACTCCAGAAAAGCTTTTGACTGCCCCTCAACTGCCTAGAAGAATTTAGATAGGCAACCTGTACCAGAAAGAGAGCTATTACCAGAGAGAACTTTTTCCATCAGAAAGACCTGTGCAATGTCCTCCCCTTTGAAGCCCAGACCTTACCCCCTACTCCTTGGCTCAGGATGGCACATCAGCCTCAATTGCCTGACTATCTGGGAGCTTCTCTTGTCTTTGTGGGGCTCCCATAGGTACAAAATTCAATTTCTTTGTCTCCTGGCAATCTGTCTTATGTGGATTTAATTATTAGGCCAACTGAAGAACCTAGAAGAGAAGAAAGAGAAAGTTTTCCTCCCCTAAAAGGGAAAGAAAGGTACCAAAAGTGCATGTTGCCTGAGTTTGTCTGGATCACTGATCAGATCACAGGTCACAGATCTCTTCTAGTGGCAAGAGCATCTTAATACGTGAATATACTTAATTGGCTATATTGATATTCTAACCCAAAACAGGAATCAGTCTTAAGGAAAAAAAAAAGAAGAAAGCATTTTGGCAGGAAATTAATAATATCTATGTCACTGAAAATTTCAACTCTAATTGATGACCTAAAACATCTCCAGCCAAAGAATGTCCCCCAAAATATCACAGATGTTTAGATGTTGATTTGAGAGAACTTAAACTCTTAACTACAAGGGAAGCTAATCACTTGCCCGAAATCACATGCAAGTGGTAATTTTAGCCCACAAACAGGAATGTTGACATAAAAATGCTGGGGTTTAGATTTTAGCTCCCAGTTCACTTATTTTAAGTACTTTGATCTGATCAATTTTTGAATGCTAGTATTTTAAGTGGTCAGTCTATTTCCAACCATTCCATCTGTGGACGTATTCTGGGGAACTCATAAATATAGACCGGTGTTACATCATAAACCACAAGACCTTGGGGCACTCTCTCGTGTGAGCAGTTAGAGTGGCTTTCCCTGTTTGAAAGTCAGCTCTCGCTCACCTTCTCTTCCCCTGCTCCTGATTCCCTATATGGAGGCTCCAATTGCCGGCCACCTGATAAACGATCAGTAACTACATTCCCACTGACAAGATTATTGGAAAGATAATCTAAAAATGCAGTCTAGAAAGATTTGGATAAGAGATCTGTTATCTCCCTCACTGGTTGAAAACTTCATTTTTACCCACATTTATAGCAATTGGAGCTAATGTACTAACATATTCAATCATAGGACCTTTCAAGTAAGATCAGGTGGGAGAACAGTATCTGGCCAATTTGCAGGTACCAGAACTATCAGCCAGACTGGATGCACACTAATGAAATCTATTATCTGGACCTTAAATCCAAGTCCCGTACCTTACTGCCTCACTGAAAACCAAGTGAATTTGGCTTTTAATGCACGTTCTTTTTCAGATGATTCTTACTTCTAGATTTTGAGATAACAGAACCCTGCCTTGATGCTTTTGTCTTTCTTTATTTACCTCCATGCATGCAAATACTTTTAAAATTTTTATGTGAATATTTAGAACACAGATTCCAGCTGGAAGGACCAGCATGCAATATCTCCTCTTCTTTTTTATTCCTTGTAGCCTCTGAGAGTCAAGTGGATGAGTGTAGCCATCAGGTAAGATAAGGTCTCTCCTCTCCAAGTTGGGGTATGCCTTTCATATCTACTCTTTGAAGGACTCTTGGACACACATTCCTTGAATCGGTATTGGTTTGTCACCAAATTGGGGTTTTGCTTCTCTGCATCGTTCTGTGGCTAAACTCCTCCTTCGGGATCTGCCTCCCCTTTTGGAATGTCCATGTCTCTTGTATCTTAACTGCCTCTTTTTTTCTGACATATGACCCATCCCAGCGCAGAGCATGTTTTTCTTCGACACAAAGAAGAGGGGAGGTCCGAGGAGACCCTGCCCGAGCCTCTTAAGAGCCTGTAGGACTCTACCAGTCTGTTCGCTGCACGGGACACTCGGGGGGGTTGCCTGGAGGTGGCAGCAGGGGAACACCACCCAGGCATGGTTCTGAAAATATCCTGCCCATCGGCCTTTTCCCTGCCCCAGCTCTGGCCTACCAAAATACCATCGCAGGCTTGTTTCCGGACAAAAAGTGTGTGTGTGTGTGTGTGTGTGTGTGTGTGTGTGTGTATTTGTTTGCTTTATTCTGCTTTTGGAGCTGACGCAGAACCCCATTTTGTAAGTTTGATGCTAACACTAACCCTCTCTTCACACAGCAGCAGACCTATCTTCATTTTTAGTAAGGACGGAAAGTGGCGCCAAATCATGCTAGGATTGGGAGGGACCCAGGGTTGTAGAGAATTTTTGATTGCGAGAAGCAAAGGGTCTCATGTAGACACAAAAAGATCTGTTATCTCCTCATGCAAACCCTCCTGGGCGGTGAAATGTGCCTTTAGCAGGACGGATTTCCAGATTTTATCATGTTTTCACAATTAAGGACAGTTACAACTGAGTGCACAGCATGTGACCATCGGATAAAAGTACATCATTAAGTGTTCTGGGTAGATTGGGTACTCGTGCGTGTGAAGGATTTATACATTTCTTGAGGGAGTTTCTTATGGACAGATACTTGACTTCATGCTGCATCTCTAATGCCTTGCTCTGTATTGAGACTGAGTGCATTCTGATATATGATACATTTTAGCACAGCGCTTAGAAGTACCACCCTGGCTTCCAGATGTGATAAGACCAGACAATAAGAGATGGTGTTTCACTAGTTCTTACCTGTAAGAGGAGAGCCTATTTACATCTGGTGTGCAGGTGAGCTTGGGAACATTGATGGGTGTCTGTATTTCCCTCCAATAAGCTTGATAATCAGTTTACTTTTATGCAGAGTCGGTAGGAAAATAGTTCATGTATTTTCCCCTTCTGCAATGGAATCTTTTGAGATCAACTTTGGAAGTAGCATCTTCAAGCCTTCTTTATTGTGCTCAAAAATTCATTTAAATTTCAGCTATATTAGAAAGACCTAGAGGCAAAATTTATGATCCTTTCTTCTCGTGTTTTTTTTTTTTTTCTTGAGGGAGTGAATGGGGAAAATTGCAATTGATATGATTGCATTAGAAATTTTTGCTTCCAAAGCCAAAATGAAGGGTCTTCTGTAGTAGGCTTTTCTGCCCATGTCCCCCTGAATGGGGAAAGCCTCCATGGTCTTGACCACATGACTATTACTGCCCCAGCCAGGAAACCCAGGGATCTCTCCCCACCTTTACCTTCTGCTCCCGGCCGCTTAGCTGGGTCAGTGCAGTGTTGTTGACATAAGAAGACCAGAGACCTCCTTCCTTGCTTTCACTTTGATTTGTTTGTTTTGGTGCTCTCTTTTGTTTTAATTGGAAACCTGGGAAGTCAGAGTCAGCTCTCATGGTGGTAGACAAGGAAAACCTTGGAAGCTGTGTCACACACCAGAGCTCCTGGGGCAACGTATCTCCTGCACACAGGGGATCTCTTGCACACACGGGATCTCCTGCACACAGGGGAGATCCTGCACACACCGGAGCTTCTGAACACATGGGATCTCCTGCACACATGGGAGCTTCTCCCATGCGGAGCAGCACCAGGCGTGGTGCAGAGCAGCCAGGGAGACCTTGAGCGCTGGGCACCGAGGGCCATGAGCACCAGAGCAGGGTCCCGGGGGGCTTGGCAGCCTGCCAGCCTCCCCACCCATCAACTGTTAGTAGCTCTCTAGGGTAAAATGCAGGAATGACATAAAAATGAAAAGACCAAACTTTAGAGTTTTCCTTTGCCTTGCATCATTCCCAATTTAAGAAAATAAGAATATCTAGAAGGCAAGACCAAGCAGAGAGAAAATAGTAGTTATCCCTGTTGGGTCTCTCCAGGGGATGGTGATCTTGTCGAGATACAGGCAGGGCGTGGGGCAGCCCAGCTGGGTGCCCGCAGAAGCCAAGAGTGAGGTGGGGGAACACCATGCCTGCACTCCCTACCTGGGCACCTGGGGGAGCAGTGTGCCGGGGGGATCACAGGACTTGACAGCGCTCGGGCTCTGAACCCCGAATGGTGGGCACGCTGAGAGCTGCTGGACCAGCGCCATGACAGTGCATCAGGCTTCAACAAACACAGTTGGAGATCCCAGGACTTCTACCTAAGCTGGGGGGATTTGGGGGGGCGGGAACCAGCCAGAGCTTTCCTCTGTCGTGTCCATTAGAATCACGATGCACAGACTTGCACCTTTACCCACATCGGCTGGTCAATCTTGTGGGTAAAATTGCAGCATGTCTCTGTTAAGATTTCTATTTTCTCAAGCTCCTGTTTGCTTTTTTTTTTTCCCCAGGATTCTACTTAAAATGAACTCTAAAGAAAAAAAATACTAAACCATTATCTGAGTGTGTTTTAGATCCAATTGAACTTCTATTGAGGCAGATGGAGTTAAGTCAGAGGTAATTAACTTCAGCATAATCATGGTGTTGTAAGAAAAATTTATTGAGCAGTGGAAAATTGATTTTAATGAACTACACCTACCTGTGAGTTTCTGATCCCTGCTTTCCTCAGAAAAGGCTGGGTAATAATTTAGCATCTTTGTTCTATGTCCTTGCTTCTGGGGTGTGTGTTTCATTCATTGGTTTTTCAATAGGGACCTGCCCTTTTGGACCCATGGGACATGCAACGTAGTTGTCAGGATGGGGTGGAGTAAGAGCGAGGCTTGGTATGAGGTGTAGGGGTTATGGCAGCAAAGAGGTCCCGTATGCTCATCTTCCCGGGGTATCAGTCCCAGAGCCAATAAGCTCTTGATCTATCATTTCCAATTCTCTCTCCTTGGCTGCTCATAAAGGGATAGATGGAGGTCCCCAACTGGGTTCTAGTTCTACTCTTATTTTCTAATGAAATACAAGACTGTAAGAACAGCTTTGACCCACAGGGGCCTCTAAATATCAAACTTGGAGAAATAATTACCACAATGGGGACCCTGTTTCGCTAGTCAGACCTGGAGTCCTAATGGATGGTCAGTTACAACACTTTTGCACACAGAGAGTTCAAGTCCACTTGAATCGGTATTGGTTTGTCACCAAGCTGGGCTTTTGCTTAAGCATTTTTCCTGGACACTTGATCCTGAACCAAAAGCCCCAATCAAATGGGTGATATCTTGAATCCAATAAAGATATATCATTACATCATAGCAATATATAATTAGATACTTCATTCTTTATTCCACTCATTGGGACCTTGATAATTTAATGCTCTGTATTTGAGCAGGTGATGTGTTGCCTGATTACCCACTGCTCTGCCTTATTTGGGCAGTCTGATCCACTTAGAGGAATATTTGATGATTGACTTTAATAGAACGCAATGGTCCTAATGTGCCAAATATCTCTCGTTTCTCTCTTTCTTATCTACTCTCCACCTTGTTCTCTGCCCTGAGACGCTGACCTGAAGCTCATCATTGTTGGTTTCAGCAACTGGAAGGCCCAACATGGAATCAGAGGGAAAGAGAAGAGGAAATCCAGGTTCTTCTTCTTCCAGCTCCCTCCCTGTAGAATTGGCTTTGGGTCTGGCAAGTGTTCCTTTCTTCTCTCCCTTGGGTGGCTCTATGAAATTCAAATGAAATGTGACTTTTAACTTCCATAAAGATAGAAAACAATTCTAGGTGGAACCCAAAAGTGGAACCCAAAAAGGCTTTATAAAATAAAATAGAAAGATATCTTCATGAACTTTGGGAAGGTAAGGATTTCTTAAGATACAAAAAGTATAGCCCATATAGAAAGAGAATGAAGACTATGACTACATTAAAAGTAAAATCCTTCTGGGGCGACTGGGTGGCTCAGTTGGTTAAGCATCTGCCTTCTGCTCAGGTCATGATCTTAGGTTCCTGGGATCGAGCCCTGCACTGGGCTCCCTGCTCCGCGGGGAGCTTGTGTCTCCCTCTCCCTCTGACTCTCCTCCCCATTTGTGCTCTGTCTCTCAAATAAATAAATAAAATTTTTTTAAAAATTTAAAAAATAGCAACAAAATTTGAATCCTTCTTAAACAATAGATACAAATAAAGGAGAGAAAAACCAAGCCAAGTCTGGTGAAAGATACACAAATAGCAGAGGACTGCAATCCTGAATACTTAATAATTGGTAAACAGCAACAACACACAAAAGGTGCAATGAAAAATAGGCAGGAGAGGTGTCATTTTATAAAGCAGGATGTTTATATAGCCAATAAAAATTATTTTTAAAAACTTTTTTTAAAGTAAGCTCTATGCTCAAAGTGGGGCTTGAACTCAACCCCAGGATTAAGAGTCGCATGCTCTACCAACTGAGTCAACCAGGTGCCCCTATTTTAAAAACGTTTGCTTCACCTCTTTAGTTATAAAGCAAATTAAAATTGAGCTCACAACAGGATAACACTATACACTCACCCAGATGGCTAAGGAAAAAGAAAAAAAAAAAGCAACAATACTAAATGTTTGGTAAATCAGTAGCTCAATGAGAATCCAGAATACTGTTGGCAGAACTGTAACTCGTATGGCGACTTTGGATAACAGTTGGTCATTATTTTTTTTAAGATTTTATTTATTTATTTATTTATTTGGGAGAGAGAGAGAGAAGGAGCTTTGGGGGAAGGAGAGGGTTAAGAAGACTCTGCATTGAGCACGGATCCCAACTCAGGGCTCGATCTCAGGACCTAGAGATCATGACCTAAGCCTAAGCCAAGAGTCAGAATCTTAACCAACTGAGCCACCCAAGCATCCCCATAGTGGGCCATTATTTACTAACTTTGAGCTTACATATATTCTATGACCCAGTAATTTCAATCCTGAGGATTTTCAAAACAGAAGTACATGCACATGCACACCAAGAGAAATCAATAAGAATGTTCGTAGGAGCGTTAGTCTTATTAATCCAAAAAACTTGGAAACAACCTAAATGCACATCAGCAGTAGATTGGTCATACAGATTGTGGTGCATTCATCAACAGAATATTCCACAGCAATGAAAATCAATGAACTGAGAACCACGCAACATAGAAGAATCTCACAAACAACTTTGAGTTGAAGAAGTTAAACACAAATCAATGCATGTAGAGCTATTCCAATTATGTAAATTCAAAGCAGGCCACAGAGATATGAGGTAGTGGTTTTATATGAGTGTTATTCTTTAAAAGAAAAAAGGTTAAAGATAGGCACAATGCTTATATGGAGGCTTGCACTTGGAGGTGATTGGGGGAGTTCATATGGATTCCACTTGGTCTTCAATTATAGCCCTGGAGCAAATTGATGGAGACGAGAATGCCCCAGGATTTCGAAAAGTAAAACACATGATGGGAATTTCTACCCTGGCATTCACAGACCCTCCTGGTCATTCAGTCCTCACTACCTTCAAACAGCTCTGAACTCCAAACCACTGTGTGGGCTGGGATCCTTACAACCATCTTTCTCCAGCCCAGCATTGCCTCTAAACACCATGCCCAAAAAATTATCTAGTCTTTGCTTCACTCTTTCTGGGGACTAGGAAGTCATATCTGCTAAAATACTTTCTCTCCTCTGAACTATTTTCACTCTTTCTTTCACTCCCCCATACTTGCTCAACATTCAGTGCCATGCCAAGTTCTTGCCGTGAAAAATCACCTGTGCACGTGCGCACAGTGTTCACCTGATCTCTGTCTCTCATCCTTCAAGCTGTATAGTATCGGTTGTCCAAACATCGTGGGCGAATACACGTAAGTACTTCTTTATTACATAAAGTTTTGCATGGGTGACTTTTGAACATCTATGCTTCTCTCCTCAAGGGGCTGAAGGCTGCACAAAGATATGAGTCTTGTCTTATATTTCTCCTCTATCACGTGTTTCACTTAGAGTAATACTGAATATTATGTTAGATAATAAAGTGCTTAACAATTATTGATGGAGAAATGTCCATGAATTTCTGATAATTAACTACAATTAATTTTGAGAACTAGTGTTCCTCACAGTGGAAAAAATTACAATTGTATTCAATGAGATTTTTTTTACCCCTCCAATAATGTATTTCCAAGTTCTGATCAGGCTATTTTGAAATGAAGGTCTATATGAGTTTAACAAATAATTTTGGAATATGGTTTCATACTGTTCATTACAGAGTACTTTTGACAAGTGACATTATGTGGCTTTAAAAATCTTCCTAAGTACTTCCTATTTCCAGTGAGTTGTTAAAGAAAAAAAATTCAGTAAGCATATTTCAAGTAATATATTCTCTCCTTTGCTCCTGCCAAGCCTCCTATAAATAGAAAACTCAGAATATTTCTGCCAATTTCCTGTATCCATGCTTTCCACTAGCAAAATTCTCTTGCAAGAGTAGATTAAACTATTTTTCTTGAGTGTTGGCATTTGAGGTTGAGTCAGCATAATTACTCTGAATTTTCCCCCAAATAACCTTTCCTTTAGAAAACAAATTCAAAGCATGCAATCTGTGCTAGTCCGTGTGGACTCTATCCATTGACATACCGATCTTGCTCTGAGCCCCGAGTTGGGGGACCCATGATGCAGACTAACCTCTTCTGGAGTTGGTCCACCTTGGTCACCAGTGTGCAGAGAAAAGTTCCCTTCCTGCCTGGGGATGATGTCTCAGAAATAAGGTGGCCTCATTCATAAGAAAGAGCCTGACAATATTGGGCAACTCTATTCTCTAGGGAAATTCCAGGGCCACTAAAGGAATTTCCCCATTCTGTGCTCTGGTTCTAACTCGTGGACTTCCTTTGTCTGCCATACTATTCCCCCCAGAACAATTCAACCTGGTATGTGAACAAACACAAGATCATTTCAGTGACACTTTTCTGAAGAGCAGACCTGTTTCAAAGAAGTACTAACCTATGATTTCATGTTTTCTATTAAAATTTTTATATTCTGCCTTCTAAGTCACTCTTTTTTTTTTTTTTTAAAGTTTTTTTTTATATATGACAGAGAGAGAGAGACAGTGAGAGAGAGAACACAAGCAGGGGGAGTGGGAGAGGGAGAAGCAGGCTTCCCATGGAGCAGGGAACCCGATGTGGGGCTCGATCCCAGGACTCTGGGATCATGACCTGAGCCGAAGGCAGACGCTTAACGACTGAGCCACCCAGGCGCCCCCTAAGTCACTCTTTTGTAATAGCCCTCAGAGATTAAAGAAAGAAAACAATGTAAGCTGGAAATAACCCTGCCATGTATTGAATGTAATCCTCACAAAAAAAAAAAAAACACCTAACTAGGCTGTTTTCTCCTTTTAACTAATGAACAAAACAAGACTGAAGGAAGACAAGGTGTCTTTAATAGAAACTACTTAATAATTTGCGTTAAGTTAGACACAAATGTATGTTGCCTGATGTAAAAACTCGGACTCCTCCACACACATTTTCTTTTTTATTTTTTTAAGATTTTATTTATTTATTTGAGAGAGAGAGAAATCACAAGCAGGGGGAGCGGCACAGGGAGAGGGAGAAGCAGGCTCCCCGCTGAGCCCGGAGCCCAATGCGGGGCTTGATCCCAGGACGCCGAGATCATGACTTGAGCTGAAGGCAGATGCTTAACTAATTAAGCCACCCAGGCATCCCCACACATTTTCTTTAGAAGGGGTAGCAGATGACTAGTTTAGTATTACATGGGGACAGAAGAAGGTGATATAATGAAGAGCTGGAAGGTGGCCAACACTGGATTTAGAAAAGATTTTAGTGAAATTATTATTTATTTTTTTCAAAATAATAGGAATTCCTAACATAGAGCTATAATATTTTTAGTAAAGCAGCTGTAATACTTTCAGATTATGGGAAAGACAAAAAAAAAGGGTTTAGCAACAAAAATAGCAAAAAAGTTCTGGAGTAATTGTTGTGGTGTAGCATTTACTGTGACTAAAAAACAAACCAATAGGAGGTATAGCAAAAAAAAATAAGTAAGAGATCTGGGATGTATGAAAACCCAAATAGTGAAAGGACAGAAAGGTATCTACATCTTAAGTTGTAATAAAAAATGTGAATGTTAATATATTGACTCAACGCAGACAAATTCTTTATATCAACAGAATATCGATGGGGACCTGAAAGCCAAACTTGATTCCGCGCTAAAAAGCAGAGGTTTGAAAGGAAGGACATTCATGAGTTTGTTTAAAGGAGATGGAGCGTCAGCTGTGCTTTATGATAATAAATAATGAATAAAAGCCGTTTACTTTGTCCGAGGTGACCTCTCCCCTTTTTTAAATCACTTCTTCTGATGACGCAATGATGGCGTGTGCCCCAAGAGAAGTCGGGCAGGGTGGGCATTTGAGTGGGGGCTGCTTAGGTGATCGCATTAAATCTTCCAGAGAGACATTCCCTTCTTCAATGGACTTTGGTTTCGTCTTTCCATCTAAGAGACTGGAGTCTAAGTGAGTGAATTGGGAACTCCGTTCGGCCATGGCGCCGACAGTCGGGCCGTTTGGCGGTTCTGCAGTGTTTGGTCCACGTGCAGTGTTTCAGCCTCCTTTGTGCCTGATGGTTGTTACTGTGCTGTCTTTTGTCTGCCCTTCAAGGTCCACACTCTGCTCCGCGTGCTGGAGGCTGACGCTATGGTCTGTTTCAGCAACACTTCCTGAACCCTGGGCGCCAGGTGGCACCAGCAAGAGACTGGAGCTGCAGGAGAGAGGTGGGGTATTTACTCCACCCGCACCCTCCCTTCTTCGAGAGACTTCCCACAGTCTTCTTTCCTCCACAAAAGGCCACCTTCTCTTGCTTCCAGCTACAGCTCTCACCCTGTTCTGGTAACTACCCCTTCCCCTTGTCACTTCAGCCCTGAGGAATATAGAGGTTTCTTCTGTAGCTTTTCTCAGTCACTTGGACATCTCCTGTTGGTTTCCCCTGACCCCTTTCTTAACCCGGAAAATACTCCCTTCATTAAAGCCCTTTCTGGTTATATCTGTTAGTGTGCTTTGCCTTTCTAGCATAACCCTACACCTGTCGTAATGACTTTAATTCCCAGTTCTTTATTAGTTCTTTAGTTGATTTGACACTTTTTTTTAAAGTTTTTTAAATTTATTTAACAGAGAGAGACAACAAGAGAGGGAACACAAGCAAGGGGAGGGGGAGAGGGAGAAGCAGACTTCCTGCTGAGCAGGGAGCCCAATGAGGGGCTTGATCCCAGGACCCTGAGATCATGACCTGAGCCGAAGGCAGACGCTTAACCGACTGAGCCACCCAGGTGTCCCCAAAGATTTATTTAGTAACATCATAATTCTCTTTTTAAAAAAGTTCTCAACACAGCAGTGTATGTCATTTGTGCACACACGTGTACACACACACACACACACACACACAAACCCTAACTCCATAGTCATGATCTGTACTCTGTCAAATTTTGAGTGCCTTAGTCAGCTCAGGCTGATGTGAGAAAGCATCATAGACTGGATGGCTTATAGACAAAAGACATTTATTTCTCACAGTTCTGGAGACTGGGAATTCCAAGATCAAGGCTCCAGCAGATGCAGTGTCTGGGGATAACCTGCTTCTTGGTTCATCTTCCCACTGAGTGCTCACATGGCAGAAGGGGGAAGAAATCTCTCTGGAGTCTCGTATGAGGGCAATAAGCCCATCACAAGGACTCTGCCCTGAGGCCCTAATCACTTCACAGAGACCCCATCTCCTAATACTATTACATTGAGGGTTAAGATTTCAGCATAGGAGTTTGGGGGTAGGGGTGGGGACATAATGCTTAGTCCGTAATACTGAGTTTAAGTTAAAGAAGTAAAAGTAAAACATGGCCATTGTAAAGAAACTATAGATATATATATATTTTTAAATCACAAGGTTATATATATATATAAAATATATGTAATATATATGTAATATACATATAATATATGTAATATATATGTAATATATATCACAAGGTTATATATACAATATATGTAATATACATGAAATATACATATGTAATATACATGTAATATATATCACAAGGTCATATATATGTAATATATATCACAAGGTTATATATATAATATATGTAATATATATGTAACATATATCACAAGGTTATATATATGTAATATATATCACAAGGTTATATATATAATATATGTAATATACATGAAATATATATATGTAATATACATGTAATATATATCACAAGGTTATATATATATGTAATCCTATATATGATCTATATGTAATATATATAATATATGTAATATACACACACACACACACACATTCTGAGAGAATAGACTCCTATTTGTGATTTATGACAAATGCTCTAAGCCTGCTTTGTATTGAGCCCATGTTGGGATGTGTCTATTAAAATCTCTGAGATAATTATTACTGACCTTAAGGCAATCCTTCAAAATAAAAGTGTAGCCATACCTCCAGGTAGCATAGACATTAATTTAATAATATTCTTTCCTCACCACATTAGGTTGATTTAAGGTAGGAAATAAAATATTGCTTCAGGCAAATACCTAAGTCAATTTTGTGAATGACCAATCCTCAGTGGTCATAAGACACAGGAGATTGAACAGGGAATAAAAATTTAGAGAGGGGCACTCTTAATAAAAGTTTTTAAAAGGAACTGTGGCTCAAGTAGGCTAAAATAAAACCTTGGAATAAGAATTTAGAATGTTCACATGAAAACCCAAAAGAAAAAAGGGGAATAAAAAAGGCGTATCTGAAACTTCTAGATCTAATGAATATGATTATTTCTAGATTTGAAGTAAAGAAAGAAGATGACAGTAATTCTGAAAAAAAAAAAACATTTCTGGAAGCCATTCAAAGAGCTAAAGGAGTTTTACATTTGCGCTATAAATTGCCACTAATTTATGAATTTTAGACTTCAGAAGAGGAGATTTTACAAAGCAAGCCATGCTATCAATTAGACAGAATTTTGATATGTGGTGTCAAATCCCACTGGCAGAAAAACTGGCGGGTGGGTGGGAACCTGTCAAAGAAATTTTATTTGAAAAATAATAACATCCATTTTATTTATCAGGGTGGTGTTAGCATAACATAAATCATTTTTATGGTAAGAAATGGTTCAACAGAGGTGCCTGGGTGGTTCAGTAGGTTGAGTGCCCGACTCCTGGTTTCAGCTCAGGTCATGACCTCAGGGTCGTGAAATCGAGCCCCACGATGGACACCTTGCTCATCGGGGAGTCTACTTGAGGATTCTCTCTCCCTCTCCCTCTGCCCCCCTCCCTGGGTCTCTCTCTCTCTCCTTCTCAAAATAAATAAATAAAATCTTAAAAAAAAAAAAAGAAATGGGGGCGCCTGGGTGGCTCAGTCGGTTAAGCATCTGCCTTTGGCTCAGGTCATGATCCCAGGGTTCTGGGATCGAGTCCTGCATGGGGCTCCCTGCTCAGCGGGGGAGTCTGCTTCTCCCTCTGCTCCTTCCCCCTGCTCATGCTCTCTCTCTCTCTCTCAAAAATAAATAAATAAAAATACTTAAGAAAAAAGAAATGGTTCAACCTATGTTTTATTTTCAGGTTAAACAAGGGGTTAAGAACAGTGACTTTATGTAGAGACACTGAATAAGAATTATTTTTTATTACTGTCACCAGTCCCAGAACCATCATCATCATGTCAGCAAGACATTTCTGGGGTAACAAGAAATAAAGCATCCCTGACATCTTACTTTCTCCCTGGAACTGGTGCTGAGGGGGTTTCTGTAAATCATTATCTCCAACAAGTTCCCTCATTTGGTTGAGTTCAGAAAGTGTATGCTGTCAACGACCAGTGGAAATGTTTGAGACATTAGAAAGATCCTAAATAGGAAATTCCCATGGTTCCAAGCCACTCCTACTCTACGCCCGCAGCGCCGTCCACCTGGGCTCACTTCTGTACTCTGTCTTGCCTACCAATTCCCATTCATCCTCAGGATGCAGATTAGATGTCATCTCCAGGCTGCCCTCTCCCACTTAAGAGTCCCTCCCTGTGCCTACCTACCGCTCGCTCGCTGTCATTCTTTCTAATCCAGTGCCTGACTCTGTGCCTATAAAATGTTTCCACATATTATTCCCTCCACTCTATGTTCCTTACACATAAAAAGTGTAAGGGGCGTGTTTTTGCCTCTCCATCCCCAGCACCTAATTCAGAATGGAAAACACTAAGTATTCATTGTGGAAATTTGTTCAGGGCTTAGTTATTAACACAAAGTGAGGATCGTCCTACTAAGTCCCATAGGAGACATAATTTTACTTCCTCGAACACCACACTTGTATTTATTTTTCACCTAAAAATACTTTATAACCTTAAGAACATCAAGCAGCTTTGTTCTCAACTGCCCCTCCCAGACCTTGAATCACCTGTCATGTCCTATTGATTACACGTCTGAAATATTTCACATGTATTCCCTCCTCCCCATTTTCTCCGCACTGACTTGGTTTAAGAACTTCTAAGCTGGCTTCTTACTTTCCTAGAAGCCTCCCAATTAGTCTTCTTTAAGCACGGATTTTTCCCTTTTCCATACTGCTGCCAGGGTAATTTTTCAAAGTAATGAAGTAATTCTATCACTCCCGGAATCAAAGTCATCCCACGGAGCCTCAATGACTTTGAGGTGAAGCCCAAAGCCCTTCGAGCTTCAATACCTTTCCGACTGAAACGTGAACAATTCTCTTCGATCCCTGACACCCTGGTCCTTGGGCATGTGGTAGGCAAGGTTGTTCAGGTGTATTTCTCATTAGTTACCACAACAGCCAAGGGAGTGGGGACCCATGGTGTCCCGTGACTGCCTCTCTGCACTGAACGTTTCATTGAAGAAATACACCAGTTCTTCCTAGATGGCATAACGCTTTCGATTGTTTCCTGAATGGTTATGGAATTTGAAAACACCTTGTTAAAAAAATAATTGATTTCACCAACGAATCTCTCAATTCTTTTTCCCTACGGATTAAAGACTTTTCAATATTTTCCATGTATTTTGTCTTTAAGTATGGCATATCTTCCCTCTGCTTTGTCTGTTTCCAGAACTATATATAAAAATATCCTCTCTCTGTCTCTCTCTCCATGTTCATTTTGCCTCATATTTTTATACTTTTGTAATTTTCTTTAATGTTCCCTGACAAGTTCTGGAGCATTTATTTTAATATACAGGCTAGAATTTCTTCATTGTCTAGTCTGGTCAACACTGCCACCATTACTTAAATTCATTCAGTGATCATATTTCCCCCTGCCAAGGACATATTCTTAAGTTGTTTCTTAACCTTTTAACAATTCCTTCAGCTCTCAGTGCTCTGTCTTTACTTAGTTTCATTTATTCATTTTTATCGAGGTATAATATACAATATTATGTCAGGTTCAGGGGTACAATAGAGTGATTCAACATTTGTATACATTGCAAATGATTACCATGATGAGTCTAGTTACCAACTGTTACCATACAAAGCTAATACAATATCATTGACCATATTCCCCATGCTGTGCATGATCTCCCCTTTTATTTTATAACAGTTCTCCTTGATCCCCTTCACCCATTCCCCTCCCCACCCCCCTGACCCCAGCAAACCTGATCCCCTCTGGCAAACACCAATCTGTTCTCTGTACCTGTGAGTCTGGGTTTTGTTTAGTTTATTTATTTGTTTTGTTTTTTTAGATTCCATATGTAAGTGAAATCATGTGGTATTTGTTTTCCTCTGTCTGACTTATTTCACTTCGCATAGTATCCTCGAGACCCATCCATGTTGGTGTAAATGGCAAGATTTCATTCTTTTTTATGGCTGAGTAATATACATATATATATTCCACATCTTCTTTATCCATTCATCTGTAGATGGCTAGTTAGTTTGTTTTTCATTCTTGGCTACTGTAAATAGTGCTGCAATGAACATAGGGGTACATATATCTTTTCAAATTAATGTTTTTGTTTTCTTTGACTACATACCCAGTGGTGGAATTGCTTGATCCTATGGTAGTTGTATTTTTAATTTTTTCAGGAATCTCCATAGTGTTTCCTATAGTGGCTGCACCAATTTACATTCCCACCAACAGTGCACAAAGGTTCCCTTTTCTCTGCATCCTCACCAAAACGTTATCTTTTACCTTTTTGACAATAGCCATTCTGACAGGTATAAGGTAATACCTCATTGTGGCTTTGATTTGCATTTCCCTGATGATTAATGATGTTGAGCATCATTTCATGTACTTGTTGGCATTTTTTTGGAAAATTTCTATTCAGATCTTCTGTCCATTTTTTAATTGGATTGTCTGGTGTTTTTGTTATTGAGTTATATGAGTTCTTTATATATTTTGGGTATTAATCTCTTACTGGATATATAATTTTGACATATCTTCTTCCATTCATTAGTTTGCCTTATTTTTTTTTGTTTTTTGGGTTTTTTTTTTTATGATTTCCTTTGCTATGCAGGAGCTTTCATAGTCCCATTTGTTGATTTTCCCTTTTGTTTCCCTTGCCTTTATAGTCAGATCTCAAAAAAGCATTGCTAAGTCCAATGTCAAGGAGATTACTGCCTACATTTTTTTGTAGGAGTTTTATGGTCTCAGGTCATATATTTACCTCTTTCATCTATTTTGTATTAATTTTTATATGTGGTGTATGATGGTGGTCCAGTTTTATTCTTTTGTATACAATTGTCCAGTTTTCCCAACACCATTTATTAAAGAGACTTATCATTTCCCTGTTTTATATTCTTCCCTCGTTTGTCATAAATTAATTGATATATGTGTAAGTTTCTCTTCCACTGTTCTATGTGCCTATTTTTATGCCAATACCATACTCTTTGGATTACTATAGCTTTGTGATATAATTTGAAACAAGGGAGCATGATACCTCTAGCTTTATTTTTCTTTCTCAAGATTGTTTTGTCTTTTCAGGTTCTTCTGTGGTTCTGTATACGTTTTGAAATTATTTGTTATAGTTCTGTGGAAAATGTCATTGGAATTTTGATAGAGATTGAATTTGTAGATTGCTTTGAGTAGTATGGACATTTTAATATTAACTCTTTCAATTCATGAGCATGGAATATCTTGTCATTTATTTGTGTCTTCTTTGATTTCTTTCATCAGTGTCTTATAGTTTTCAGTGTATAAGTTTTTCACCTCTGTGGTTAAATTTATTCCTAGGTATTTTATTCTTTTTGATGCAATCTTAAATGGGATTATTCTCTTGAGTTCTCTTTCAATAGTGCATTATTAGTGCCTAGAAATGCAATAGACTTTTGTATATTAATTTTGTATCCTGAAACTCTACTAAATTCATTTATAGTTCTAACAGTTTTTTGGTAGAGTCTATAGGATTTTCTATATAGTATTATGTCATCTGTGACTACTGACAGTTTTATTTCCTTCTTTCCAATTTGTATGCCTTTTATTTCTTCTTTTTGCCTAATTGCTGTGGCCAGTTCTTCCAATATTTTGCATCTATGCAAAGATTTTTGCATCTATGTTCATCAGGGCATTGACCTCCAATTTTCTTTTTCTGTGGTGTCCTTGTCTAGTTTTGGTATCAGTGTAATGCTGGCCTCATTAAAGGAGTTTGGAAATATTTTTTTCTCTTCTATTTTTTTGGAAGACTTTCAAAAGGACAGGTGTTGAATCTTCTTTGAGTGTTTGGTAGAATTCACCAATGAAACGATCTAGTCCTAAGCTTTTTGTTATTGTTGTTGTTTATTACTAACTTAATCTCCTTACTAGTAATCAATCTACTTAAATTTTTTATTTCTTCATGATTTGGTCTTGGACGACTATAACTTATTAGCAACTTATCCATTTCTTCTAGGTTGTCCAATTTGTTGGTGTATAGTTGTTCCTAGTATTCTCTTACGATCCTTTGTATTTCTACGATATCAGTTGTAACTTCTCTTTCATTTTAGATTTTATTTATTTGAGCCCCCTTTTTTTCTCGGTGAGTCTAATTTTATTTATCTTTTCAAAAAAACAGCTCTTAGCTTCATTATACTTTTTATTGTCTTTTGGTCTTTATTTCATTCATTTCCACTCTGATCTTTATTTTTCCTTTCTTCTTCTCAATTTGGGCATCATTTGTTCTTTTTCTAGTTCTCAAAGTCTCACCCAAAATCCCACGTTTGGTGCAGTGACACACAATTGGGAGGGATCTTACCAGCGTGGTGCTTCTTCTGGAGGAGTGAGGGGTTTGTGCCCCACATCGAGGACCCTAATCCCTGGGATCTGCATGAAAGAGACAAGCCCCTAAACTGTTTTTCACTGGGTCTTGGGGTGAGTGAGACCACATATGAGCCCTTTAAAAGGGCTCAGTTTCCTATAACACTTTGGGTTCCATTGACATCAGGCCTTTTGCTTTTTTAAGCTAGATGTTTTGTTACCTGCCAGGATGTGGTCCTTTTATCCTTTGTTGTGGAGAAGCAGTCCATCTAGTTTTCAGATCATTCTCAGATGAAAATGGTCCATATATAACTACCTCTGGTGCGGTCTGGGAAGAGGTGAGTTCAGGGACTTTCTATACCACCATCTTACACCCTCTTCCTCCACTCTGCTTTCTAATACAAGGGCAGCATCTTCTTTAGTATTTCTGATGATATCAACTTACAGTGAATTTTGATTTTTAATTGAGTTGTTCTTCAGCTATTTTTCTAGGAGGGATATTAATACTCATTTTTGTATTTGGTATTTGTTGAAGGAAGACAACGACATTTCACGCATCCATGTGGAGGGACTTCTCTAGAGCAGGGTGTCTCAATGTTGATTCTACTGACATCTTGGGCTGGGTAATTATTTGCTAGGGGGGCTGTCCTGTGCACTGTCAGGTGTGTAGCAATATCCCTGTTCTTTGCCCACTAGATGCCACTAGCATTGTTCCTCCATAGTTGTGACAACCAAAAATGTCTCCAGATGTTGCCACCTTTTCTGGGGGAAGGGAGCAAAATCACCACTATTGAGAAACAGTGCTCTTAATCAAACCTTGACATAATGAAATATTCTTTACCCTCATTGAGTTATTTTACTGAATTGGGAAGAATCGCCTGGATTCAGTGTTGCAACATGTACATTTAGGGGATCCCTGAAGTCAGAAATGAGCTTTCTCAGCCCTACAGGGTAGACTAGGCTCCCAGCTAGGAAGCCTGCAACCTGGTGGCCTTTTGGCTATTTTCAACCAACCCCTTCACTAAAGCTTTCACTGGTAAGAACATGGCGTTGTATTCTCCATGTATCTGACATCATCAGTTTTGAAGTTGACCCATGGCCCCCAGCAATCTTCTTCTGAATTGCTGTGTCTTTGCATATAGCTGGTCTATGGTTTTCCATCTTTAATGAAGTACTTTTAATGTTGGCCAAATTCATAGTTGAGATGGTGTGTATTCACCATGGTGAACCACCACATGGTTCTCAAGTCAAGAATTTTGTCCCCTTCTGAAGGCAGAATATCAATGATCAGATTGACTAAAGTGCTCATCCCTTTGGAGACTGAGAGTGAGTGGTCATGGGGGGAAGCCAGGCAGTTGGAAGAACCAAATATTGTACCAAATGTGCTCTTTTCTTAAATCCCATGGCAGTTCCACATGTTTCTGTTTCAAATTATCCGTCTAGAATCAATTCTCCTAAAGCCCAGTCTCATCTGAAGATCTAGTTGCCCAGTGACTAATCCTCCTAAAATCTAACACTTCAACCATTTGTGAAAAAATGCCTGTTTTATATTTTATGAATGTGGTTTTGATGTTTTATCTACTTTTTAACCTTTTAAAGAATTTTTAGTCAGTTGATTTAAGACTCTTTATTTCATAATGTCAAGTTCTTGCTTTACATTTGTCTAGTAATGATGTTTTCAGACATCATTTTGTGTTTAAAATCTAGTATTTTTTTCAAATTATAAATAGTAAAAATAAAGGAGTGAAATTTAGTAAAAATATGGCTCAGCCCTCTCACTTATTAATTTTTGCTGTCAAAGAATCAAGCCTCACTAAATAAAGTCCACTGATAATTTAACTAATAAATATAGAAATTAGGAAAAGTTACAGATGGAAAAAACAGCAAAAAAGAGGCTTGTACATTCTGACAAAACATATATTATAAATGCAGTTAAAAATCATCCGATGTATTATTTGCCATTTTTAAGTATTTTATATGAGCTAAATATAGAAAAATATATTATTTTACACCCAACAAGAGAAGAGTGAAATAATTTCATGTCATCCAAATGATGGGTGATTACGAAGGGATTAAATCATTTTTCTAATGGCTAATAATATCATGAACATTGTATTTAGACTTCTTATTACCATCGACATGCCATGGCTCATAATAGAGTGGTGCCCAAACCATGAGAACATTACCCTAATTTGCCCTCAGAGAGAATAAGCGTGATCTGCCATCTGTAAATGGCAAGAAAGTCATGATACGCACAAAAGTAAAATAGAGCTTTGAAAAATATAAGGAAATATATATGAAAACTAAATCAAAAGAGCCACTATGATTTAATAGAAGTTAAAGTCATTGTGAAGCAGAGCAAGGAAGACGGGTCTGGCTGCAGAAAAAGGGAAAGAGTTCGGGATCCACAGGGAAGCTACAGTAATTTAGACCATGGTGAAGGGGCACAGGGATGGCCAGAGAGATGACGGAATAGGAGTTGGGGACCGAGCACAAGTGTGAGCATGCTCACACAAGCTCACACCGGAGACTGAGCATGTACGTGGCTGGGGGGGTTTTCGTCCCACCGCACAACCCACTCCTTCTCATTGCTAAATTCTTTCTTCTTCTTCATCTCCAAATATTTGATTCTCCAGTCCTGAGGCCACCAGACCCCTTCTGATATTTATTTATAATTATTCCTCGGACGGTTCCCTCATTTTGTTCTATTTCCGTGCTAATGCGTTTCTCCCTTGTAATTCCAATCCTGCTGTTCTCCAGGACCTCCCGACTTCGGCAACCAGCCATCGCCTCCACTCTTCACTTGTGTTTCTAATAAGGATATAAAAAACATATCCAAATAAGCTCCTGATTGGCACCTCCGAACTCCTTTCTCACCTCCAGATTTTCCTTTCACAATAATGGACACATTTATTCATCCATGTGCACAAGCCAAAATCCCTAGGATTTGTCCTCAATTTTTGTCTTATGCAATTGGAAAGCAGTAGCTAAACTGAATGAATTAGATCAATATACATGAACCTGTACAGTGCTTACATAAATAATTTGAATTTTAAAAATACAGAGGATTTCTACAATGCTACAATGTCCATAGTCTTTAAAACGCACTATTAATAATATATAGTATTTTAAGAGCATCAACATGCAGTTTAAAAAAGAACAATTTTCCACCATGGAGAGAGAAAATTGAGGTTGGGTTTGAATGAAACTTTAAATATATCTATTGTTTAGCTTCTTAAAGATAATCTAAATCAAACATGGCAAAATGTGACTATGTATTCAGTTGGCGTGTTTCTAATATTACCTTCTGCTCTTTTATTTCGCTTTCAGTAATATATTGCATGATGTAAATAAAGAACGAGGAGCAAAGAGAGAGCATTGCCACAGATACCCCATTCTCTAGGTCCTGTAAGGTCTTCCAAGGAATGAACTTTGCAGAACTAAAAGGTTTTCTGAGGACAGACAAATAAACCCAGAATGGGATTGCTTGTTTATTTAATGGTTGGCAATGTTATAAATATTTCATTGAACAACACTCAGGGAGGAATCGTTCTGAATGCACAATAAAAATCAAACAAGAAATACTATGGAGGAAAATGTACACTAGATAAACCCACGTCTGCCATTTTCCAGTCATATATCAAGGTAACCATGGCAGTGGGCAGTTTGCCGAAGAGGAAAAAGTGGTCGGCTCTCAGGTTAGACAGAGGTGCGTTTCTGTCCTTAGTTTGCCTATGGGTAAGTCATTTTACTGTTTAACCCTCCTGGCTTATATTTAGTGGGCACTTTTAAAGATTATATTTATGTATGTATTTTAAAGAGAGAGAAAGAGAGAGCATGAGCGAGGGGGTGGGCAGAGGGAGAGAGAGAGAAAATCTCAAACAGACTCTGTGTTGAACACGGAGCCCAACACGGGGCTCAATCCCAACTCTGAGATCATGATCCAAGCTGAAATCAGGAGTCCCATGCTTAGCTGACTGAGCCACCCAGGCGCCCCAGTGGACACTTTTAAATTCTCTATCAGCACAAGACTTAAACAATAGCAGGTAGTAAAAAAAAAAAAAAAAAAAAAAAAATGCCGGTTTTTCTATTTTTGGTAATTTTCTTTTTAAATGCAGTCCCCTCCTATTTCATTTACTGCAGGACATCAGGACACTTATTTCGAGCAGTCTGGAACTGTGGCAGGTAACAGCCAACAGACCACCTTGTCTGTCCATTAACTGTAACTCATTTGGAGAAATAATTGATAGCAGGGCATCTATCCAGCATTATCGTCGTGAAATTTGTCTTCTTTCTTTCAGAATTTACTTGCAACATGTAACCCTTCTTGGAAGAAATATATCTGGCTGAAGTAGCATTGCAGAAAGGATGTTTAGCTGGTTTTCTCATTTTGGGCGCCACAATTGTGGTCTGCTTGGGTTTAGGTCAGTGTTCATCACAACTCCTGCAGGCATTAGGAAGATGAAAAAATAAGTTGTGTGGTATGAATATACCCGTGCGACTGAGTGAAATTAATACACAGATTATTATAGATCTGATTAAGAAGTACACATATACGGTAATTGCAAAGGCTGTTTGTCGAGGATCTACCATAAACTTTTTGATTAGTATTTTAATCAAGGCAATTAGCGTCAGCTGATATAAAAATAAGACGCCTCAGCAGCTTAATACAGCGAAGTTTCTATCTCATTCGTGTTCCACTGATGTGCGTTGGTAGCTCCGGTCGGTGACTGTCAGATCCGGTCCCTCCCACTCTGTCCTGCTGCCATGTTGAAAAGGAGACAGTACAAGGATGGAGGGGTGGGGGTGGGAGATTACCAGGATGGGAAGCATGGAAACCGCATCCTACCTAGAGCTTCATGTGGGCTCCATTCACCTCTGGCTTCCAGCTGGGGTCAACTGATAGGAAGCACTGACAGGATATCAGAAGTCAGGAGGAGAGATCACCCTTCCACTTATTCCTCTCCAGCCACCTCCAAGCAGGGGATGATTTGTTGTGGCAGCTCCAGTCCCATAGCTATGGTTTGCACAGCTTTCAGTGTCCCTGTTCCCTTCACTCCTCGGGGCTGGGTGACAGTGGCCCTGTACTCATCCATTCCCTACACCTTCCCATCACCTGTTGGCACCTGAGCCTTGCCCACATCTCTGTAAGTGGCCCATTCATTAGATTCTCGTCAACAACACTTGAGATGCATCACCACCATGCTGGGTACAGTAGGCCACCTCACTTTCACTCACGTGCTCTCATCCAGAACATGTTTAGATGGTCCTGCCTAAGAGGCTGGACGTGTCATCCCTGGCACCCCGAGGAAAAGGACACTGGGTTCCTGGGCATCTCGCCAGTCTCTGCTCCAGCCTGCCATTGCAAAGGGTCCCACGGGGGCCATTGGTGTCATAGTGTATTAACATAACTTAACTCTGCAGTTAAGGTATTGGTGACCAAATACATTTGAGAAATGTTGAGCTAAAGAAGCTTGAACTGTTTCTGATATTTTAATCAAAGGCCAGCAGAAACGTAATGTGCTAATGCGCAGGAAGCAGTCTCCAGGATTGAAATGTTGTCTGCATATTTTCACTCTGGGAACCCATATTTCTCAGGAAGCAGCTGATATGACTGAAGTTCTTTCCCAGGAAGTCAGTTTTAGAAACGCTGTTGTGGTTCTTTCTCAGTAAGCAGCTGGTGGGTCTATCAGTAACTTTGTCTCAGGGAATATTTTCTGAGCTGGTCACATCAGGTTTCTCTTTTTCCAATCTCTGGCTCATTTCTCCCGTGTGTGGTATACTATTCTTGTCCTACATCATCCTCACTGGCCCCTCGTAATGTTTCATTATTCAGCACATGCAAAAGGTTCATTCTTTTTTCTTTTTCTTTTTTTTTTTGTGGAGTTCTCACATAAAATTTACCATGTCTAATAATTAAAATAATTAATATAAAAATGTCTTACAATGTAAACTATTTTGAGCACAATCAAATCTTTTTTTTTTTAAGATTTTATTTATTTATTTGACAGAAAGAGACACAGCGAGAGAGGGAACACAAGCAGGGGGAGCAGGAGAGGGAGAAGCAGGCTTCCCGCTGAGCAGGGAGCCCGATGCGGGGCTCGAACCCAGGACCCTGGGATCATGACCTGAGAGGAAGGCAGATGCTTAATGACTGAGCCACCCAGGCGCTCCTATTTTGAGCATAATCAAATCTTTCTTTGATATCTCAGTGGACATTTTGCATACCCATTGTCTTCATTCTATCAATATTGATTGTAACACACAAAATTCAGATGGAATTAATTCTAGTTTTTTAATGTTTTCATGGCAATGAGTTTCTATGGTTGAGTTTACATTAATAACATCTGGAACAGACTCATGGGGTTTAAACAGTTTGATCTTCAAAAATATGTGTAATCTTCAGACCAACAGTTTGAAAAAGGTTCATTCTTAATTCCTATGTTTGCAACTTCTTAGATTTACACTCAACATAACCTTTATCAATGACAATGGATTTGCCCGATATGCTCAGCAAATCCTGCTCCTCGTCATCAATTATTGACTAGTCATTTGTAGGCCACAAAGATGAAGAAAACTAGGGTGAATATAATCATTTTAAAATCATGTGTTTACCACTTTCCCAACCTCATCTGGGAGTTCATCCCCTTAAAATCTTCCCAAAGAGTTCAGAGAGTCAAGGATCAGAATCATAAAAAAGCATCAAAATAGCAGCTACATTTTTAAAATGCTTATTTCGATCAGGTCCTTTGTGTCATCATACAAGCATTATCTCTTTTAACACCTCAATAAACCTCATAGGGTAGGTTCTAGTGTTGCTTCCATGCTACGGCATTACTAATCAAGGCTTACTGACATTGAAGAAATTGCCCTAGTAACATTGCTAATCAATAACAGAGGGAGGGTTTAACAACAAAAAAAAATTTTTGCTGCCCCTACGGTGCCATGGGAGAAGGGTGGGCTGATGCAATCAGGGGGACAGAAGGAATTTTTTTTTTTTTTTAAACTTACAGGAGACAATGTTCATATCTCAGGACTGAAAGCACAGTGTGAAAAAGATAAGCAATGGGAAGAAAATGAACTCATGCAACAGACAAAACAAAACTTTATAGGAACTTTAAATAATATTCTCAGAACAACATAGAACCCAAATAAGCAGTTATGTAGAAGAACCAATTAGAGATATAGACTTTGATAAATATAAATATTGAAATGAAGTGCTAAAAGTATGAGTTGAATAGCAAAATGGATTTGCTAAAATAAAATCAGTCAGCTAGCGGACAAGGTCAAAAACTCTACCAGAATTCATCAGTAATGGATAAAGGACAAAGAGAGAAAAGCTAACAGCCAGGAGAGGCAAAAATACAAGTATTCATGCATTTAAAAGAAATTATAGAATGTATGAAACACGTAAGAACTCAAACCGAAAGCACACATCAAGTTCAAACAGAAGAGATAAAGGAACACAGAAATACCACCAGATACAATTAAATTTTAAAGTAGAAAAAAATACGAAATTTCAGAGAATGAAGATGTCACAAAAATTGTAAAATAAAAAAAAAATTACTCAAAGCTTAGAACAGACACGGAGATGGGGATATCAGCACGAGTGAAATATATGGGAGGGATGGTGAGGGGCAGGGCGGGAGACAGAGGGAAAGAGAGCCCATCAAGATTATTGACATAACAATAATTGTCTTATAAAGTTGGAGATAACTTTATTGAGTGAACAAGCGATTCCACTGCCAGGTATTTAAACAAGAGAAAGGAAAGTTTCTGTGCACAAAATATTTGTTCATAGCAGCTTTCTTTATAAAAGCCCAAACTGGGAAAGACCAAAGACTAAATGTCCGATCATCAGATGGAATGACTAATTGTAGTCTACGGAATAATGGGTTGAAAAGGTCAAAAGAACATATTGATTACTGATACACACAATATATGGATGCTGGTCCAAAGCATTCTGCTGAGTTAAAGGAGAATCTGGAGGGACACAGCACATGGGGCCACACAGTGAGCTCAAGAGGAGAGAAAGAGAGAGAGAGACAGAGAGCGTGAAGGCCTGGGGTTCTACCTTTACTGGGGTCCAGAGTGAGGTCCTAGGGTTTTGTGGGTTCACTTCTTATTGGTGAACGTCTTTATTTATTTTTAAGGTTTTATGTATTTGAGAGAGAGAAAGAAAATGTGAGTGGGGGGAGGGGCAGAGGGAGAAGGAGGGAGAGTCCTTGGAGCTCAATCCCAGGACCCTGAGATCATGATCTGAGCTGAAATCAGGAGTCAGATGGACCACCCAGGCACCCCTTTTTTGGCAAATTTAAAACATAAGAGCAAGAATTGGGGAATTAGAAAAGGAAAAGTGGGGTCACCCAGGCGGATCTGTGACTCAGGTCACCCAGGGCTTTCCACAGGAGGACTTCATGCAGGGGTGGCCTGGCTCCTGGCTGGTGGTTTAGCTCCTAGCATTGGAGAAAGATGTCTTTGATGTGTCTGCCTCAGCAATCAAAAGCTTAATGTCAGGAACTTACATTATGGTAAAAAAGCTCACTGTCCTAGGCAGTTAACCTTCACTCTTTCCCCTCTGTCTATATGTCTATGAAGTCCATGCAGGATTCTATAAAGCAGTCTGAGAACTATTATTTTCCCCATTTTACAGAGGAAGACGCTGCAGCAAAACAAGATGGAGACATTTGCCCATGGCATACATCGAATTTGTGTCACGGCCGGGACGGCTCCCAGCATCTGTCTCTAGCCCTGTACCAACAAGCGCTACATGAAGGTGAGAATTGTTTGAATCAATCTGGGACCACAGAGGGCAAAAAAATGAAAAATAAAAAAACAAAATAAAACAAAACAAAAAACTTTATTCCACTACGGAAGGTTGAGAGAAAGTTTCAGAGAGAAAGTGGCCTGTGACCTTTTTTTTTTTTAATGTCAAGTTTAATTTTCAAGTTAAATGAAACCTATCGCTCCAAGTCCTAGACTCAGTATTCTGAAAAATCCCAGGGACTCCGTGAAGTGTCTGCAGGGGCAGCTCAGGGAGGGGTTCCAACTGTGGGGTGGGGGGTGCTTCAACCAGAACACTCTGCTCTAGCCTGTTTGATAAATGCTGATTCCTTGTAAGACGTGCTTGGAAAACAAGATTCCAATGCATTTGCAGAAGAATTGTTGAGACCCACACAGCCATTTCAGGATGGAAGGGAACAGGCAAAGAGTTTCAGGGGTCCCGGTAACCACTGTCTAAGAAAATAAACCTTATTAATTCCACCCTCTGAGTGAAGACTGACCTCAGATGAAATAAAAACCCCAATCAAGTGTTTTAATCCAACCCTATTGAGTGAGAAATTTAAAAATACATATATAGTGTCTCTTTAATGCACCATGTAATTTCTGCTTGTCTTTCCAGTTTTAAAAGAAGTGACGCACGTATGTGGCTGAGATCTGGAGAAATCATCATTGCCCAGGAACTGTGCCGGGTAAGGTGCAAGGATTTCGGTTTGCCGAATGATGATCTCAAGGCAACCAAACGGCCTGAGTCAAAAGACTGCCGAGGGGCGCCTGGGGGGCTCAATCGGTGAAGCATCTGCCTTCGGCTCAGGTCATGATCCCAGGGTCCTGGGATCGAGCCCCACTTCGGGCTCCCTGCTCAGTGGGGAGCCTTCTTCTCCCTCTCCTTCTGTCTGCCGCTCTGCCTACTTGTGCTGTCTATCTCTGTTAAATAAAAAATCTTAAAAAACAAAACACTGCTGAACATGATGATGTTTGCAGAAAAAAAAATGACCATTCTCTTCGTTTATATGACTCATTCGAATCACCTAATATTTTGCCTTATCTAATTTCAATTTGAAGCACACAGCGTATTTCAAAGCCCGGGATCTCTGTTTCTTTGCATTTTTCATATTACACAAATAAAACAGCGAAACCGATGACTACATTTCCGGTTAAGGAGCCAAGCTCACCCCAGGTTTGATTCCTTCTGCTGTTATTACCACCTCCCAGCAAAGCACACACAGTTCCTGAGTCCTGAAGCGCATTCTGAAATAGACGCCGAGATCCTCATTGGAAACGTGAGCAGGTGGACGCGCAAGCAGTTAACGTGATTTTCCTCGGGAACCCTGTCTAGTGACCGAACTGGGATTCAGATTCTGGTTTCCTGGGACCCGGGGCCACCTTTCTGGCCCGTACAGACTCCACTGTTTATTTTCAAACCCAGCAGACATTCACATTCGTGTCTTGCGCTCAAGGCACGGTTCAGGGTATCTTACTATTGGACAAGCCTTTATTTTCGCATTTAGCTGGGAGGACGTCAAAGTTGCGGTTGAGAAGAAATAAAAGAATCAAGGCAGACAGGCCTTTGTCTGAGAACATGTATTGTGCCTTTCTCCAAAGGTCCAGCTGAGCTGACAGCTGACCCAGTGGGTGCTGGGCTGGAACATACCCAAATTTCACGTAATACCACCGTTTACCTGCAGGGAACATAAAAATGCACCCAGTGGAGATGTTGCTGCCGTCACTTGCCTGCCTCATCCCCAGCCCCCCGACTGTCCTGCAGCCAGAACTTAATGGCTCAGAAAAACCCAAGCAAGTTCAAAAGTATCACATATCCCTGTTTGCATCCAGGACAGTCAGTTGAGACAGCAAAAGATTGGATTTTCTTTCTGGTTGAGTTCTTGGTGATATTTTTTAAGTGCTAATCATGCTTCAAGGCCAAACTCAGAAGTCTTCTTTGTTTTGATGTCCTCCTTGATCCCCCATGGCAGAATTAATTGATCCCTCTGTGTTTTTATAGCTCTTTGTTTATATCTCTGCAACAAAAGCTTCAAAGGGATTCCCAAGCCTTTGAGTCAAAGCTGCTGATGGGACTGTGGGAAGGCAGATGGAGGGAGAGGGGCTTACAGAGAGAGCTTTTGTGGGGAAAGGTGGGCTTACTGCCACCCCACCTTCGGACTCCTTTTCATACAGCAGGTGGAGTAAGGGGGGGGGTAGCAGCAAATTAGGGAAAATACGGCAGAATGCAATTCAATTCGGTGTGCACCACGTAAGCAGTCCGTTTCCCTGTGAGGGCTTCACGACTTCCTGTTACGTGGAGATAGGCAGTCGAACCAAACCAGGGGAGGCAAGGTTCCAGAGGGATGGGAGTGAGGTGTGGCCCCTCTAACACGCATGTTCGTGGGTGCAGAAGGCTCCCAGCTTAGCAGAGTAGGGGCTCTAGGCAAGGGTAAGGATAAAGCCACACACGTGTCCTGGGAGCATGGGGTCTTGCAGGAACCTGAGATGCAAAGACAGGAGACGTTTGCTTCACACCTCAAGGACCCTCGTCCTGTCTACATTCCAAGGTGAGGAACTGGGTGTTGCTCACCCTCCTGGCATCCACACTTGGACAGCGAGTTTGCTATCATTTGCAAGAGTGTAAACGGGGGTCTGGGCTTTCATTCCGGGTTTCAGCTGTAGGACTACAATTCTAGCTGAGTGATCTGAAAATAATGCTACTTTATTCTCTGAGCTCCTATTTTATCATTTGTAAAGATGGGATAACATTTCACATTAGCTTTATTTTGTGTGTGTGTGTGTGTGTGTGTGTGGTGAAAACACTTAAAATCTACTGTCTTGGCAAATTTCAAGTTTGCATTACTGCATTACGAACTTGAGTCACCAGGCTGTATGTTGAATACCCAGAGCTTACTTCTCCTATAACTGGAGCTTTGTACCCTTTGAGCAGCCGATGCTCCCCATCTCTCCCTTATGCCGTAAACTCTGTACGTGTTACCTTTTTGTGCATTTTAAGTTTACATAAATAACACTGCATGTAATATTTTACAAGTTGCTTCTATGGATATCATGCTCTGAGATTTATCCACGTTGATACATGTAAAGCACGTTTTTTCATTTTCATTTGGGTGTGGTTCTCCACTGTTATAAACAGAACCTATAGTAATGGTCAATTTGCATTTTTCCATATTTTTATTTTTATATACAGTACTGCACTGAACAGCCTCATACGTTTTGAGAGCACGCGGGAGTTTCTCTATAGAACATTTAAAGTGAAACAAGGAGGGAAAGACTATGCTTTTCATTTCTCCAGGTGTAGCAAATCTGCTCTTCAGAAACGCCTGCATAGTTTCAGCTCAGACCCATTAGTTGTGACTCCGACACCTTCACCAAGAAAGAAGCAGAACAGACTGAAAACCAGCGACTCTCCCAGACCTGTGACACGGCAGAGGTTGCCGGACAAAGGGCCACCCTGCAGTCTGCGGGGACAGGCGAGTGTGGGCTGTGCAGCCTGCACCAGCTCCCCTGGAGCACAGCTGGTGGGGTTGTAGACTGAGCAAAATACTTCGGTGGCCATTTTGCGGAGTAGCTGGGGGAGGCGTATGGACTAGCGTGAAAGACAGAAACTGCTGGGGCCTCCACACGCTCATGGGCTTCCCCTCCGGGAACCCTCAAAGTCCTCACAAAACAACAGAACAAAATTCCCTCTTGTCTCTGGGGAAGAGCAAGCATTGCAAAACAAGTCCAGAGGATTCCCTGTAGCAAAGACTTGGGAGGAGCCTGATCTCACCTCGGGAAGGGACAGGGACCCAACTCCAGACCCTGCTGCATTCCCATCTTTCCTAAGGGGGAGAAGAAACACAGCCCGATACAGACCTGCTGAAGTCAAAGTGTGATGGCAGGATTATAGAAGAAAGTGCTTCAAGGGGAAGCCTGACTGGAGCTGGAGCTCTGAGGGAAATGCAAAAGCCACTCGGGAGGCAAACACAGGACACTGAAGGGATTCACAGCCTCTGGTACCTACAGCTACAGGGAAATTCAAACACAGCTAGAGGGTGCAGACTTTGGAGCCCTCACACGCAGCCGTGGGGGATGCAAATTTGTGGCGCTGCTGTGCAAACAGTCCAGAAGCTTCTCAAAGGATGAGGCGGAGAGTTCGCAGCAATTCCACTCCTAGGCGCGTGCACAGGAGCCTTGGACAAATATGTCCACACAAATCTGTACCAGCGTGTTCACAGCAGTACGGTTCAAGATGGCCCCAAACAAGGAAGCAACCCAAACGCCCCCAAGCAGCACACACGAAATGTGCCCATCTCTGCAATGGAGTCGTTTTCAGCTGTACAGAGGAGAGAAGTCCTGACACCCGCTACAGCATGGACAGACCTCCAGGACACCATGACATGGGAACAGAGCCCATCACGGAAGACCACACACTGTACGATTCCACTCCATGAAATGTCCAAGATGCGCAAGTTCCTAGAGACAGACAGCAGAGACCATGGTCGCCGGGGCTTATGGCGACCTTGTGGTGACCTTGTAGGGGGGCAAGGGGAATCTAAAGCACTGATAAAACGTTGTAAACTTGAGAGGTCCACATAGCTCTGAGTGTACTAAAAAACAACTTGCTTTTTTTTTTAAGATTTATTTATTTATTTTAGAGTGAGAGAGACAGAGCAGGGGAAGGTGCCGAGGAAGAGGGAGAGAGACTGTCAAGCAGACTCCGCGCTGAGCGTGGAGGCTGCTTTGGATTCTCTCCCTCCCACTGCCCCTCCCCACTCTCGCTCTCTCTCTCAAAATGAATAAATAAATAAATCTTTAAAAAATTTCAGTCCCTTAGGAGACAGAACAATTATAAATATGTATGCACTTAACAACAGAGCCTCCATATAAGATGCACAAAGCAACAATTTTGAAGAGAGCACCCCAATTGTCAGTGAGAGTTGGACATCTCGATGCCCCACTCCTAATCACGGGTGGAATAAGTAGGCAGAAGGCCAACAAAGACACAGAGGACTCAAAACACACTAGTAACGACTTGACCCACATTATCCATCGAATATTCCACCCGACTGTCGTGGCACACACATTCTACTCAAGTGCATTCTGCATTGTTGCTTTTATTTTATGAAAAAGCTAATTTTAAATCTACATGACACTCAGCTAAATACAAAAATTTTAGTAAAGGAGGCCTGGTGGTCTCGTTTGCAAAATCATGACCACTGCCCTTTGGCTTTAGAATTTCAAGAAGGGCACCTGCAAGGGCTTTGTATTTGCATGTCTCTGTGTCCACACATAGGAACGGAGTCCGCATCCATTGCCAGACGCTCTTCAACGAGTCAACCATCCAGTGTCTTCAGCTGGTCGCTCTTTGGTAAAGAAATTACCTTCACCAACATTCCACCCCTGGCTCTCCTGGCATTTTCTACGATGGAACGTATGGTAGGGCTATAAAACAAGTGTCAATAAATTTTAAAAGGTTCACATTGTGTAACATGTGTTTTCTAGCCACAGTGGGATGGAATTGAAAATCCACAGCAGAAGAAAGTTTGGGAAATCATAATAAGTGGAAATGAAACATTTTGTTACTAAATAACTGATGAGTTTAATCGTTTTGGTGAAATGACTATTCAAAATTTGCCCGTATGAAAACGGGGGTTTCTTTGTGGCTTCTCATCACAGAGTTGGAAGAGTTCCTTTTATCTTTTGGGTGCGTCTCTTTTCAGAGAGATGATTTGCAAGCATTTCGTCTCAGGTCTGTGTCTTGACTTTTCCTTTCTTCATCATGGGCTTTGAAATGTAAAAGACTTTAGGTTTGATGTGGTTTAGGTTATCAAATTATCCCCTTATGGATTGTGTTTTATGATAATGAATCTCAGAACACTTTGCCCTTCCCATTATCATGAAGATTTTCTCATATTTTGCTCTTGGAGAAGTTTTATAGTTTTATCACCTAAGTATAGATTGATTTGGGTTTCAATTTTTGTATGGTGGTATAGAGTGAAACAAAGATTTAAAAATTCTCTGCTTTGTTTTGTTTTGGGGGATTTTTTTTTTTTTCCTATCGATATCCAATGGTTCCAGCCAAGTTTTGTTGAAAAGTTATCCAATATAACCAATATAATATCCTATAAATATTGAATTGTTTTAGTATTTTTGTCAAAATGATTGATCATAAATGTAGGGATTTGTTTCTGGACTTACATTTCTGTCCCATTAAGATGCATGTCTATACACATGTCAATAACACATTGTTTTGAGTACTGTTGATTTAAAGTTTGAAATTGGGTACTTTCTCAATATCAGAAATTGCAATCCAAATGTTTTTCAATTTTGGGGGCTAGTCTAGATCCTACGCATTTCCATATAAATTTAAAATCAACTTTTGATAAAAATTGCCTTGAATTTATCAATCAATTTGAGAAGAATTGCCATCTTGATAGTGTTAGTCTCTCAACCTATGAACATCGAGTGTCTCTCCATTTATTTACCTTATTTACACCTTCTGTAATTTCTCTCAATGCTATTTTGTAGTTTGTGCTATACCAATTTTACACTTCTTTCGTTAAATGTATTCGTATCTACTTTTCTTATTTTTGATAGTGACGCTCAACCAACTGAGCCATCCAGGAGCCCTAGGAAGTATCTTCTTAACTCTTTTTTTTTTTTTTTTAAAGATTTTATTTATTTATTTGAGAGAGAGAGAATGAGAGAGAGTGAGTACATGAGAGGGGGGAGGGTCAGAGGGAGAAGCAGACTCCCTGCTGAGCAGGGAGCCCGATGCGGGACTCGATCCAGGGACTCCAGGATCATGACCTGAGCCGAAGGCAGTCGCTTAACCAACTGAGCCACCCAGGCGCCCTATCTTCTTAATTCTTAACTTCGTTTTGGATATTTTGTTACTAGTGTATAGAAATACAATTGATTTTTTGCATTGATACTGTATCCTGCCAAATGAGTTTATTAGTTCTAATATTTGATTCCTTGGGATTTTCTTTTTTTTTTAAAGATTTTATTTATTTATATGACACAGAGAGAGCACAAGCAGGGGGAGTGGCAGGCAGAGGGAGAGGGAGAAGCAGGCTCCCCACTGAGCAAGGAGCCCGATGTGGGGCTCGATCCTGGGAGTCCAGGATCATTCATGACCTGAGCCGAAGGCAGCCGCTTAACCAGCTGAGCCACCCAGGTGCCCTCCTAAGGATTTTCTTAATGCAGGGTTGTGTCATCTGTGAAAAATGATAATTTTTACTACTTTCTTTCTTTTTTTTTTTTTTTTTACTACTTTATTTCTAATCAGGGTGTTTTTAATTTTATTTTATTTTTGCTGGCCCCATTGCACTATCTAGAATGTCCAAACTATGTTGGGTAGAAGCAGCGAAAGCAGACATCCTTACCTTGTTTCCCATGGTAAGAGCAAAGCATTCAAGTCTTTCTTCCTGAAATATAGTAGCTGTAGGTTTTTGTGTAGCCCCTTCATTGGTTAAAGTGTTCCTTTTTAATATGAATTTTTTAGAGTTTTAGCATGAATGGGTGAAGGCTTAGTTTGTGCTCTTCGCACATTTGTGAAAATGACTAAATTGCTTTTGTTCTTTATTCGATTAATATAGTTTTGGAATGTCTAACCAACATTGAATTCCCTAGATAATCCAACTAAATCATGATATAAAATCATTTTTACAGGTTACTAGCTTCCATTACTAACAGTTTTTTTAAAGGGATTTTTATGTTTATATTTATGACAAATATTTTTCTGTCACTTTTTATGATTTCTTTGCCTTTGGAATCAGTATAGTATCGTCTTGATATCTGAATTTGCAAAGCATTCATTCTTCCTATTATTTTCTTGAAGAATTTGTGAAATATTGAGAGTATTTATTCCTAATTATTATTCCAAATATGAATTGACCAGGGAGGCTATCTGGAACTGGGCTTTTTGGGGTCATCTACTCAGTGTCTTTTTTTTCCTTTTTCAATTTCTTCCCAGTAAGACCACCAGATCTGGTTTTAGTGTGAACCCCAACTTCTCCACAGGCCTACTTATTTGGAAGTCTTTCTTGTCCCCTTTGGAACGGAACAGACTGTGAGTGAGGGTGAAATGATTTGGGGCCAATAAGATGTAAGAAGTTTCCTACCGGGGGATCTGGGAGAGATCTTCCTCATTTGTTAGAATTTCTATTAGCAAGTCTCTTTTCTCTGATATAATTTGTTTAAAAGTAAGGGACAGAAATTCTGTAGCCTTGTCTCTACCAGCCACAAAGTTAAACTGAGTAAAAATAGACAAGACTAAATCATTAAGGAAAATGCAATCAAAATCAAATAAATCAATGAAATTTCTGTCTCCTTTGGAAATCTAGTTAACAGTGAGGCATTCCACCCTTATTTTTTTAAGACAGTGATGTGACAGATTTTTCTTGCAGGAGAAAAGAAACTATTATAACAATGTAAAAGAGAAATACAAATTGTAATCTGACCATATATGAAGGAATGAGTAGTTCGAAGGCAAAATTTTCAAGACAAAATTAGGAGTCTTGATAATCCAGATACAGAAATTACGAGGATTATTAGTCTTTGTAATTTGAAAACTATGGTGGAATTCAAGTTAAAACATTGGGAGACAGAGGGCAGTTTCCTTGTTTTCTTCTTTTTCTCTCATAAATTACTTCTAAGCCTCAAGGAGAAGCTGCGGATGGTGGAAAAAGTCATGGTTATGATTGAACCCTCTGGGTCACTCATGTGTCCGCAGAAGGGGACCATTTTCTGTTGAGACTGCCAGTGAGGCTGCACTGACCAGATTGCCTCCCCACCCCCCGGGCCCTGCGACTACTCAAACCACCACCACATGGAACATGGGACCACACCCAGCAGTGCAGACTCACCACACAGCAGAGGACTGTGAAGATTCTGAAGGCCAGACCAAGGAATCATGCCAAAGTCAGTGGACCCTGGTGTGCGTTGTAGTAAGGGAGCCCACGTGACACAAGGCATGTCCCCACCCATTCCTGGCTGTAGACCACACCTCATCTTTGACCCCCACCCCCCACTGGTACCTCACCACTGTGGACCTTTTGTCAGGTTACCTGCCCTCTTGTGCCAGTCTGGTCAGCTGACTCCAACCACACCACTGTGGTCCTTGAAACTAGTCTGTCATGTTTTCAGTTTTCCAGACCATCTAACGTCTGACAATAGTGCGATGCTTATTGTGAAAGCCACTCAAAAATGAGCTGATAGTTGAGTATTTGATGGCCTTTTCATGTTCCTTGCCATTCACAGGTACCTGGTATTATTGAATTTTGGGATGAGCTGCTCAAAAATCAACTCAGAAAGATCTCACAAACCATCTCCCTCCTTTCTCCCAGTCCACACATCCAAGAGTGGCTTTGGTCATTGGTCATTGAGTGAACCTGTCACCGGAAAGGGATGATACCCTCTTGGCTGCTTCCTGAGTAGGTATCAGGATAAAAAGGGTAGGAGGTTGATATAAACTTATTTTGAAAATTTAGGATTCCACTTCAGCCATTCCCAGCAATGACGTATCTGACTTTTCCCTAATGTCAGCCCAGGCCAACCTGGTTGTCACCCTCTACGTGACACCTGGGACAAGAGGATCTTAACGATCAAAATATAATTCTAATTAGATTTTTAAAAACATCCCCCTGTTCCTCTTGTTCATGGCCCTTCCAGGTGACAGGTCCAGGCTGAGTTTGTGGGTGATTGGGGAAAAGGTGAAGTTACAGCTCCTGGAAAGGGACATCGATGTCCAGATTTTGTGGAGAACAATAACACCAGCCCCTGTGGGAGAAACACCATAGAGCCCAGGATTTATGGAGGAAGAACAATATCTTCAGAGTTGTCCCCTGGAGACTCTCTCCCATGAGAGAAGACCCTGTGCTACTCTAAGGAATGGCTACAGATGCCCCACCTTTAGCTGATGTTGGAGGTGCCCTGCCAGATATCTCAGACTGTGATTTGATCCATATCCCCTTAACTTCATCAGAAAGTCTATTGGAGGGGCACCTGGTTGGCTCAGTCAGTAGAGCATGCGACTCTTGATCTCAGGGTTGTGAGTTCAAGTCCTACGTTAGGCATGGACCCTACTTAAAAAACAAAAAAAAAAAGAAACAGTATGGAGGTTCCTCAAGAAGTTGAAAATAGAGCTACCCCACGACCTAGCAATTACACTACTGGGTATTTACTCCAAAAATACAAATGCAGTGATCAGAAGGGGCACCTACACCCCAATGTTTATAGCAGCAATTTCCACAATAGCCAAACTATGGAAGGAGCCCAGATGTCCTTCAACAGACGAATGGATAAAGATGTGGTGTAGATATACAATGGAATATTATGCAGCCACCAAAAAAATGAAATCTTGCCATTTGCAATGATGTGGGTGGAACTAGAGGGTATTATGCTAAGCGAAATAAGTCAGAGAAAGACAATTATCATATGATCTCACTGATATGTGGAATTTAAGAAACAAAACAGAGAATCATAGAGGAAGAGAGGAAAAAAATAAAACAAGACGAAATCTGAGAGGGAGACAGACCATAAGAGACTCTTAATCATAGGAAACAAATTGAGGGGTGGAGGGATGGGGTAACTGCGTGATGTGTGGACTTTAAGGAGGGCACATGATGTAACGAGCACTGGGTGTTATGTAAGACTGATGAATCACTGACCTCTACCTCTGAAACCAATACCACATTATATGTTAATTAATTGAATTTAAATAAAAAATTAGAAAAAGACAGATGGGTGTGGCCCCCTCCTGCACTTGGGGACCCCTGTGCCTGCAGCCCCCACCCCATCCCCTGAGGGCCCTTGGTGTTTCTGTGGTAGATGAATGCCCCCTGCCCGATGCCACCCATGGTTGGACTGCTTGCCTTCTGGCTGCCCCTTTCTAAAAACACAAGAACTATTCCCAATTATTATTAATATGAATGAATTCATATAATCAATATAAATTAATAAAATGAACTGGAAACCCAGAGGTTTACTAGCTGGCTGGGAGACCACAATGGGGGCACTGCCAGGCTGTGGTCACACTTGTGGAAACAATATCCGGCATCAGTCACTTCCACACACCACGTACTCCCCGTGACTTTATTCCGTGTCTGAAAGCCAGCCTATAATGTACCTCTCTTCCAGAAACACAAGGACTTGCACCTTAGGGAGGGTCATAAGAGAAGCTTAGGTGTTTAAGTAAATGCCAACAGTAGGTCACACAGCCCTGAGATAATGAGACAAATCTGTCCAAGGGAGGCTGTCTTGGTTACTGAGACTGATAAGGGCTTCCAGGATAGCTGACCTTTTCCCTGTGGACAGTTTTCCCTACAACGAGAGTCATACAATCACTTTAGCTAACATGATTAATTGCGCCGCTCGGCTCTGCACAGCATTCGGGTCAGCCTTGTCCTACTAGCCAGGGTCTATGGACAATGGGATTGCCCTGGACTTCCTCCTTGACGTCCAGGATACAGTCTTTGCATTTACCAATATACCCTTGTGCCACACCAAGTGGAAAGGTCAACCCAGACATTTAAAAAGAAAGTTACTGGGTTTCAAAGACAGATTCTGAGCATTTGGGGAACATATATGCAGCCTGGGGACATAGTGGAGGCCATTATTGTAGGTGGGCTTTATTCTGCTGCTGGAAGTCCTTTTGCAAGTGCTACATGCAACACATTGGACGGATTTGGTCTTACTCTGTGTTGGTCAAATGAATCAAATGAATCAAATGAATCAAAGCGTCAGAGGAAATGGCCCACTTAGAAAAATTCACCAGCAGCCAAGATGGCGCAAAGCTAAGTGCTGGATATTTGGGGGCGATCATTCTTCCAGGTCTCACGTTTCTGCAGAGCTTGTGAGCAGAGACACGACCAGATCTTTCTTCTACATAATCTTGTCAAGGTTGGTTGTTTCACAAACAGCCTTGGAAGATAGTCTCTCCCGAGGCAGAAGAAAGTGGCTTTGTCACTGTCGTAAAAATAATGTCTCCCTCAGGGGCAAAGTTCGGATGATTTTTCTTGGTGAGATTGGTGAGATTTGGTTTTCTGAAGCTCCAGGTTCCTCACCTGTGAGAGAAACAAACCCACCGCATGCACAGCACCCGCCTGGGCTGCATCGCACACGTGTGACTGGGACAAGGGGACCTGGCTGGGACACACCACTGAGGCACCTGCTGTGTTAGGAAGAAAAGTGCTTTGTCTCTGACTCTGGATCGTGGGTGTCCTCCCAGCATCCAAGCACCTGTGTGGGCTGAACTTGGTAACTCGCAAGCAGGGGAGCTCAGATCCTCCCCAGCATCAGTCGGCAAGAGAGCAGGGGTTAGCTCATTCCCCAGGTGGAGAAATAGGCCTGCAGAGATGAGCGGCTTGATTAAGGTAAGGAGGCTTTTATCCACCACCACATAGCAAGCTCCCAGTCCAGCACCCGTTCGAATGACGCCTCCTCCCCAGCGTTCCTGACTCCCCTTCCTACCCCCACAGCTTTGGTTTGATTTTGCCTTCTTATTTTACTCCACTATAACATTTACAAAAGGTAGCATGTGTCTTTCCATTTTATAACAGACTCGGATATGCCATTTACTTATTTATGCTTTTCAGTGGCAACTAGTATTTCATGTGAGGTAACTTTTTTTTTAGTAGGTTCCATGCCCAGCAGGGAGCCCAATGCAGAGCTCGAACTCACGACCCTAAGATTAAGACCTAAGCTGCGATCAAGAGTCAGACGCTTAAACAACTGAGCCACCCACGTGCCCCATGTATTAACTTCTCCATAGCTTGTTATGTTGATGAACAAATATATATGGACAGTATATGATATAAACCAATAATAACTATCTTATTTGACCCCGTGAAATAGCTTTTGAGATCTTTCTACCTGGTTTCTGAGAGGTTGTACCACCTGGGGAGTTTGAAGCATCACCAGAGAGGGGGGTCAGGATCTAGCATTTCTTTCAAGACCAAACTCCCCGGTCCTTGTTTTGCAGACCTAAATGGTTCTTGACTGCCCCATTCCTGATCTGCAAAGTTAACAGCCATGTTTCCCAACATGTAGCTGGTAGAAAAGCTCCGTAATGTTTTCTATGTTACAACTACACTCAGCAGAATGGGGCACACAGTGAAAATGCCGCCGTTGATTCACTGAGACCTGGCCACTGTATCTACACCCCAGAAATGTGCGCTGAGCTCTTGCACAGTAACAGGTGCACATTCCTGCCAGACGTCACCCTTGTCGTTCTCATGTCAAAACATCTCATCGTGTCAAAACAAAGTCTTCCCTTTCTCCTGTAAACATGAGGTGTCGCCTGTGCTCTTGAGTAACCTGTTCATCCATGTGACAAACAGGTGCCTGCCTTTGAGTGTGTGTTCCCAGGGAGTCACGGACCAGAGCACCCTCACCATCTTTGTGTTCTGCCTCTATCAATCGTATCTGCCTTCATTCCGGATGTCCTCCTCAGGTTCCTCCACTATGACCTGCAGCATTCTGGTGAAGTTGTGAAGTCAGGAGATCCAATGTGACCTGCACTGGGCCAGCCTGCTGTGCATTAATCATGAGTTTTATTTTCTGTATTATATGGTGTTTCGACATCTTCAAAAGCAGGCTGGCCAAGGAGACTGTGGCCCTCCCAAGGCTACCCATTCTTAACAAAGGGCTCCAAGGAGCATGTCTTAAGTAAGCAAACCAACCGACCCTGAGTGTATAACCCTGAAGATCACCTTTATCTAAATCCCACACACCAAGCTCCTATTCCCCCTGCTCCAAATCAGCCCAGGACCACTAGGCAACTAGAGACCATCCCACAGAGCAGTCCTCTGTAGTCTCTCAAAGTAGCTCATTCCTCTGCCCCATTTTGCCTTTCATGAGCGAATCCCAATAAAGGCTTTGGAGTAGGCTTTCCCTTTGCACCTGCTTGTGCTTCTTAAGCAAAACCTGATGTTTCCCCGGGGAATGTAAGTAATAAAAATAGCCCTAGACTTTCTGAGTAGTTACTCAGTCACTTCTATAAATCAAATCTCGTGGCTGCAAATGAGACATGCAGTCTCTCCAGGAGGAGGTGAGGAGTCCTGCAATGCGGTGTCTTTCCGTATCAATGGTGTAAATATTTCCTAAAGGCCACTGCATCCTACCAATGTGATATCGCTGAAGGTGGGAAGAGATGCACACAATCGGCTCTTGTAGCTGGTGCAAAAGGTCTCCAGCAAACCACTGACACGGATTAGGTTAGACATTGCCTCTTTCTGGAAACCTTCACTACACACCTGACGTCACTACTCTTAAAACCTGGTACACAGCCTTTTTTTTCTTTTTAAGATTTAATTAATTTATTTATTTAGAGAGAGAGCAGGGGCAGGGATAGAGGAAGAGAGAGAGAGAGAATCTCAAGCAGACTCCGCACTGAGCATGGAGCCCAATGTGGGGCTCGATCTCATGACCCTGAGATCATGACCTGAGCCGAAATCAAGAGTCGGACACTTAACTGGCTGAACCACCCAGGCACCTCACATATCCTTCTTAAATATGTCACGCATGTGCTATATTGCATTTTCCCAATTAAAATAAACAGAAAGTACTTGATCCATATTCATTGAATCAAGGACCATGCCCTATTCATATTTTGCATAATCAATATTAAGCTGAGTGCATGGCATAGGGAGTTTATTCCATAAATACTCTTATACAAACATAACTGACTGGCAAATATTTTCTGAGCTCTTCTTATATGCAGGGACTCCACTAAAGCTTAGGTTATGGAAATGAAAAAGACACAGTACCTTTCTTCAAGAATAACATGAACATGTCGATGGGCAAGGCATCTGCATTAGCACAAAAACATAAAAGGTCAAAGAATGCTTGTTTGGGAGATAAAGCAGTGAAAGACATCAGATGGAGTGGTAGTAGGCAAGGTTACACCTCAGAAGGTCTCATGTGTCATGCCCAGGAGTTTCGGCTGCACGTTGCAAGCGCTGTCAGTCATCACACAATAAACAGTGACATGACATGGGATACGGGATATGGGATTCTATGATGTCACCCACCAGGTGTTCTGAATGAGACTCCCTGTTATGCTTTATTGCCTAATGTTTGGACATTTCTGTAGAGAGTGGGGAAATCATGTTAAGCGAACTATACATTTAGGTATAAAGGATGATTGTAACTGGGAACAGCTTACTTTTCTTTCAAGCAATTCTAACATATATGGAACCATTATTTGTTCAAGAGAAGGAAGAGAAGGGCTAAGATGATGGTGGTTTGGGGGAAGAGGGAGCCTTCTGGGGAAAATTATAAAAGCACCTGTGCTGGGATCTTGGTGCCCCACTTCAAATATTTCTAGTCATATACCTCCAACCATCATCATCCTCTCAGTGCATTTTAACACTAAAATATCAAGTGCAGGGGAAATGTGAATTGTGAAGTCAGGAGATCCAATGTGTATCCTAACTTTATCACATACAGAGGTTTTGTTTTTCTCCTCTTTAAGATGGGAATCACAGTACCTACTTCATAAGACAGTAGTGCTAATTAAATGAACAAAGATATGAAAGCCCATATTAAGTTCCAATTGTTTAAAAATATAACCTACTTGGGGCACTTGTGTGGTTCAGTGGGTTAAGCATCCGACTCTTGGTTTTGGCTCAGGTCATGATCTCAAGGTTCTGGGATAGAACCCTGACTCAGGCTCGGTGCTCAGCAGGGAGTCTGCTTGAGATTCTCACTCTCCTCCCTCTCTGCCCCACCCCCAACCCCGCCCACACACTCACTCTCTAAAATATATGTATATAAAAGTACATATATATATATTTATATATAAATGAAAGTAGGTGATATATATATTGCTAATTGGTGGGTCATAAATTTCTGGATGAATTCTCATTTCGAGTCAAGACATGGGTTCTAGGTCTCTCTTTGAACATCAATCCCTGATTCATTTATTCATTCATTTGAGCATTCATGCATTTACTCAACAAGTATTTATTGGCTGCTTCACTATTTATCAAGCACAGCAGACTACAATGATAAACAAGACAAAGTCTCTATCCCAATAAGTATAAATGAAGTGTGGGTGTAAGGGCAGGGTAGCAGACACTGAAAAATAATTGTACAGAAGATGATCTGTTTACATGTGTGCTAAGGCCTGGGAAATAACAAATACCTTTCAATCTCTCTCTGATTTTCTCTGAGAATATGATCTTCACTGTCTTTATCTTCTGGAAGTCCAGCTTCTGTGATCACACTTTTGGACATGGTTGCTTTGTAGCAGAACTCCAGAAAACCACACTCATTTCTTGTGTTCTGGCATCATGTATCAGTCCTTGTGTTCTTGGCCTTCCATAGCAGTGCTTACGGCTCTGGTCATGCCAGGGCCCAGAACAAAGAACCAGACGGAGATGCACTGGCTTCCTTCCAGGCCAAGGTCCTCCTAGACGATCCTTCTCTGTGGGATCTCTGCATACAACTCCCTGAGATCCTGCTTGACGCTGGAAAAAAAATCCCAAATTCTGAGGTCACCCACCTCTGTGATTAGATTCCAATAGCCATTGATCCTAGCCTGGGACGACTTTGAGATTCAACTTGAAAAAGACTTGACTATAAAGGCCCTTTCCTGCCCAGATTTCCCTAGCTAGCTCCTGATCCACATTTATCCCAGTTTTTTCTGTACCTCCTGGTGCGGTTTCCTAGCATGATAGATGTAGCAAACAAGATTATGTTTCAAGATTGACCTTTATCAAAATCTGTACATTTCCCAGTGAGTGGTCTCAACCGAGCATATTTAAGAGGGCTCATGAATTTTTTCATCAGTTGTGACCAAAAAAGTATTGGAAAAAAAATTAAGAAAGTATAACTATTTCATTTTAACTGAAAAACCTCTCCTCAGCTTTTATTCTTTTTTTGTTTTAAAAAGGCTTTATTGAGGGGTGCCTGGGTGGCTCAGTTGGTTAAGCGTCTGCCTTCAGCTCAGGTCATGATCTCGGGGTCCTGGGATCGAGTCCCGCATCGGGCTCCTTGTTCAGTGTGGAGTCTGCTTCTCCCTCTGCCTGCCACTCCCCCCTGCTTGTGTGCTTGTTCTCTCTCTCTTTCAAATAAATAAATAAAATCTTAAAAAAAAAGGCTTTATTGAAATATACTTTATACCATATAATTCACTCATTTAAAGTGTATACTTCATCTGTTTTTAGCATATCCACAGATAGTTACAACCATCGTTACAGTCGATTTTAGAACATTGTCATTGTCACAAAAGACAACCCTCGTTTACGCTTTACTCATCACCCCACCACCCTCCATCCAGCCTTCAGCAACCACTAATCTACACGGTGTCTGTAGATTTCCTCATTCTGAATATTGCATATGAATGGAATGATATAAAATGTGGTCTTTTGTGACTGGTTTCTTTCATTTAGCATCATGTTTTCAAGACTCATTCATATTTTAGCATGAATCAGAACTTCATTTCTTTTTATGGCTGAATAATATTCCATTGTATAGATCTATCAGACTTTGTTTAGCCATTTGTTATTTGATGAGCATTTAAATTGTTTTTATCATTAGGCCCAAGCGACTGCACTATTTTACATAACCACCAAAACTGCATGAGGGTTTCAGTTTCTCTGCATCCTTGTCCACACCAGTCACTGTCTGACTTTTTCCATTGTAAACATCATGATGGGTATGAAGTGGGATTTCATAAAAACATCCCTGAAAAGCATTTAACTCTTACCAAAATTTTAGTCTTTAGTGCTTTTTTCTAAATGGAAATTATGGAATCCAATTAACGTATGGGAAGCACAGCCTGGAGAGATAAATGCCAATCCCAGGGTCAAATATTAACAGCTTTGAAATAGTCTTTGGACTGCTGCTGAATCCTCTTTTTTTCCTGCCTTTCTCTTCTTATGAAGGAATAGGGTTTTTGATAAAGAACTTGATTGATAAACACACAAAATACACTAGTGATATAAACAAGTCATTTATCTATGGATAATAAGTATAAACAATCTAATTTAGATTCAAAAAATTTATCAGCTTTATGTCTTCCTAGAAGGAACCAAGGAGATATACATTCGGTATCAATAAATTATATTCTTAGTGAAGTCTCTCTCCATTCATCACACTCCCTGTGCTTAGCAATGTAGCTTTTATTTGAATCGGTGCAGCTTTGCCTGGCAGTGATATTATTGATTGAATTACAGACCTTCATAGAACCTCAGAGTTCACAGAGGCCAAACTCCTTATTTTACAAATGATGCTACTGAGGTCTGGAGATGGTAAATGGCTGACAAGATCACACACTAGAGACAAAAATAAAAGCTGAAATCTCACTCTGGTCTTTTCCCTACACCACTGCTTTGGGTGTTTGCAAATCCTCAAGTGAGGGGAATATTCTGAACACAAATGTTCACCTCTGCATTTCGCCTCTCTGCTCTCCTCCACAGAAACACACCCAAGAGGAGTCACAAAATCAGAAGACTTAGTTCAAAATGTTTGAAAGCCTTGTGACCTTTGGACAGTTCTTTAAACTCTAGAAGCATCGGTTCTCCAAAGTATAAAATGAAGAGAATTGTGCACATAAATCAAATAGAGAGAGCAAAGAGTAAACTCAGTAATTTAGAAGAACAGCCAAGTTATGACATGGCAGATATCAAGCAACCAAGAAATACTACTGTGATTCCATGGCATGGCTTAAAGATTATACTTCTCTATGAAAATTCAAAGTTTCATAGCTGCTGTGTTTTTATAATAAGGTAAATGTTATTTAAGTGCTTCTCATTTATGATCAGAGAACTTTTGATACAAATTAGGACCTATCACATACTCTATTTTTTTAAAAAGATTTTATTTATTTATTTGAGACAGAGAATGAGAGAGAGAGAGAGAGAGAGCACATGAGAGGGGGGAGGGTCAGAGGGAGAAGCAGACTCTCTGCTGAGCAGGGAGCCCGATGTAGGACTCAATCCCGGGACTCCAGGATCATGACCTGAGCTGAAGGCAGCCGCTCAACCAACTGAGCCACCCAGGCGCCCTCACATACTCTAATCTATACCCTAAATCTCTCCCATTCCAATATATGGGCCCCTTTTCCTGTGATTAAGTAAGCCATCAGTAGCTACTTCTTTACCAAAACCATATCCCTTTCAATTTATTTTCCTAAAAACTTTTGGGGGCAAATTAGTTGCCATACTGTTATGACAATCATCTAATCTAAATTTTTATGTTTAGAGAAGAAATGCCACCAAGAGATGGAACAACATGAAAAAAGTTACTTGGGTACTTAAAAACTTAATAGGACTAGAAGCCAGAGCCCAATATCTCACTTAAAAATCATACAGCTTTTTACCACTACTCTATCACTGTGTCTGTATAAAAATATCGACCGCCTTACAAGTAATTTCTAACTATTGCCTATTTTTTGGCAATAACCTGAAAATATAAAGGTAGCACTTCTGAAATGAAATGCTGACATGTCTGTTCAAGGAAATGAGCATCTCTTTATTACTGATTTATTTAGCAGGCATTATTTCAATAATTAATATGAGGAAGGGAGAGGGTTAAGAAAGGATGGCAGAGATAATTTGTGATATATTATTCTGAATAGAAGGAATCTTTTTTTTTGCCAAAATCATGCATTATAAAATGTGAATTTAGCTTCAACTAATGGAGCGTATGAAAGGCAGAAAAAAAAAGATAAATGTGAAGTAATTCTTAATGTAGGGAATCTCACTTTGAGTTTTTATCAAGACTTGTTCTAGATCAATGTTAAAGTGAATAAAGCACAGGTGTTCTTTCTGTCCCACTCATCCTTTCCTGAATTCTTTAAACAAGACCTTAGGAAGTGTCCATCAAGTATCAAGTATTGCAATAAGCACAAAGTATGGAATGAAAAGCAAGCCAGTGTCCTTGGTCCATGCTCTCAGTGTTCTTAAGGTAAGTTAAAACCGGTTCTAAGCAAATGATTAAGAATAATTGCAATATTATAATTTAGCATGTGCTACAAAGTAAGGGAAAATGTTTGCTGAGGAAAGGGGTGAGGATGAAGGGTATGGTTAGGGAACAGTTTCCTTGGGGAAATGAGCACTGAGGTCTGAATGATGATGGGGAAGGTATCCAGGTTTTCCAATGGATGGGGGTAGACTGTTGGAAGGTGGGAAGTAGATTGGGAGAACCATTCCTGGAAGAGCAAACAACATGCACAAAGACCTTTTGACAGAGGAAACATAAGGGGTACAAAGAACTGAAAAAAGGAAATGTGAGAGCCACACAGAGTTGGGAGAAAGGAGGAGGACGGAAGAAGTGGTGCTGGAGAGGTCATAGACTGGGGACTAGAAATAACTCCATGGGTCACAGTAGGGGACTTTGTCCTTCCCTGTTCAATGAGAGCCTGTGGAAGTATTTCACTGTGGCCACTGATGTGGAGCTTAATCAGATGTGCATTGAAAATACTTTGGCTACAACCTAGAGTATGAAGCTGTAATCCAGATGAGTGATGATGCTATTTCGGAACAAGATGGTATTAGAGGTGGCTAAGAAATAAAAATGGATGGATTTGAGTCTAGACATGAGGTTGATTTGGATCTGGACGTGAGGAGTGAGGGAAGAGCAGGTGCCAAGTCTGAAACCCAGGTATCTGTCTTTTGTAGGTGGAAGAATGGTGGTGCCATCACTGTCTACAGTAGAAGTCCAGAGAAGTGTGTATTTGGATTTCAGCATATGGAGTATGAGATGCATTTTTTTTATATTTAAGAGAAGACAGGCAGCTCAATATAGTCTTGAGCCCAGAGTAGGACTTAAACTTGGTTTTAGAATTACACCCTTAGTGGTATGGACAATTAAGAGGTTATGGAAACTGTGGGCATGGTTATTCCCAGGGAAAGATTATTAAGAAAGAGGACTTAAAAAAACTATAATCAAAATGTAAACATTGCCAATATGTAAAATCCATCTAAATGAAAATTAGTTTTCCAAATGAATAAAGAACAATGGGTCAGAGATGGAATAAATCCAAGATAATAGGGAGCCATTGGGTTCATAACAAAACCAGTTTAAAAACAAGGGAGTGGCCAATAATGTCACCTACTCTTGAGTAACAAATTATAAACTAAAACCTAGCCATTAAATTACAACTTTGAGGAGAGTGGAGTAATCAGATTAACACATTCTGGGATCACTTTCAAGAATTTTGATTGTGGGGCGCCTGGGTGGCTCAGTCGGTTAAGCGACTGCCTTCGGCTCAGGTCATGATCCTGGAGTCCCTGGATCGAGTCCCGCGTCGGGCTCCCTGCTCGGCGGGGAGTCTGCTTCTCCCTCTGACCCTCCCCCCTCTCATGTGCTCTCTCTCTCAAATAAATAAATAATAAAAAAAAAGCTTAAAAAAAAAAAAGAATTTTGATTGTGACGAAGAAGAGAGGCAGAGTAATAGTTCAAAACAGAGGACAGTGACCAGGAAGGAGACTGATGGGAAGGTGGTAAAATATTATTAATGGTCTTTTCCTTGATTTTTTGAGCAGATTAAATGTGTTATCTACCCCAGGAAAATCCATCTAATTTGCTCAACTGTCGCTCAGTATAATTGTTTAAAATATTTTGTATGGAAGGTTTTAATCATGAAAATATGCAATGCAAAAAAAACTGAAGTTACTTGTTTGGGATGAGAAGGGTTGAGTGCTCACCAAATGTCGGCATTTGGCAAAGAGTGGGCTAGGGTGCAGCAGCATATGACATGGGTCTGTTTTCTACCAGAGCTACTCTGTCCACTGCTGTTTTACCTCTGCGTAGGCAAAAAGTAGGGGCAGACTTATAACGGAAGGCAGAGCTCCTGGATGCCATGTTGTTCAGAGGACCCTACAAAAGGCCCCCATGGATTCCAGGAGTCCACAGGAAGTGGGGTTCTATTGGCGGGGGCAGGGGGTGGGGGGTTGGGGGGGTGGGGGAAAGAGATACCCCCACTCCAGCTTGTTCTTTGCCAAACAACATTAAAAGGGTGTATGGAGCATTCAGTGGACAATCTTACTTGTCTTTCTATGTTGGGTGAATTTGTATATAGAAAAATAATTGAAAGTCAATACATAAACTTATTTGTAATTTAAATATAAATAAAATATATTACCTTCACTAAGATCTTTGTCAGTTTGGGCTTCTATAACGAAATAGACTGAGTAGCTCGCAAACACAGAAATTTCTTTCTCACAGTTTGGGAGGCTGGAAGGTCCAAGATGGAGGCAAGGGTGAGCTTCATTGTTCAGATGAGAGCTCTCTTCCTGATTCACGGACAACTGTCTTTTTGGTTGTGTTCTCACGTGGTGTAAGGGGGCAAGGGAACTCTCTGGGGTCTCTTTTATGACAGCACTAATCCTGTTCATGAGGGCTCTTCTCTTGTGACCTAACTGCCTCCCAAAGACCCCAGACGATCGTTTCCTGATAGCAGAAAGAAACTACTGAGACCAGTAATATCTATACACATTCTGTGGGGAACTGTGTGTCTAGAATTGTAGTCATGCACTGCTTAGGAACTTTTAAAGGAAGACTAACTGACCACAGCAGAGGTAAGAGATCAAAAAGAATTTCCCTATGGGAAGTATTTGACTCTTAGGAAGCTAAGCTTTCTGTAAGGACAACAACACGAAGCTATTCACACAAGTTCTTTGGCTATGAAAGAATTCCATTTTCATTTGTGTATTTATTCATTTACTGTTTACTGAGCATCTTTGTGTCGTCACTGGCTTGGCTCTGGGAAAAGAGAATGAGGAGTGGTTCTTCCATTTATTTGTTTACCACAGGCACCCCAAAACACAAACTGATATAATAAAATGATGTGGAGAGAATTCTGTAGTGGAGAGAGAAAGGAGGAAAGGAGCATGATAGATTTTATGTAGGTTGGGCAGTGGGTGATTCTTAATGAAAAATGACTTGAGTGTGGAAACAGGATAGCCAAGTAGAGGTTGAAAATCGAAACAAGGTAATATTTGAAGTAGAACGTATGGTCAAAGATTTAGGTGCAAAGATCATTGGAGTAGAATAATAAGGGACTACATAGCCGAGACCAGCATCTTGGAAATGTCCATGGTCCCTGAGGCCAAAACAATGGGCCATGCTGTAATTCTGGACAATTTTTTTTGTTTTTAATTTTTTAATTTTGGGGGTAAATATAATTTATATACAATAAATTTTCCCTATGTCCTGCTCATACCAAACATCTCTTTCATCAGAAACAAAGATTAGGAATTATACAGCATCTGTTCAAGCTCTCACACTTAATCATCTTGAAATGTGAATAATTTGTATGAAAACATATACTCTGCTCTTGAGACACCTACAGAAGTGATGGTGTAAATTAAAACATGCCAATTTGTTAATATGAATTACTGTACCTCACTACAAGTGCTATTCCCTTTCTTAAAGTGTGAATTGTTGATAAAATCGGAATATTAACTCACATACCACACAAAGACATCAGAAACAAATTAGAGCCCAAGGAAAGAAAACTTGTGATAAAACAGCTTTTAAAACAATCTTATGATCATAGACAGGCCATCGGAACTAACGAAGACCCAATTTGCAAATTGTGTGTTCCTGAGAATGCTGGGTCTAGCACATCTGTCTTCTCTTTCCTGGTTGTCACCTGTATTAATTTGCAATGGCAGCCATCACAAAATAGCATACACAGTGTGGTTAAGAAACTGAAATGTGTTGTCTCACAATCTGGACTAAAAGTCCAACATCAAGGTGTCAGCAGGGTTGGTTCCTTCTGAGGGCAGTGATGAAGAATCCCCTGCATGCCTCTGTCCTACCTTCCGGTGGTGGCTGGCAATCCTTGGGGTACCTTGCCTTGTAGAAGCGCCACCAGGTGTTAACCTTCATCTTCAGAAGGTGTGCTCCCTGCATGCACGTCTGTGTCCACATTGCCCCTGATTGATAAAGACAACAGTCATATTGCATTAGAGAGCTAGCCTACTCTAGCATGACCTCATTCTAACGGAACTAATTATATCGGCAAAGAATCTGTTTGCAAACAAGGTCACATTCTGATGTAAGAGGCACTGGGGGGGTTAGAACTTCAACATATGAATTTGGGGGGACATAACTGTACCATAACACTCTGCCCTAAGGCCCCCCCAAAACCCATGTGCCTCTCACATGCAAAATACACTCAACCCATGTGAGCATCCCTGAAAGTTTTAACACATCAACTCGGAGTCCCAAATCTCACGTCAATATCACTGAAATCGCTGAGACCTGAGGTCTGATTCATCTTGAATTCCTCTCCGGCTATGAAGCTGTGAAACCAGACAAGGGGTGTGCTTCCAAAACGCAGTGGTGGGTCAGGCCCAGGGGAGACATTCCCACTCCAGAAGGAAGAAGTCAGAAAGGAAGAAAGGGATTGTGGATACCAAGGAAATCCAAAACATAACAGGGCAAATCCCATTTAAGGCCTGAGAATGATCTGCTTTGGCTCCGTATTCTGTGCTCCAGGCCCAGCAGGGTGATGGCTGTACCCCCTTGGCCCACGCCCTCAGCCCATGGTGACTGTGGGAGTCCAACAGCCTCTCTATCCATGGATCTGCCCTAAAGTCATTTTTTCTTCATTCTATATCCTCTCTGTCCCACTCAATCCAGGCAGGCTGGCACTGTGGCTGCTGATACAAAATTCTAAAAACAACTCATTGGCCTCTTGTGCAGTTCAAAGCAGGCCAAATCATCGGACAAGACTGGATATTTCCTGGGTAACAGCATCTCTGCGTCTGGCTTCTGCTGAGATGCTTGATTGGATCCATGAGTCACACAGCTAATCTCTTTAGCACATGGCTGTCCAGCCACATCCTTGGCCTTGTTTCCAGAGCACGCTGTCAGGATAGACTGAGAATCTTCCAAATCATGAAGAGCTGGTTTCTTTTTAACAGATTCTTCCTCAATGTATTTCTTTCCTTCTGCATCCCGCTCTAAACAACAAGAAGAAATGAGACCACTCATGAAACACTTTGTTTAGAAATCTCGCTAAATATGCAAGTCCATAGACCAAGTACATTGTCTACCTTCCAGAAAACACCGGGACACAGTACAGGAAAGGTCTCTGCCATTTTATAACAAGAATGGCTTTTCCTCTAGTTCCCATAACATGTTCTTCATTTCTGTCTTAGCTCTCGTCAGAAGCACATCTCAATCCATGTTTCTGCTCACAATCTCCTCCAGGCATTCAAAGCTTTTTTTTCCTTATCAAGCACTTCAAAACTCTTCCAGTCTACACCCACTACCCAATTCTAACGCTGTTCCCACACGGTTTAGTATCTGTTTCAACAACACCCCACTTCCCAGTACCAAAATCTGGATGGCCATCGTGGAAAAAAAATCATGAACTTCATGTCTGTGTTGTATTTAGTCTTTTAAGAATGAAATGTAGTTATTGGTGGCACAGACTAGACCAGAAATGACCACAAACCAGCTGGCAATCAACGTAGTTGGTGTTGTAATAAATTCTATGTCATCGATTTATAGGACCTCCTCCTCCACTTTTTCCAAATGCCAAAATTATATTAAAAGTATGCACAATGACCGAGCCCTGTCATGCTAAAGCTTAAGGAATACACCTGCAGGATTCTTCTCTAATTACTGAATACATTTTTTAAAATAAGTGTCTTTTGAAGCGATATTGCACATACCATCCTGGATCAATAGCTGAATTGTTTCTACATCTCAAGTTCCTAATTTGTTTCTCTGGCTTAGGAAACTGTTTTGTCTTTGATTAATGTGCTTCTTTGTTCCCAGCAAAATATCACAGGATCCAGTGACATCCTTGAGCATAATTATCCTCTAATTCCAGTTACATCTATTGAAACACCTGGTGCTCCTTGGGGAAGCCAGAATAATAGAGACGAACAAACTCAAAGGTCAGTAGGCTATGCTGGGCTCCTGGGTACTAAAAGTCAGAGATCATTTCAGAACTTGCTTATCCACAACGCACTTGAAGAGGTGATGCGAGGCAAGTGTCCTGGCAGGCAGGGTCCATGATAAAGGGGGGGTCTGGAAACCAGCTATTGTGATTGGGTGTGAAAAGAGAAATGGGGTTTCACGAGGGTAAAGAAATCTTGTTTCAGGGGCACCTGGGTGACTCAGTCAGTTGAGCACCGGATTCTTAGTTTCTGTTCAAGTCATGATCCCAGGGTTGTGAGATGGAGTCCCGTGTTGGGTTCTACTCTCAGCGGGATGTCTGTTTGGGATTCTCTCTCTCCCTCTCTATAAAATAAAAAAATAACTCTTAAAAAAAAATCTTGTTCCAGAATTAAAGGATCAAGAGTCATGACAGCAAATCCAAAATATATGAAACGTTATCACACAATTATTACAAACCAACACTCTTGAGCTATTTTTAAGTGCAGTAAAGCCCTGACATATTTAAACCTAAAAAGTGTTTAAAATATTGAAGTATATTCAATAATATGTGTGTGAAATGTTTATAGTGACGTTTACTCATGTGCAATTTATTTTATCTTGCAATGTATAAAAATGTTTGATAAATGGATAGATTTAAAAGGCTGCGTGTGATAAGACAAGTAATGTTAACAATAGGGTCTGGGTGGCTCAGTCGGTTAAGCCTTGGACTCTTGATATTGGCTCAGGTCATGATCTCAGGGTCATGGGATTGCACCCCCCCACCCCTCCACTCCCCCAACCCACCCCTCCCACCCCCCGTCGGTCTCTGTGCACTAAGCCTGGAGGCTGCTTGAGATTCTCTCTCTCTCTCCCCTCTGTCCCTCCCCTTCTGCTCTCTCTCTCTAAATAAATAAAATCTTTAAAAAAATAATAGGGTCTAGGTGATAGATATATGGATATTAGATATAAAATTATTTCAACTTTTGGGTAAGTTTGAATATTTTTTATTTAAAAAAAAAAAAGGCTGAAAAAGTAAGCAGGTATAACCTGCTCCTTTCAGACTGATTCAGATGTAGCTTAGTTAGGGATTGGCTAAATTCCCTGGAATGGTCTCATCTCTCTTTCCAAATGGGAATGGGGCTTAAATCTGTTTGGGATTAGGAAGATCTCATCCTGCAGGGCCAAAGACAAGTCTCATAAGTAAGGTCCCTTGCTCATGACACCTGCTGCCTGTGCATCTGGAGTGGCCGACTCTGTCTTCTGTCTCTCCCTCGTTCCGTGGAGAAGGGCACATCCGGACCTCACCCGGGAAGCACCCCAGGGTGTGAACCCGTCAGGAGACCAAGGAAAGGGGAAGGAGGTGTCCATGGGTAAATCCCGAGTTGGCCAGTGACCTCTATGTGGGGAGGGGTGGCACCTATGGTGTGTATGGGGGGTGCACCCTGAAAATGCTAGGGGCTTTGATGCACTTGTTGGAGGAACTGTGCCCCGAAGCAGGGCTGTGTGGTGGGCTGGCCACCCATGCCCAGCTAGAGGGTGGAGTTTAAAAGTTAGAAGAGCTGAGCCATCTTAAAAGAATGAAATGTTGCCGTTCGCAAGAACGTGGATGGAGCTAGAGAGTATTATGCTAAGCGAAAGTAGTCAGTTAGAGAAAGATAATTATCATATGATTTCACTCATATATGGAATAGAAGGAACAAAACAGATGAACATAGGGGAAGGGAAGGAAAAATAAAATAAGATAAAAACAGACAGAGAAGCAAACCGCTAGAGACTCTTAACTCCAGGGAACAAACTGAAGGTTGCCGGAGGGGAGGGCCGTGGGGGGACGGGGTAACTGGGGGATGGGCATGAAGGAGGGCACGTCATGTAATTAAGGAGCACTGGGTATTATATGCAACTGACGAATCACTACATTCCACCCCGGCACTAATAATACACTATATGTTAACTAACCTGAATTTAAATAATTAATTAATTAATTAATTAATTAAAAAATAAATAAAAGTTAGAAGAGCTGCGATTAAGGAAAGATGGGGGATGTCAGGGTGTCCCCCACTCTTCTGGCTTCAGAACTGGCAGACAAGGCAGGACACACACCGAAGAGGGGAGCATGCCATTCTGCAAAGCTAGGCGATCACAAGCCACCATGGATTAAGGCATGCTAAGCCTGATTAGATGCTAAAAGGTGGAATCCCCGAGGAAGTGAGGAAGGGGAAGATGCTCTGGTGATCGCAGGGAGACAGAATGCCCCATGCTGTGTGATCTCTCATAAACACAAAGGGAAATTTTAAATGGTAATTGCCTTAGGCTTCTGATAATAGAGAAATACACGCCCAAAGCAAGGAGAAAACTTGCTTGCTTTCTGTCTCTTCACTTGTAAATCTTCTATCTTTGGAATGTAAACACTGCAGGAGCTAAAACTCTGCCCAGGGTTGCCTGAATCAGAAGGAAAAAAAAAAAAAAAAGAGGCGGGGGGGTGGGCGGTGGGGGGATGCTTTTTGAAAATAGAGAAGCTACTACCTTCCCCAGAGTCCATCCAGGGCTCCCTAAGATTGCTGATGAAGGGCAAATACAAATGCTAAAATTCTTCTCCACAAACGTTAGTAAAAAGCTGTAGCCCTGTGAGTGGGTCACCTTGACTCATTCTATCGGCCAGAGACACAGTTTGGATTCAGCTGTATTCATAAACCAGTGAGTTTCACATTGTCCTACTTGATTCAGAGCTAAAGTTTTGGAATGAAATCTACGGGGTGTCTGTGGGTTTAGGAATGTCTTTGGATATATGTTGTGTATAGTGATGTTTTTCGATCTCTGGAGGGTGTTTCAAAATTAATTTGTAAAAAAGATCTCTTTAACTGGCTTAAAGAGAAATAAGTTTTAATATCAATAGTATACTTATGTAAAAAGGAAACTTAATTGTCTTTCTTCTGCTAAAAGGACAAAGTTTCCTTGAACTATTGGTATCTTCTTGATAAAATTATGAAAGGGTTTTTCTTTACCTTTTAAGTAAGCTGCTTAGAAAACAAAGATCCTGTGTTTTATCAAAATAATTTCCTATGCTATGTGTTGTCTTCATCAGATCTTTGATCACTTATGAAAAGTGAGTCTCTAGTAAAAGAGCTAAGTTTTTTTTATCACAAAGCAGCCTTCTGCATTTGCCTGAAAGATATTTTATGGTCTTTTTAGTTAAAGAGAAAATTAAGTACTTTCATAAAAAGCTGTGACCTTATTTAGTCAAACTTTGATATTTTTTATATACTTCCTTAAAAAATCAAATTCTAAATGAAGTCTTTCCAACCTTTGAACTACCCTGTGATTTTCCTGGAACTTCTCAAAGGACTTGTTCTCTCTCCCTATAAAAGGAAGATGTTACACTAATCAGGCTTATTTGGTATGCTAAATGTCACAGGAAGCATTCTCGAAGAAGTGATGTGAAGCTCTCTTTAGCATGTATATTGGTATGGAAGTTATTAATATATGTGTTCCAGGAATTGTACAAAATTCCTGAGAATCTGACATGCATTGATGTAATGTTATCAGTCATAACTCTAATTATTATTTTTAAAAGGGTGTCATGGAAATAACCAAACCCCCTTGTCGATTGCATTATAATGAACTCTCATCAGCTCTTCAACAATGGTCTTTTGTCAGTTACAGATAGTTATTGTTTCCTGCAAAACTGTTTCATCTTCAAGGAGATTCATGAAAAAGACTCTGACAGGTTTTTGAGTCACATCAATTTCCCTTCGTGTAGGAGGGGTAACAAAGAACCATTCATGAGCTCCCCATAGTCAAGGGGAAAGCTGCACGGTAAGTCCAGATGATAGCCCAGCACCTGTCCCTGTTCTCCTTCCCCACATCAATAAAAGGGGCCCTTTACATGTGATGATATAATGTTAACATGGGAAAACTTGGCTCTGATGCGGGACACCATGCAGGCTTTGCTTGTGCATCTTGGAAGGAGAAGCTGGGCAGTAAGCCTACAGAATATTCAAGCCAATGCACCACAAGGTTTTGGGGAGTCTTAAAGTGTTTGGGTAAGACGTGCATTGTTGCAGAAGCTGGGATGGACAAGACGCAAACCTATTTAATCCTTTAGACTATGAAAGAGGGGCCAGCTTTTATGGAGATTTGGGGGTTCTGGAGGACTTCTCTTCTGCACCAGGCACAGTCCGGCCCTCCGTTGTAACACCTGGTAAAGAAAGGGTACAGGCGGGGACCAGAGCAGCAAGCAGACTTTGAGAAGACAGAAATACTTGTGAAGCACAATAAAGCTCTTGGCGTCTTCCACGCAGGGTTGCTATTTGAAGTAGATGTATCTGTGGCCCTAGAAGGTATGGCCTGTGGGTTGAGCATTGTAATAGAGTCAACAGAAGGAGACAGGATTTTGTCCTCAGCTCTGGAAAGAGGCAGAAACCTGATCTAACCACGTAGATCAAGAGCTCCTAATAGTGTCCACGGTGCTTCTGATGAGGGAACGGAAGGCTAGCTGAGGACAGGAGAAGCTGAGATCACGATCCTGCAAGACATGTCTCCCTCAGTTTACAAAAGTGTTAGCAATTTACAAGAACAAAGCATTTCTGTCAATGGCCTAGCTTCCAGAAGGGAATGTAGGTACAATTCAATGTCCTATAACCTGCAGCCCATTGACAGATACTTGGGTGAAGTGGGCAGAAGGTAATGTTCCTCCAGGAAGCTCCCAACTCTCTTCATGTTAATGCCTTGCTAGAAGGAAAAACAACCCTAACTTGACAATGGCCAGGCCTCTGGTATCCTGTGAGTCTTCTTTAACATACAAAGATCCTTTTGAAACCTCCCTTTTTCCTTGCCTCCCCCAGCTCCCAAGTATATAATCAGCCACCCCTCACAACCCCCGGGCGCAGCAGCTCTTTCTGCCCCCGGTCCTATCCCTGTGCTTTAATAAACCACCATTTTGCTCCAAAGACATCTCAAGAATTCTTTCTTGGTCGTCAGCTCCGGATCTCACCTATATTCCAAAACCACATCACTTCTCTGGGTAGAGCGTCTAAGGAAGGAACACGATACCATAGCAAGAATTGCCCTTCTTCTCAAGGAGTGTATTATCATGAGTAAGCCCCTGTGGGGTCAGGATATATGAGAAGACATTTGGGTCAGCTTCCAGGGGTCTGAGGTGCTCCTCACTGTCTTCCATGTCTCAGCTCATGAGGCACTTACAGCCCCGGGCTGAGGCCCTAGCCTGGGTACGAGCCCTAGCAACCCCTCTTCAGTAGATACGGCAGATTAGCTGTATAGGAAGAGGGGCCACCCTGGTGCTTGGGTGGAACAGCATGTTGCCAAAGGATGCTGATTTTGCCTTCGAAATACAGTGACTTGGTTAACGCAGTAACAGCATGTCCGCTGGGTTCCTTTTTTTTTTTTTTTTTAAGATTTATTATTTGAGAGAGAGAGTGGGGGTGGAGGGGCAGAGGCAGAGGAAGAGAAAAAAATCCCACGCAGACTCCCTGTTGAGCATGGAGCCTGCCGATGGGCTCCATCCCACAACCCTGAGATCAGGACCTGAGCCGAAATTAAGAGTCGGACACTTAACTGACTGAGCCACCCAGGCTCCTCTGTCCTGTGTGTTCTAAACACCACCCAAGGCAACTGCCAAAGGAGCCTGGGGCCATCCACCAGAGTTCCCAACAAGTAAGGGATTGACAAATTGATTTTGTTGTCCCCCTTCCTCTGGGTGAGGGTTCTAAATATGCTCTGGTTCCTGTGGACACCGCGTCTGGCCTCACCCAAGCTTTACCCCGTCACCCTGCAAACCAGGCTTTCACCATTAGGGGACTAAAGAAGCTGAGTACCACGTATGGATACCCTCATCAACTAGACAGTAATGGGGGGGTCACGTTTCAGAGGTGATGACATGCAAGACTGGGCAAAAAACACATACATTGAACTGAGGTTCTGTCTCCCCTGTAACTCTCAAGCAGTATGATTGGTGGAAAGGAAAAACAGAATGTTAAAGCAGCAGATTACATTACTAGCAGATAAAACCACCATAGACCAATGCACTACAGTATTGTCCCAGAACTTTCATACATTGGGGTCCCAGGCTTTCATAGATTTGCATGATCACCTAGTAGGGCCTGTTGCCCCATATGCCAGCCTGAGGACTCCTGCTGAGGCACCCAATACTATAAAGGTGTGGAAGTCCCAGGAGACAGTATTCTCACCATGGATCAGTGTTCTGTGCTGCTGAGAGCACCAAGCCCCATCACAACCGGGAGAGGAATTATAAATTCCTGGAATTTGCAATGGGACCTCCCACCAGTTTGACCACCAAATAAGCCCTCTCCATGTGAGTGGAACCCCTTGCTGACTGCTCAGGTCACATTGTGGGAAAGGAGCAAGAGTAGGTCACAAGGGGTGGTGGGTTGGTGGAGGTCACCCAGAGGACATAGTCACCAGTTGCCCTACAAGCTGGACTTGGGCAATGGGGGTGCCTCCCTCCGTCTCCTATGCTTGAAATGTATGTTCAGCCCACCATTCCCACAGTGGGAGCTGTTTCCAAGGACACAGTCTGGAGAGGTAATGTGTTGTGGAGACCGTCTGGATGGTATACGTGATTAGACGCAATGAAGGATTCTGTATAAACTTTTAAAATTCTGGCAGGGAGGCGAGGAGATGTACCTGTCTTGTGGCCACCCAAGACAAGCATCATAAGTAAGTTCCCTTGGCTCTTAAAACTACCGCCAACCAATCTGGAATGTTCTGCCTCATTCTTTGGTCTCTCCTTGCCCTCCATGGTATGGGGGCCAACCTGTGAACCAACAAGGACTAGATGTAACAGCTAAAGCTATAAAAAGCCCAGAAGAAAAATGAGTAAAACTTTGTGACCTGAGGCAATGTCTTAGATACGACACCACATGCACAACTAACAAAAACACAAAATAGATACTTTGGAATTCATGAAATTGAAGAGTTTCAGAGAATCCAAGGACATCATCAAGAAAGTGAAAATATAGTTCAAAGAAACAAAGAATATATTTCCAAGTAATGTATCTGATGAGGATCTAGTTTGCAAATATATACAGCACATTAAAACCCAACAGTTAAAAGACAAGTAATTAAAAATGCTCAACATCATTTATCATTAGGAAAATGCAAATCGAAACCACCATAAAATGCCACATAAAATCCACTAGGGTGGCTATAATGAAAAATAGAGATAGTAACAAGTGTTAACAAGAATGTGTAGAAATTGGGATCCTCATGTATTCACCGTGAGGATGTAAAATGGTGCAGCCATTGTGGAAAACGTAGGCAAGTTCCCCTCAAATTTAAACAAGGTAACAGATAACCCAGAAATCCATTTCTAGGTATATATCTGAGAAAACTAAAATCATAGTCACCCAGGAAAGCAGCAGTATTTTTCCTAATAGTAAAAATGTGGGAATAATCGAAACTTATACCAACTGGTGGATGGATAAACAAATGTACGATAGCCACACAATGGAATATTATTAAGCCATGATAAAGAAAAAAATGGAGGGCTAACCCATGCTCCAACATGGGTGAACAGTGGCAACATGATGCTCAGTCACAAAGGCCACCTATTGTATGAGTCCATCTGCTGGAAATGTCCAGAAGAGGCAAATCTATAGAGACAGAGAGTAGAATAGTAGTTGTATAGCACATGATGGGGAAGGGCCAGGAGAGAGGATCTGCATTTTTTTGAAGGATGAGCATGGATATAAATCTTCAAAATATTTCTCATTCAACATTATTGTTTTTCTGATTATTGAGAGTGAAGCATACTTCTGTATCACTTTTTGTTTGTTATAAGGGAGAGTTAATGGATGTAATCCCTTTTGTTCCATTTTTTTCTATGAACCAAACTGAGTTTCATGCAAAATATAAGTTATTTGCAAGTAGATGTTTTTAACAGGAAAGGTTTCTTCCTTTGCAATTTCAAGGAGGCTTACTGTGCATACTTACATAATCAACATCCATGTCAAGAAATTTACATTAAAAATCATTTTATCCAGGATTTGCGAATTGGAGATTTAGCTCTGTTTATCTTTATCTACCCAGTTTAGATGCTGTGAATGAGCGTTTGATGGAAGGTGACCTATATTTTAACGTAGTACATTAAGTCAACGTTTCCTGTTTTCTTGTACATCCTACCTTCCTAAAATCAAATAAAGTTTCCTCATGCCTTTTTTCTTATCAGTTCTCCCAAACTTCACCTACCAAGCACCCCGCAATACTGCTAAATTCTATCTACCTTATCCTGTTAACACCCTACCTTATTAGTGATCAACCAGTATTTGTGGGTTCGAAACACCCTTTTTTCTGTATGCTGTGAACACAACTTCACTGAAAACCAACTTTTTGTTGTTCTGTTTTAAGGTTTCCCCAACTGGTTTTGAATAACCCCAAGACCACTAGATCCTCCCCTATCTCAATTATGAACACAAAATACCTCAGCATATTTCCCCAATTAGTCACCACCCATGATTTTAGAAGAAAAATGCAAGTTTTCCACCAGCAAACTTTTTATCTATCATTTTGATACCGGGAGTAGTAACAAGAATTAAATATTACAAGTTCCTTAATATTTTATATCAGCAATTTTTATTGAGTTATGCATCACTTGATATATAAAATTCACTATTTTCAGTATATTCACTATGTTGTGTCACAATTACCTACCTAATTCTCCAAAAAAGAAACCCCTTACATAATAACAATTAGTCCAAATTCTCCCTTTTCTCCAGCCCCTGGCAACCACAGATCTTTTTATCTCTACGGATTTGCCATTTTGGACATTTCTTAGAAATGGAATCATACTATATGTAACCTTTTGTATCTGTGTTCTTTCAGTTAACGTGTTTCCAAGGTTCACCCATGTCCTAGCACATACTAGTTCTTATTTCCTTTTATGCTTCACTAACATTCCAATGTATGGATATATCACATTTTATTTATCTGTTCATCAACTCATGAACATTTGGATTGCTTCCAGTTTTCATCCATTGTAAATAATGCTGCTGTGAGCATCTGTGTACAGGTTTTTCTGTAAACATATGGTTTCAGTTCTCTCTGATACATACTTAGGAGCGACACTGCTGAGTCATATGGTAATTCCGTGTTTAACTTCATGAAGAACTACCAGACTGTTATCATAACAGCTGCATAATTTTACATTCTCATTGGGGCACCTGGGTGGCTCAGTCGGTTAAGGGTCCGACTCTTGATTTCAGCTCAGGTCATGATCTCCTGGGTCATGGGATCAAGCCCCATGTTGGGCTCTGCGCTCAGCAGGGAGTCTGCGTGAGATTCTCTCCCTTTGCCCGTCCCCCCCACCCATGCGTCTGCACATGCAGGCACGTGTGCTCTCTCTCCCTCTCAAATAAATAATAAATCTATAAAAAATCTCATCAGCAGTGTTGGAGTGTTCCAATCTCTCCACATCCTTGCCAATACACTGTTATCTGGCTTTTTGATTATAACCATCCAGGTGGGTGTTATGTAGTATCTTATTATGGTTTTGATTGCATTTTCCAAATGATTAATGATTTGAACATCTTTTCAAAATGTGTTTATTGAGTATTATTTTAATGTATATCTTCTTCAGAGAAATGTCTATTCAAATCTTTTCCCCGCTTTGTATTTGGTTTATTTGTCTTTTATTGTGGAGTGTTAAGAGTTCTTTATGGGTTCTTTATGGATTTTGACCAGCATTTCATTGAATATCTAGATCACTTTGGGGAGCATGCCATCTTAACAATATTAAATATTAATATTTGTGAACACGGAACATCTTTCACTCATCTTCCCTAATTTCTGATGTTTTGTAGTTTCCACCTGTACAAGTCTTACACTTGTTTGGTTAAACTTATTCCTAAGGGTTTTGTATTTTTTTTATGCTATTATAAATGTATTTTTTTTTTTTTTAGATTTTATTTATTTATTTGACAGAGAGAGAGATAGCGAGAGCAGGAACACAAGCAGGGGGAGTGGGAGAGGGAGAAGAAGGCCTCCCGCCGAGCAGGGAGCCTGATGTGGGACTCGATCCCAGGACCCTGGGGTCATGACCCGAGCCAAAGGCAGACGCTTAACGACTGAGCCACCCAGGCGCCCCTATAAATGTAATTTTTTAATAATTTAATTTTTGAGAGTTCATTACTAGTATTTTTACAAATAGAACTGACTTTTGTTTATTGCTTTTGTACAACCTCGCTCAACTCATTACCTCTAATCATAGTCTTTAGAAGACTCATTAGTCATTTCTAATTTAAAATCATGCCATGTGCCAAACAAAAACCCAATGGCAAACACTTAAAAAAAAATCATGTCATGTGTGAATAAAGATAATTTTACTTCTTTCTGTCCAAACTGATGTTCTTACTTTCATTTCTGACCTACTGTTCATGATTAGAACCTAGTACAATGTTTAGTAAAAATGGTGAGAGTGGACATTTTTATCCTATTCCTGATCCTAGAGGGGAAATTTTCAGTTTTTACCCATTAAGTATAATGTTAGCTGTGGGTTTTTCATTGATGTCTGTGATCAGGTTGAGAAAGTTCCATTCTATTCCTAGTTTATCGAGCATTTTTACTTTTTGAAGGTGTTAGATTTTGTCAAAAGCCTTATTTTGTGTCTGGTGATCTTTTTCTCCCCCTCCATTCTATTAAGATGGTGTATTATATTTATTATTTTCATATGTTGAACCACCTAGAATTCCTAGAATAAATCCCACTTGGTCATGGTATATAATCTCTTTAGTATACTAATGGTTTCAGCTTGCTAGTCTTTTGTTGAGAAGTTGTACATCCATATTCATTAGATGTATTTGTCTGTACTTTATTTTTGTAAAGTGTCTTTGTCTGACTTCAGTGCAGGGTAATGTTGACGTAGTAGAATGAGACAGAAAGTATCCCATCCTCTTCTATCTTTTTGAAAAAACATTGGGAAGATCAATGTTAATTCTTCCTTAAGTGTTTGGTGGAATTCACCAGTGAAGTCATCAGATCCTGGGCTTTTGTTTGAGGTATTATGATTACGTATTAAATCTCTGCTTGTTGTAGTTTCTATTGAGATTTTCTGTTCTACTTGATTCACTTTTGGTAGTTTGTGTACTTAAGGGATTTTTTTCTATTTTATTTGGGTTATACAATCTGTTCAACTTAATTGCTCAGAGTATTCCCTTATGTTGCTTTTTATTTCTTTTTTTGTTTTTAAAGATTTTATTTATTTATCTGACAGAGAGAGACACAGCGAGAGAGGGAACACAAGCAGGGGGAGCGGAAGAGGGAGAAGCAGACTCCCCACTGAGCAGAGAGCCTGATGCAGGGCTCGATCCCAGAACCCTGAGATCATGACCTGAGCCAAAGGCAGATGCTTAACGACTGAGCCACCCAAGTGCCCCTGCTTTTTATTTCTGAAAGGATAATAGTAATGTCCCCACTTTCAGTCATGATTTTGCTAATTTGAATCTTTTCTGTTTTTTTTCCCACTTGGGTAAATCTTGTTCAAGGTCAGTTAATATTACTGATCTTTTCAAAGAAGCCACTTCTGCTTTTATTTATTTTTTCTATTGTTTTTCTATTATCTATTTTATTTATCTCCACCCTAATCTTTCTTATTTCCTTCTTTTTGCTTGTTTTGGTTTTAGTTTGCAATTTTTATGTTTTTTTTTTTGTTGTTGTTGTTAAGGTGGAAGTTAAGTCATTGATTTGAGGTTTTTTTTTTAAAGTAGACATTTGTAGCTATAGATTTCCCTCAACTATTGCTTTCACTTCATTCTATAAGTTTTATTTTGTTGTGTTTTCATTTTTTTTAACGGTTGATTTATTTATTTTAGAGGGAGAAAGAGAGAGTGGGTGTGCACATGAGCAGGGGGAGGCTCGGGCAGAGAGAGAGGGAGAGGGAGAGAATCTCAAGCAGACTCCCTGCTGAGATTATGACCAGAGCCAGAACCACGAGTTGGACACTTAACAGACAAGCCACCCAGGCATCCCTTGTTGTGTTTTCACTTTAATTCATCTCAAAGTATTTTCTAATTTCCCTTCTGATTTCTTCTTTGACCCCTTGATTATTTAGAATTGTGTGGTTTAATTTCTGCATCTCAGTGAATTTTCCGTATTTCCTTATTTTGTCATTTTAATGATTAAAACTTTTAATTCATTGAAATTAGTTTATGGTTAACTCATGTTCCATCCTAGAGGATGTTTCATGTGCACTTATGAAGAATATGAATACTAATGTTCTCAGGTTGAATGTTCTGTAGATGTCTATCATGTACATGTGATTTATAGTGTTGTTCAAGTCTTCTCTTTCCTTGCTGTCCTTAAATCTACTCGTTCTATGCATCACTGAAGGTGAAGTATTAATGAACTCTTTGATTACTAATTTTGAACTATTTCCCCCTTCAACTTTGTCAGTTTTTACTTCATGTATTTTGGCGCTCTATTGTTATGTACATTTATAATTGTTATATACTGTTGGTAGATTAATCTTTTTGTCATTATCCATCCTTTTCATCTCTCATACAGTGTTTATTTTGTCTGATATTAATGTAGTCACTCTGGCTCTGTTTTTGTTATTATTTTCATGGAATATCTTTTTCCAAACTTTTGCTTTCAACCTGTTGTTATATTTGAATCTAACTTGAATATCTTAAGACAACATATAGTTGTTCAGTGACTTTACTAAACTGATTTTATAAAGCATGTATTCTTTGTTGGATGTAGTCACTGACATCTCTGTTTTACTAGTTAGTGGTCAGCTAGTGATTGAATATTCTATACATGGGCTCTGTATTTGTTGGATCTTGCTTTTGGCATTCAATCAGACAGATTTCAACTCTACCTCAGTCTTCACTTTTTGCTTGCCCAAAGCCTGAATATCATCTAGAGGTGAGAGTGTAGGGCCTTCTTATGTCTTCCTTGAGCACGCACACATCCCCGAGCATGCATACGGCCCTTGGCATGTGCATGACTTGCAGATTATCAGGAATGTGTTGAAATACCTGAAAGCTCTTATTCCCCAAAGAATCTCATTCTTCAACCTTTTCTTCCAAGCTTTTTGGTTACTGTATTGTTTTCCCCAGCTGTTATTTGTGGGTCCAGCCAGCAATGACTGATACATTTACTTATACATATTTTCTACAAATCTTCCCTGGGGAGTTGCCTCAGAATGTTCTGCGTTAAGATGAGAGAAAAGCAAGTCCTTTGACCTGGTCCTCCAAGGAGCTATGAGACAGGTGGAAAAAAAGACCCAAACTGCAATTCTTTGCAAATGAGGTCTGTTCTGCTGCTTCCAGTGCCAGTATCCATACTGTGAGTGTGGGATATCATCTTAAAGGCCACCACCAATCTGGGGAGCAGGGTATAACACCAGAGTAAGATAAAATAACATAAATATGCTGTTCTTAAGATTCAGGTGTTAGATTTTTGCTTTTTGCTTTTCTTCCCTCATTAATTGCTCCCCTGGTTGCTATAAGCTTCTGGTTAGTTTATAGAATTCTGAAAATAGTAATTCTAACAGTTTTCCCCAATTTTTTATTGTTTTGCTGGCATCGATCTCTGATATATTTTTGAAACCAGGCCCGAAATTATTTTCTTAGGTGAACAACTAGAAATAATGAGAGGTTTTCTCCGATATCTTAACAATTTGCAAAGATTTTAAGACAAATTCAGTGTGATTTTAGAAGTTTAAATGACAGATTTCTTTTTAAAATATTTCTTTTCTTGTTTGTTTGTTTGTTTGTTTTTAGAGAGGAGTGCATGCTAGGGGGGAGGAGGGTCAGAGGCAGAGGGAGAGAAAAACTTAAGCAGACTCCCCACTGAGCATGCAGCCCGACTTGGGACTCTATTTCAGAATTCATGATATCATGACCTAAGCTGAAACCAAGAGTCAGATGCTCAGCCGACTGAGCGACCCAGGTGTCCTTTAAATTACAGATTTCTTATCAAAAGTGTTGTGCCTCTTAGATATGATGTTTCACACTAAGTTTTCCTTTCTTGCTGTTGAAATCTTAAAACACTCAGTTTACATCTTTCCCTCACAAGTATAGTTAGCATCAGGTCCCAAAACAACATGTCCCCTTTATTTATTTTAAAATCATCTGGTATTTATTTTTCCCTTGGAATTTTGTATGTGAAGGATGATCTTGGATCTTTGAAGTTGATTTTATACTTTTAAATATGCCTGTCAATTTGCATATCCCTCACTAGAAAATGCCTTTTTTACCTCCAAAAGCTGTCTGATTACTTACCTCCTTTTTTCTTTGAGGAAGTAGAGCTCACATTTATTTTTTGCAGAGGCTGAAGGTTATACTTTGAATTGGACTTTATGTAATTGAACTGACCCCCTTTTAAAGCAAAATTCTTACTTGTGTTTTGTTGTGTTAGATGGGATAATTTGTATTTTGAAAAAAAATAAAAATATTTTTAAAATCTCTTCAAAAATAATTGGATTGGCAAAGTTACCGTTAGAAAGCTTTCACAAACCTTGACATTGGAACTTGTCCAGATGGTCATAGCAGCTAATTGCCAGAACATTTTCTGTCTTCATGATTGGTAATATTTTTTAAATACAATTCAGTTCAACAAATAGTTGTTGTGTGCTTTCTATGCATCCATTGCTGTGCTAGGCACCGTTGGAAATCACAGAAGAAAATACATAGTCCTTTTGTTCAAATGAACATGCTCTCCGATAAAGTAGGTAATTTAATGAAATAATTCAGTGCAATAACATTTCATTAGCTACAAGTGCTTAAAGCAAACAATGAACACAGGGTGAGAGGGATTCAAGAAGGTTGTTTTTCCTTTCATTTTACAATTGTTATCTTTTTCCTTTCTGTGATTGGATTTAATTAGTCCAATCTCAGATATGTAGTGTTTATATAATGTTGAGATTTACCAATCTTTGAGGAGAATAGAAGTGTACTCTTCCCAGTACTTTGCACCTAGCTGTCAGTGTGCATAGTGAAGGAAAACATGCCCAACATGGGTTGGGACCAGAAAGGGTGTGACTAGAGTCAAGAAAGAGCAAGAAGTGGTGGGCAGAATTTAAGGTGGTTTGGATCAGGTGCAGTGATCTTAAATGGGTAGACTCCCTACATCTCTGAAGTTAGAATGAACTGGGTTTCCTGGTGCCCCGGATGTGATACTAGAAAGAAAGCAGAGTCAGTGTTTGTAATGAGCAGCTGTAAAGATGGACTTGCCATCAACGGAAAAGGCTGTGGTAGGGAGACGCTGGGCTAACATCAGGAGCTCATTTTGTGACATTAAATTGGAGACTTGGTCAGAGTCCCACTGGAGCTTCAATTTGACAGTAGGATTTGGGAAGCTAGGGTTCAAGGTAGAGGTCAGAGCTGAAAATATAAATTTTAGAGGCATCAGCATGTAAATGGACATGATCACTGAAGCATGAGTATAGATGGAATCAAAGGGGGGAATTCAAGAACTCATCCCAGTGGCATATCCGTTTTTAATGTCAAGAGATGAAGGAACAGCAAAAGATAGAGAGGCTAGTATGGACCTCCCAAAAAGTGAGAAAAAGAGAGAAGACTGCATGATGTCTTCAGTCAAAAATGAATCAAG